>NC_057797.1:453402141-453725239 GCF_018294505.1 Triticum aestivum
GACTGGATGAACAGGAGCCCGTGGAGGCTGGAGGAGGTCGACGGTAGCCCGTGGAGGCTGGAGGAGGTCGACGGTGGAGATGAATAGTATCCCGTGGAGTCCTGTTTTGCGGTACGCCACACCCCTCTCGATGAACAAGACCCCCGTTTCGACCGTAGGAGTTCCGTTTCGTCCGTTTTGCAGTACGCCACACCCCTCCCGATCAACAGGACCCCCGTTTGGACCGTAGGAGGTTCGTTTCCTCCATTTTGCGGTACGCCACACCCCTCCCGATCAACAGGACCCCCGTTTCGACCGTAGGAGGTCCGTTTACTCCATTTTGCGGTACACCAGACCCCTCCCGATCAACAGGACCCCGTTCCAAACGTAGGAGGTCCGTTTCCTCTGTTGTGCGGTACGCCAGGCCTCATTTCCATCGCCTGTTCCGTCCAAGCCCTCTCAATGAACATGACCACGCATTCCGTTCCGACCCAGCCGGTTGGCTCCCACGCATTCCGTTGCCTCTCGATGAACACGACGCATTCCGTTGCCTCCCCATGAACATGAAGACGCGCTGTTTCTCTGTTCTGAACCAGCCATGTACACGAGCCCTGGCCGTACGTATGCGCAAGTAGCGTTCGAGACCCCGCCCGTATGTACACATACGTGGCCGTATTTTCTTTCTTGCACCCTGGCCGCTGTACGTACGTGTACATGCTACGTGCGCGCTTCTACTACGACACGTACGCGCCTCTACTACGACACGTGCGCGCCTCTACATCCACCAGTATATATGTACGTACACGTTCGCGACCAGAATGACAACGCTATGTACGCTTCGACCAGGTGGGTCCCGAATGTCAGGCACTTCCTTGCCTGCGAAGATGTAGTTGGTGGGTCCCAGCAGTCAGGGGGGCGAATCGTTTTTTTGCCCGGACGCACTTCCTTGCGTGCGAAGATGTAGCTGGTGGGTCCCAGCAGTCAGGGGGGCGAATCATTTTTTTCCTCGGACGCACTTCCTTGCGTGTGAAGATGTAGCTGGTGGGTCCCAGTAGTCAGGGGGAAACGTTTTTTTTCGTGAAATACGGTGGCCCGTCCGGTGGGTCCCCGCTGTCAGGTGGAGGAATAATTATTTTGCACATAATAAGGAGGCACTTCCTTGCTGCGGCCGTGGACCCAACTGTCAGCCTCCGCACATATAGTCCACGTCCGATGGAAGCCGTTCCTTGACCACGTTGACCATGCCGCGCCGAGAGCACCAGGGCGGTGGACGACGGCGAGGCCTAGGAAGGGGACGATGCGGAGCCGGGGAAGACGCGGCAATGGATGCCCACGCGTAGAGGAGTATGAGGGTTCACTGGTTCGCTGCGGTGTGAGGCTGCTGTCGCCGCAGAACAACAGGGGGAGTGGGTGAGTAGAGGGATGGCCTGGCCAGCGGTGGGAGTAGTAGGGGCGGTGAGGCCTCTACCGCATCGCAGCCAGCCATGGGAGGTAGGAGCACGAGGCACGACCGGCGCTGGTTTGGGCGGCTGGAGCAAGAAGACCAGAGGTTGAAGAAGCACTACGGCCGTTGGATGGACATTGTATGGTCACTGGAGCTAGAATCGTGCATATTGACTAAGTTAACAAAGCCCTCCATCCCCGTTAACTTAGTAGGCCCACAAGTTAGCCTGCCACTATACTGGGTCCCAGCTAATAGGGGGAGTATTCATTTTTTTTGTGTGTAATAAGGAGGCACTTCCTTGCGTGCGAAGATATAGCTGGTGGGTCCGAGCTGTCAGCGGCGGTAATGTTTTTTTCGGGAAATACAGAGGCCCTTTCGGTGGGTCCCTGATGTCAGGTGGAGGAATCATTATTTTGCGTGTAATAAGGAGGCATTTCCTTGCGTGCGGCCGTGGACCCAGCTGTCGGCCTCTCCACGTACAGTCCACTTCAGATGCATGTCGGTCGTTGACCATGTTGACCAGGCCGCGCCGAGAGCACCAGGGTGGTGGACGACGGCGAGGCCTAGGAAGGGAATGACACGGAGGCAGGGAAGACTCGGCAGTTGTTTCCCACGCGGAGGGGAGTACGACTGTACGAGGGTTTACTGGTTCATCTGCCATCGCTGGAGAATAACAGCAGGTGTGGGTGAGTAGAGGGATGGCTAGGCCAGCGATGGGAGTACGGTGGGGCGGTGAGGCCTGCGCGGCAGCAGAGCCGACCGCGGGGAGGAGGGAGCAGACAGTCCCGCCGGCGCTTGTTTGAGCGGCTGGAGCAGGAAGAGCAGAGATTGAAGAAGCACGACGGCCGTTGGATGGCCATCCAACAGTCACTGCTTGTGCGTCAACTTTTTTTTAGGAAAGCCTCAAATCTGTGGAAAACAGCATACAACCCATCTGCCATTATTTCTAATAATTTACAACCCATTTGCTAATTATTAAGGTTTTTCTGGAGCCCATATTCTTTTTGTTAGCATTACAGCCCATATTGTGGCCACGGTTCAAAAATTATACGAAATTTTGCATATTTCAGTGCGGTCCAAACTGTTTTTAATCCCAAAATTTCGACTCACATTCAGACTGATTTTAAAAATACATGTATATTAATATAAAATCCAACAAATTCTCCATGCATAAAAATTAACGTAATTTAAAATCTTGAAATGAAAAAAGAGATATTTGAAACTAATTGCCAGTTTGATATGTTTTAAAAATGTACAACCCATTTCTCATTACCGATGGGCCATTTTCTCGGCCAGCCGAATGAAAGCTCTCCTCGTCTTGAAAGATTTGCAGCCCAACAGGCCTGACAAAGCGACTTACATGGCAAATCACAAAAAAACTAGGCTGTGGCCGTGGACCCAGCTGTCAGCCTCTCCACGTACAATACTCTTCCGATGGAATGTCGTTGACCATGTTGACCACGCCGCGCCAAGAGCACCAAGGCGGTGGACGACGGCGAGGCCTAGGAAGGGGACGACGCGGAGCCGGGGAAGATGCGATAGTGGATGCCCACGTGGAGAGGAGTACGAGGGTTCACTGGTTCGGCTGCGGTGTGAGGTTGCCATCGCCGCAGGGCCTGGCTAGCGGTGGGAGTAGTAGGGGGCGATGAGGCCTCAACGGCAGCACAGCCGGCCACTGGAGGCAGGAGCAGGCGGTCTCCCCGGCGCTGGTTTGGGCGGCTGGTGTAAGAAGAGCAGCGATTGAAGAAGCAGCATGACCGTTCAATTCAAATCCAACGGTTACTGCTGCTAGAATCGTTTGTTGACTAAGTTGACAAGCCCTGCATACGCGTCAACTTAGTAGGCCCACAGGTCAGCCTCCCAACCGGTGCGCCCCAGATGTCAGTGGGAGGAACCATTTTTTCACGTAATAAGGATGCAGTTGATTGCGTGCGGCCAGGCCAGCGGAGGGAGTAGGGTGGGTCGGGGAAGCCTGCGCGGCATCACATCGGGCCACAAGAGGAGGGAGCAGGCAGTCCCGCCTGTGCTAGTTTAGGCGGCTGGAGCAGGAAGATTAGAGATTGAAGAAGCACGGCGACCGTTGGATGGACATCCAACAGTCACTGCTGCTAGAATCATGTGTTCACTGACAAAGCCTTGCGTAAACAAGTCAGCCTCGAAATCTGTGGCGTGTACAGCCCATTTACTATTATTTTTATAATTTGTACTCATTTTCTAATTCATATGGAATTTATTGCAGCCCGTTTTCCATTTTTAGAATTGCTGGCCATTTTCTGGTCAGTACCAGGGTCAAAAAATTAACTAAATATGTGGGAATTTTTGAAAATTCGTAAATTTTTGCTGGGGGACGAAATACTCTTAATCCAAAAATTAATAGCCATACTAAAACAAATTTAAAAATAAATCAGTACTATGTCATGTTAAATCCAATGAAATACATATAAGATATCAGTGAAGAACAAAAACAAAAAAAGAAACTTATATCCCATTTGCTATAATTTTGTTTGGAATTTTCAACCCCTTTTGATATTACTTTTAACAGACATTGACCATACTCTTAAGCCAGGCCGGAATGCATCCCTCCTCGTCTTGAAAGATTTGCAGCCCAGTAATTCGGAGAAAACAAATAGGCCTAGCTTGGGTATTCTTCAAAAAGAAATACTGGGCTACCTATTTTCCCAAAGAACTGGTGCATGAGCATTTAGCTTTATTTATTTATTTACTTATTTATGTTTAGGGGACCATGAGCATGTACCTGGGCCGGATTCATGTGAGAGCCTCCCTACCAGTTAATTATGGGCTTCTCTATTGGGCCTTCATCAGTGGGCTGCATGTTATCAACAAGTGGAAAATGTGTTCCGCACGAAAAATAGTATGCGCTACGTATGGTACGGGGCACTAAAGGATCGAACCGTGCAACGACTTCCAAAACATTGTGTTTGTCGTTCTAACAACACATTGATTCAACCAACAGACGAAATATACTACTGATTGTACATTGAAAACAGCAACAGTAGCAACCAGGGCTGGGGGTGCAACAGAAGCAGTAAGCAGGCCAGAAGAGTGAAGATGCAGCTCTCTCTTCCAAACCAAACATCAGCCATCATTACAAAAGGGCTACCAAAAAAGAACAAGTGTATGCATCAAACTAAATAAAGATCCTACTACACCAAGTGTACGCATCTAACTAACTGGCTCAGTTAGACGTTACTATTTATTAAGCTATGGAGATTGGCTGACGGCTTGAACCAGATGGGTGCCTGACGGGGGAAACTCCAGCCAGCAGGTCGAAGTCTGATACTTGCGACCCTCTCTCCTACTTTGGGCTACAGAGCGTGGTAGCACATATCAGGGTATGGTGCATGCAGAGACGCATGGTACGCCGTGTACACACATTTTTGCCTGATGAACGAAACCGCGCTGCCATCATGATCCTTGCCGTCGGTTATCTCCTGGTTAATCGGATAATTCAGTCCGACAAATAGAGAGCGTGTACCAAGGCTACTTACCAGCCTCCAGTCAAAAATTCCTGAAGGCCCAGAGAAGCTGGGATCCTCCTCAAAGACCTTGCAGTGACTGTGATTGTATTCTGCGAAACAACACGTCCGGTACGTGCGAACGATCATCAATCTTTCGTCGTCGTCTGATCAAGCCAGGAACCACCTGCAACTGCCATGCCGCTTTTCTTTGAAAGGTTCTGGGATTAGGAAGGGTAGGGACACCAGGCAGCCTACAACATCATATCAAGTTGGAGTCAAATAAAAAAGGGCTCTTGATTTAGTCAATCTTAAGAACAGCATGTTATGAGCATGAATATTTTTTCAGCAAATGTTGATAGTAATATAAGCAAGCCATCATGATATCATAGGAAAGTAACATACTGATGTAACAAACGTTTGTAGCGATGACTGGAGTAGGCCAGCAATACGTCCAGCCATAGAAGGAGTCGATAGTGTAAATGAAGCCCTTGTGTTCAATGGCATCAGAGAACCATGGAGGATGTATGATCCTGCGATGGACGTGCAGATTTATCCACTTACCGCAGTGACCTGTCAGATAGGCGAGACCGCGGTTGAAGAACACAATTAGCCTGAAGTCTTTATAATTCGCAGATCTTGTGGGCACTTGGCAGATTACAACCTTGAGAGAATCAAACTTGGTATCATGTTGGCAACTATAAGATTCCGAGTATTCTGGGCCGCGGTGCCAAAGCAGTGCAGTGTTAATCGAAGGAAGGGGGATCAATCGCCGGGTGTAGACCTCCACGAGCATCCAGCTGCCGCGGCCGTCGATGAGCACCATCCAAGATGTGTTCATGCCGACCCAGTACATACTGTTAATGTAGTTGAGGCTGACGGGGATCAGATCGTAGTCAAGGGGGTTGACGCTCGCCACCCTACGATCGTTATGCTGCGTGACACGCCGTTTCTGAAGATTAGGCGGCATTATCAAGCAAGGAGCTGGCTTAAAAAGCTCCGACCTGAGGGCTTTGAGTAAATGGTACAGCCCCGACGAGCATGCAGCGAGCGGCATGGTACTGAGATTGTCCACACGCGGAAAAATGAGCTTGATTACCTCTGTGGGGAGAGAATTCCAGCCACTCTATCGGCAGACGCTGGTCGGTTCTGCCATTGTTAGTGCTTGGGTTTCGGAAGAGGAGGGAGGCGCCTTAGCGGGGATGGAAGATTGGACGAGATTATGTGCGGACAAAGATGGAGAAGCGAATATGTGCTGTGGGAAGTGGATAGGTGATGATGACTACAGCATGCCGCTTGACTTACGAAACACATACCAGCAGCGTAGGGTCATGTCGATGCTAGACAACTTGCTTGAGTGATCACAATACTGGTACTCCCTACAGTGCTATGCCCTAACTTGCTTGAGTAGAGTAGTAGAGTAGGACTCTGCTCTACTACTAGCACCGGAGGACTAGTATATTCTAATCTAAAATAGTTACAAACTTCAATGCCCGAGCGTGGAACGACTACGAACCGTGCTCAAAGACCGTGTCTACGTGGTGTTTGGACATGGGCGACAACCGCAACGCCAACGGTGCTGCTCTCGTTGCACCGTATGTGTTTCTGTCCTTCCTGTTCGAAATCCAAGGAGGTTCACCTGGACATACACATTATCAAGTTAAATATTGATCATTAGTCTAAGCTCAATGTAATCCGCTGTCTAAGCATGTGGAGACTTCCATGCAGGATCTTGCTCTATTGGAGTATCACGCATGAATAAAAGTGTATCCGTTTATGGTTTAGTCTAGAATCTTCCATGTATGAATTTTTACTACACTACTGGTGAAAGACTTACGATGAACCATTTCTGACATCTTCTCTGCCCGCTTGCAAGTCATCCTGATTTAATCCCTCCGTCTAGGTGTATAAGGGCATGGTTAATATTACTTTATAGTATAGCCAACTGTTGACTATAAGAAAGTGCCATGTCATCTGTAGCCAACATGTATAACAATCGATACTCAAAAACTAATTCTTAAAGATCATTTCTTGCAAAGCACAATAAGTGTTATTTCTTCACAAGTTTTGGATGCAGGTTGAACAGTTGAACGCTTTTGTTTGTAAAAGATACCTTTTTATCTATTTCACCCGGATGTTTGTCAGTTCTAGAGATGAAATAATATCTGAAGAAACCTATCGATACCCGTTACACATGAGATGACCCCCACATCTTTTGTCAAAATAAACAACTCCCCGATCAATGCATTTCACTCTTCGGTGCAACGCACGGGCACCTTACTACTCCCTCCGGTCCTTTTTAGTCTGCATTTAAGAAAAATCCATTTTCCTCGCAATGCTCTGCGTATTAGCGTGTTGGGGCTGTTCTTTCCAACTTTACCCCTCCTTTATGTTCGCTCGCACGCATCCCTGCAGTTACTCCCATCTCTCTCTCCCATGCATGTCCTTCGCGCCTTCCCAAGGCAGCCAGCCGCCTACCTCTTACTCTCCTCCCCAGTCCCCACCGGTCCCATCTCACCTTCCCATTCTCCCATCTCTGCTACATCCTGTACAGCTCCATGGATGAAATGCACCCATCGTGGTTGTGGTAGGATAGCCAACCTTAGTGAGACCATGGATGAAAGCTTGCTTGACGTGGACGACATCGAGCTCATGTACCGAAGCGTGCTCCTGCTCGTGGACGATGATGCACTTGTGGAAGACGGGGCGCTAACTGACAACAACGTGTTGCAGCTAGGCGATGTGTTCCAGGTGTGCGGCGCGCCCGCGGACGGCGACACACTTGTGCAAGGCGGCGCGCTCGCAGACTAGAGCATGCACCTGGATGACAGTGGCATCCACGCACTTGAGCACGTCGTACGGGTGATGGTCGAGCTGCTAATCTATGGCGGGCTGTTCAGTTTAGGAGGGAGTTGAAAATTTTGGCGGAAAGATCTCATCTGCCAAAATTAAACAAATTGTTTTGGCTCCAATTCCACCAGTATCAAGCGACGATGATGTTCTTCTTGCCTCGGCGTTCTTCATGCTCAAACGCCATGCAATGGGTGAGAGATTGGCGCGGATGCTGAGAAGATTTTGCACAGAGAGAGAGACACATGCGCCTACATGCAGAGATTGAGCGGAGAGAGAGAACCCGCATGCATGCAGAGAGGTGGACAAAGGAGAATGTGGGCGCGATAATACAGGGTGTCGAGCCAATCGTTGCATGCGCACAATAACTACCCAGCATCCCTTCTATAGCAAACCAGGGGCAAAACAATCCGATTTTTGCTGCTCTCTCCTCTCCTTGGTATGCGGGCTGAGCATAGAACACAAAGAAAAAAGGAATGGAGGGAGTACTATAGATTAGTACGACCAAAAATTGAACTAACATTATATATAGTACGATAAATGCCGATGCGTGTCACCTAAAATTATATCATTCAATCTATGTTCAAATACGAATCCAACGATATAGTTTTTGCTGACATGCACTAACATTTTGTCAGTTAAATCTTCAGTCAAATTCAATGGGGGAGTAATAAACCACGACCGATGTAGTACAAGTGTAGAGGGCGGCACTGCACGGGAGTCTCACCTCTCACCCCGCTCGTGGCGCGGCAGTAAAGCCGTCATATCACAAAACCCAACCGCTCCCAGTAATAAGTGGCCTGGTAAAATAAACGGACAAGCAACCATCACATCCCTCCGTCTTTTTTGCATTTCATCTCTCTACATTTACTTTCTCCGGTTCATCTCGCACACTCGATCCCTAGCTACTACTCCTAGGGCCAGTTCTTTTGGCGGCTTCCCCAGCTTTTCCCACAAGGCGCCTCACTCATTTATTTGGGCTTCTAAACTACTACTCTGTCCTGGTTTATTCCACACCATTCTAATTTGTGCTAAATTTTGACCAAAAATTTAACTGGTTTATTCCTCACCATTGTAATCCCTCCGTCTAGGTGTGTAAGTCATCTTATGAAAACCAAATAATCACAAGCTTGACTAGTGCTGTTTTTCTACTTTTACAAAAACTGCATCGTAATGTTAAAACGTGCATTTGCACGTAGATAAGTAATAGTAGTACTCCCTCCATCTAGGTGTATAAGTCTTCCCTCCTTCTTGGTCATGGTGCACAACCAAAGATGACTTATTGACCTGGACGGAGGGAGTAGCATAGTCTGCAAGCATATATCGAGGGAGACGTGTAGTGCGATAGTATATAGTAAAGTTTGTGCTATATGCACGTACTTGCAAAATGCGTACGAATATACAAGGTTTCCAAACTTTCCCTTTTACATACTTAATTAAGGACGCTAAAAATTCCTGAACGTTCGGGATTTATCATTTGCGTCCCAAAACTAATGAGATCGCCTTACGAAACAAAAATTATACTCCTCCTAAAAGCCACGGCGCTCGCAGGAGCGCTTGCGGCGCGCCACGAGTGCCCTGGTGCGTGGTCGTTTCCCAGCGCGCCGACACAACGCCTCTTCCTCAGCCTCGCAACTTGCGAGGTGCTAATTGGCAGCTTGCCGACGGGCGAGCGCGATCTCACCGGTGTGGTGATCTGGCGCCAACAGGTACTCCTCCTCGCTGGAAGCGTGCACCCGGTCCACGTACCGCCAAGCGTAGATGAGGCGCTTGGGCCCGACTGCACTCAGGGCGTCGGCACAGGCATCCTCCACCACCCTCACGGCCCTCGCACGAGCCTTCTGCCAAAGAGCCAATCGCTTGACTCTCTCGGACGTGACATAGGCCTCCCAGGTAGCTTGTTCCGCGGTGCGCTTCTCTTCCTCGGCCTTTTTCTCCGCCTCTATTTTGGCACGCTCTGCTGGAGGCAAAGCCTCCCACAAGGCGACATCCATTTCTTTCCAAAGCTCCTCAAGGCCGGGGGGCTCAGCGGGCGGTGTGGCGTTCTCCTCGTAGCGGGGAGCCGACGCGTCCTCCGGCGCGCATGCTGGCGAGATTGGGAACGCCGACGTGTCCACCTCGACGCGTCGCGGCGAGGAGCAGAACGCCGACATGTCCTCCTCGACTAGTGGCGGCGAGGAACGAATGGCGACACGTCACGTAGCGGCGAGGAGCGGAACATCGTCGCATCCTCCTCGACTAGTGGCGGCGAGGAACGGAACGGCGACGCGTGACCGTCCGCGCGGTGCAGCGAGGGGCTCCGAGGGCTTGGGAGGGGTGATGCCATGGTGGTCGACATGAGAGGGAGGGGGAGGAGATAGTGATGAACGTGAACGTGAGGGGGAGGAGATGGCTATGTAGTGGGAGGCGCAGTATTTATAGCGAGCAGTGGCACACCTACGTAAGATATGGACTGAGCTGCACTGACTTAACTGCAGGTCCAGTTGCGTCACTGACATGTGGGCCAGACCCCTGTTGGGCTCATATGTCAGTGAGCCAATGCACCTGCAGTTAAGTAACAGCTACGTGGGCATATTTGTTGGAGTAAAATACGGGGGAGCGAAGGGGTGGAAATATTGCTGGTCACAACGGATTGGACGAGCATGGGGGGAGGAGAGTCATGCATGCAGATTTTTTTCACACGGGGTGGAATGGTGGGACCACCGGAGGGAGAAGGAAAGTTTGGCAGGCATATTGTTTCCACACATGGAGAGGAAAAGATTTGGAGATGAACGGGCTTCCTGCACGTATGGGGAACGGTGCATAATAAGTCATCTTGCATGCCGGGCTAGGTATAGTCTCAAGTCATTAAAAACATACACGCCCCACACATGTTCATATTTCAAGGTGCACTAAATTATTGCATGCGATGATTAAGGCTGGCCATAATGGTGGTATCTTAGCTGGTATCATGCACACAGGAATAGCAAACATGCTGATGTGGCAAAGAATTAAAGAAGAGAGGGGGGTTAGAGTAACTAGTGTTCATGCATGCATCTCGTTTTCCATTCACATTTTACAAGTAAAATTCGTGGACAAACTTTGACCCAAAGTACGATGGGGACTAGTAAACCAGAATGGAGGTAGTAATTTTTTAATCGAAGAAGGGTTTCCCCTTCCGATTTTCATTACTGAAAACCAGCATCTAAATCTAAACCATAGTATTTGCCCTAGAACTACCAGGTTCAACATCTCGCAACATAAACCCATACAACCTCCATCGCAAAAAAAGACATACAACCATACGCCAAGGAGGTACGTAGTACTATGAATTCCATTTTCGCTCCATACCAATCGTTCTAAAAACTACTTACTACTTATAACGCGCCATTGAAAATCGGAACTCTTAACCCCGCTAAAAAATGATATTTTAAACGTGGCTACTCGATCTGTGGCAACTGGCGAGCCATCACGCTCCAAGTCGTTCACCTGTGGTCCCGACCATCAACTCCTACGGATCAAATTATCACGCGAGCTGACTATTCCTACAAAGGTGCTCCACCACGTACCCGGTACCCGCGAATGCAGCAATCGTGCACCTAGGGTTTTAGGGTTTATTTGTTAACGTCGCCTTTACGTAACACTCATGTGTGCGAGACAACGAGAGGCCGACTGCGTGCGTGCGCCTCTTCTCTTCGTATATGTACTCCACCATTTGTCTGGTGTCCAAAAAATTATAATAACTACTAGCAATGTGCCAATGCGTTGCCACACGATCAAAGTAGATTAATACATATTCACCGATTTGATAGAAAAAGTCTAGTTTTGAAACACGTATATCACTAAAAATATGTTATGTTTCACTCAAAATATATTCCTTTGGCAGTTTTGATGAGATAAGGGAGGAATGTTGTTGGTTTCATGATTCGAGAAGTGGTATATGTCTAATTTCTACTCTTACTAGCAAGATGCCCGTGCGTTGCACGGAACATCAATATCTTGTGGGAGAAAAAGATGAACGAGGGAAGGCCTTATCTGCAAATGTGGTGAAGAGTGCGGGTGAATTGCCATATTTTCCTTCCTATCCGTCAGATATAAATCGGATGACCTACATTGTAGGATGGCAGGCCCACCATCATCACCAACTCTATTTTTTTATCCCTACTCTTATAAAAAGCATTGTCGGTGATGATCGTGCGCCTGCCATCCTGCAATATAGGCCGTCCGATCTATATCTGACGGATAGGAAGGAAACTATGGCAATTTTGCAAAAAGATAACCACACCCCTCTCCACATTTGCAAATAAGGCCTTCCCTCATTCATCCTTTTCCCCCACAAGATAAAATACTCATACAAATGCATCTTGATGTTCCGTGCAACGCATGGGCATCTTGCTAGCCCATGTGTGTGTGTGTGAGAGAGGGAGAGTGGAGGAGGACGGAGTGCATGTGTGACAAAGACACAAGGAGTGTGTGTGCGATAGGTATCAGCTTAAAATGAGGTGATAGTGTGTGTGCGCACGATCGAGAGGGTGTGTCTCAAGAAGGGAAGAAAAATCTACATAGATACAAGGAGCGGGAGAGAGACATGTATGCGATGGTGGAAGCACGAGTGTGCGGGTGTATAAACCTATCTAGAGGCTAGCTAGTCGATAAATGTTTGTGAGAGAAATACAAGTCGGGGTGCGAAAGCGAGAGTTTTGTGTGTGTGTGTGTGTGTGAGAGTAGTCAGGAAGGGGAGTGGAAGCAGGAGTTGTGTGTGTGTGTCTGTGAGAGAGAGAGAGGAGACGGTAGTCGGGGTTGTCTGATCGGTAAACAAATGAATAATGTCAGTCTGGGATGGAGACGAAAAGGAGACCACAACAAATGTTGTGTCTATAGGAGAGAGAGAGAGAGTAATTTTAGGGGTATGAGTCATATGTAGAGACATATAGGGTGGGTGAGAGAATCCCATAGAGAGAAAGACAAAGTGAAAGATGAGTGGAGACTATGTGTGCGGCGGTGAAAAAGAAAGCTTAGGTACCGAGTGATACTAGAGAACAGTAGAGACGTGAGAGATAATGAAAACCGTGTAATGTATAATGATAGGGAGAGTGTGACACTTCTCAAGGGAGACGTCGAGAGACCATGTTTGCGAGGATAGGAGAGACATGAAGTGAGCGTGCGGGTGAGCTGGAGAAAAGAGAGTGATAGCTACCTGAAGGAGCATGCATGCGAGAGAGATGGGCGTGAAAGGAGTGAACAAAAAAGGGATTCAAATATCTGAATTCGAGATGATGATACATGTAATCCATACTCAAACCAAAATTGATCTATCAAACATGCATACTCATATGAATTCACGCACATCTATGTTATTTAATATGTAGATATTACTGATCCATACATTTTAGTAGAACATAATTTGGTTAAATTTTTTCGAATTCAACCTTAAGATTTCGAGATTGTTGTATTTGTAAATCATATTATACATATAAAGGAGCAGAATTCTTTGTTGTGCTTTTGAAAGTATATATAAAAAATGATGTATATAGAATGTAATTCCAATTGAAAATGGATCCCGCCCGAAAAAATAGAATACAAACGGGATTCAAATTGAGTTGGCACGGTAAACGTGCACTCTACAAAATTTGAACGAAGCGGGGAAAGTCGCAGTAACCGCCCGAAACCAAAATCTGCGAGATGGAAATCACTACTGCCTATCCCTGCCACGCAAAGCCTATCTGCTGGATTTCTATAGGTTTCGATAGGGGTAGGTTTGTAATTTCACCCAAACGTGATGTAACTGCCTCTCACCCGGATTCATACACGGTGGGTGCCAAAACACAGTGTGTCCTCGGCCGAAATCGACTCCCTCCCCGATTCATATTCATACACGGTGGGCGCCAAAAACAAACTCTCGTCGGCAAATATTCGGTGTACGCGAGATTACCGTCCTATCCCCAACCGACTAATGTTGTTGTGATGTAGTAGAAATTTGAAACGGGGGCTAAGTTTGTAAATTTCCTCGCATTTGAGACAAGCGCGCCCTGAATACATGGTTCCCCCTTGCTCTCTACCTCCCTTTTCCCCATTCGTACACCGTGGGCGCCAAAACACCCTCTCCACCCAACCCTCCTCCGTCCGCCGCCGTCCGCCACCCCATCCACCGCCATCCTCCTCCACCATGCTGGAGCTAATACCCCGACGCCGCCGTCCATTACAAGAGATCGACCTCTCTCATCCACGGCTTTGGACCGGGATCCTTGCATCCCGTCCTCTCGCTTCATCCCCGCCGTCATCCACCTTGCCGGTGCCGCTCCTATGACCGTCTCGTCCACCGCACCCCGCCGCCACCGTCTACCCTCCTAGATCTGCTTCCACGCCACCGACAACCATCGCTACCACAGCACCATCAAATTCTCAGCAGATGCGTACACGGCGCCACACCAGAGGTGGTACTCTTTCATATCTGCTCAACTTATTTATCGTAGCAAGAAAATAGATCGCCACTGCTTTACTCTGATTTCTTGTCTTGGTTGCGAAGTTGCCTTTGTCCGGTTTGCACCTTCAGATCCGCCAAGGCATGCTCAACACTATACTCCCAATGCTTATGGTTTTCCCCTTTTATATTCCACACTAGTTAAATCACAGTAGACTAAATTTCAAAATTGGGTCAGTCAATTTTTCAGAGCTCGCTAGAGTTCGCCGGTGCGATCAAAGGGGCTCGAGTGGTTGTGGGGCCTCGCCGAACGAAGAAAACTCGACGCGGGTGGGGGTTGGGGCGGGGGTGGGAGGTGGGGGTGGCGGAGGAACACAGGCGGTGGGGGCCGGTGGTCCGACCGGCGGCCCGTGCAGTGTTCTGTATGGGAAGAATTAGAGACGAGGAAGAAGAAGGGTTAGGAGACGTAGGATCTTCATCCAACCACCTGAAATGGTCGAGAGACAGCTGGGAGTTGCATTCTTAATGCACTCTGGTTCATCATGCGTGGGCACTGCGCAACCAACATTTTATTATCCAAAATCTGCTTGCTCTTCTTTACCATATTCCTCTTCCATTCTTCTTTAATATGTACTCTCTCCGTTCCTAAATACAAGTCTTTGTATAGATTCCACCATGGACTACATATGGAGCATAATGAGTGAATCTACACTATAAAATGTATCTGGATACATCTGTATGTGATCCATAGTGGAAATCTCTACCAAGACTTATATTTCGGAATGGAGGGAGTATGATAGTAGTACAATATGTTCCTTGTACTGAAGATGAGAAGTGACATTTGCAGTGTAGAGGTCTATACGGTCGGTTGTGATGGACACTTTGAGCCTCTTTGATTCGTAGGATCTTGTAAACATAGGAATAGGATTTGTAGTGGCCTGCCCACTTGAATCCTATAAGAATAGCAAGGAAATGTGGGGAGCTATGTCGCCTTTGAGAGTTACACTGATATTAACAGTACCGCACCTTCACTTGAAGAGAGCTGGTATCCGAAGCCTTTCTAGCCGTATCGGCAATACTAGCACATATATTCCAGCAAGTTCCACTTTGCTGATTTTACTCTGATGCTTAAGGTTTTCCCGTTATATCTACACTACAATCTGTGTAGCTGCTTTGTGTCGCACTAGCAGCATTCCACTCTTGAAGCTAAACACTGCAATGCTTACAAAATTGGCACCAAGGCATTGAGTGCCATTCTGGATGCAATGAAACGCATACGCTCCCCACCTGTTGATTCTTGTTCAAAATATGATCCTAATGACTATTCTAACCTCGAGGAGTCAAATGAAGATGGCCTGTCCTGTTCACCCATCAAGGTGCCTGTTCTAATTTGGCAATGTTTTATTGATTGTGGGTATCTTGCATATGTTGTCTTGCATTTCTTCTACTTTGTTGCACCGCCATCTGCTTAGTTTACTCATCATATATGTCGAGATGCCATGCCCATCCATTATCAATACATATTCCATCTATCATCATACCATGTTTTCCCACTCAAATACTGTTCTTGTGCATCAGACATCAAAAAGGAAGAGGGTGATTGCCGAACCTGAAGGAGCACCAGCGAAGTCCTTGAAAAACGTGGTGGTGCCGGAGAAATCAGACAACACCCCACTTATATTGTTGTACAACCAGTGACACAAAACGTAGGACCGACTCCAGCAGACTGTACCCATACTTCACTGGCCACACCACTAGCCCCACCACACAGGACCTGCACTCCAGCAAAAGGTATACCGATTTCATTTGCCATAGCACCAGTTGTACCACAGAAAAATCCCACTCTAGTAAAAAGTACAACAAGTCCACCGGCCGAAGACCTATCCCAACTGCAGAGACGGCCAATTCTTGCAGATTGGAACCCCATTCCATTTATTCCCAGTTTAAAAGACAATGCTTTCAATGTTGTTAGGGACTACGTGCATATATTCCCATCATGGGAAGATTATTGTGAAGACAAACACCATTTTCACATCTTCTTGTCCAACTTACATGTAAGTGCTATTATTCATGGTTATTATTTTCCTGTTTTCTGCTGATTGAACACATCAATGATTTACATTACATTGTTGTAACTAGGCGAGGGTCAATCTGGATAGTCATGACGAGCAAAGCTTGCTTGTGCTTTTCAAGGAAGCATTGCAGCAGTATCGGTGTTACCTGAGGAAATCAAACTTTGATGGCAAGTCTATAAACGAATTTTCGGTGAAGTCTCCTGTGCTAAATTTAGAAGACATTGAATGGAAAAACCTTGTTATGCACTGGTCTAGTTCCCAGGATGAGGTACTGTCTATGAAATCACATGACAATTTGAACTTCTACTTTTTCGCATGTGCCTTTACGGATCTTTTTTGCAGGAAATCTGCTCGAAGAAGAATTCCGGTTTGACAAGAACGACATGATATCGCAAATATGCTGCCCGCTGCTTTGCTCTTGTTAGTACCTGTTGTCCTGTATCATTGTACTTGCATACATACCTGGTTCATTATGTGACAACAATATGCATGATAGCTTGCTTATCAATTGTACGCTCCAAATTATCTGATCTGTATGAATGGTTACATTAGTGTAGAATATATCCAATGCCAATGGCTTTTTAGCTCTGCATTATTCTTGTAAGTACATGTTGTCCTTTATCAGTGTACTTATAATGACATGTAGTTGTTCATATACCATCACTCTGCAGCTTATTTTCCTTTGCCCTCCATTTTCTACACATCAGATCTATATTTACTCTTACCATAAGGTTGGTACTGAAGAAGTTTAGCTGTGCATTGCTCTTGGCTATACCTTTTGCCTGTATCGCTGCACTTACATTTATAGCTACTTGGTTATGTAGCATCACTCTTCATCTTATAAAAATATTATCCATTTTTTTGTATATTATCACATCTATATTTACTCTTAACAAAATGTAGAATAAAGGCAATGCTTTTGAAGAAGATTCTGTGGTAAACTTCTTGAATTGTCCCCCCATCAGCATGGACAAGGCCTTTATAGAGCCTGTCTTCACCAATAATGTAAGTTTGTCCATCTCAAGCCTTCAAACTTTGTTGTATATATTTGGTTAGGCATGACTGCAACAGCTGTTTATTTTTGGTGTTTGCATCAAATTTCTTGTTTAAAGTTTATTATGTAGTTCCTAAACAAAAGTTTGCCCTTTCTCAATTTAAGTTTTCAGTTGTGCAACCAAGTTCCTTGTTCATACCATGTAAATTAAACTATACAGAGCAAGTGATCTTCTTTTGCACTGCATGTATGCTTCTGTTCTTCATCCGTAATCCAGTAGTGTGGTGAACCTACCCACTACAGCACAATGTCATATTCTGCAATGTCTTAACTATGAACAATGTCATATCATTCTACTATTATTTAAACCGTCTCTTTATTTGCCAATCTGAAATGGTATAAATTGACAGCACACTAACCGTTGATACTTATGAGTTCTTGATCTGTAATCCAGTGGTGTCGTGAAGCTGCCAACTCCTTCACAATGTCATTTCCTGCCATGTCTTGACCTGAACAATACCATATAGTGTTAATGCAATTTTAAACTGTGTCACTTTATTCGTCAGTAAGAAATGTGATGAATTGTTAGCACTGATACTTTTATGTGCAAAACCTGTCATCTGTCTGCTTGTTTATCTTTCAGAGTGAGGAAGATATAAGTGTTGAACAAGCGCAGTCTCATCATCTTGCCCAGCTGCTTGCGTTGCAGCTCCCCAGCAGGGCTAACCTTTCTTGAACTCTATTGAAGTGTTGTCGGTTTTGTATATTATTTTTTCGGCGTGTTTATTTGCACTGGTGGCGATCTTTGATGCCCAATGTATGTAATCTGCTGTCCGCTTGTGCTTTATTATCATAGTGGCGAACTTTGATGCCCAGTGGATGTAATATGATGTAATTTCTTTATTGTATAGTCTAGGTTTTTTCTTATTCACGATGCTGTAGTTATTTTACGGTATATATATCCTGTCTTCGCAGTAAACCGACCAAATCGTAAAATTACGGTACATAATCGGGCCGTCATGCAATCACGATGTAGGTTGGTCCTGAAACGTGCCGAACAACTCACGGGCCGGCAGCAGCCCAAAATGAACCCCGGCCCATGATTGTGCGAATCAAATCACGGGCTTTTAACATGCCAAAATTGTCTCGGTCCTTGTTTGGCCCAATCAGATATCAGCTGCGAGCAGGCTGGATGCAAACCAGGCCATAGTTAGGCCCAACTATATGACGGACTTTTAACAGGCCGGAATTAATATAGGGCCAAAATGTTAAACGGGCCCTTAACAGGCCAAAACTAATATCAGGCCGAATTACTAAGTGGGCCTTTAGCAAGTGGGCCCAAAAGCACAGTGTCCAGTTGACGGGCCGAATCTGATATGGGCCATAATTGAGCCCAAAGCCTCTTAAAGGGCCGGACCTGATCTGGGCCGTAATTTGGCCCAGAACATGGTAGGCTTTTAACGGGCCGGATCTCATATGGGCCACTATTAGGCCCGGAGCATGGCAGGCCATTAATGGACCGGATCAAATATGGGCCGGCACTTGGCTCAAAACATGGCAGCTAGTTAATGGGCCGGCCTACTAGGGTCCTCAAAATCTTGTGGGCCTACAGCTGGGCCGGCCCATTAATGTCGGCGAAATCTTGTGGGCCTTTAGCTGGCTGGCCCATTATGATCTGTAAGAATCTTGTGGGCCTTTACCTGGGTCGACCCATTATGGCACACAAAAATCTTGTTGGCCTTTACGTGGGCCGACCCATTATGGCCCATGTCGGTGTCAAAACCGGCGGATCTCGGGTAGAGGGTCCCGAACTATGCGTCTAGGCCGGATGGTAACAGGAGGCAGGGGACACGAAGTTTTACCCAGGTTCGGGCCCTCTTGATGGAGGTAAAACCCTATGTCCTGCTTGATTAATATTGATGATATGGGTAGTACAAGAGTAGATCTACCACGAGATCAGAGAGGCTAAACCCTAGAAGCTAGCCTATGGTATGATGGTTGTTCTGTATGTTGTCCTACGGACTAAAACCCTCCGGTTTATATAGACACCGGAGAGGGTTAGGGTTACACAAAGTCGGTTACAATGGTAGGAGATCTACATATCCGTATCGCCAAGCTTGCCTTCCACGCCAAGGAAAGTCCCTTCCGGACACGGGACGAAGTCTTTAATCTTGTATCTTCATAGTCCAGGAGTCCGGCTGGAGGTATAGTCCGGCTATCTGAACACCCCCTAATCCAGGACTCCCTCAGTAGCCCCTGAACCAGGCTTCAATGACGACGAGTCCGGCGTGCAGATTGTCTTCGGCATTGCAAGGAGGGTTCCTCCTCCAAGTACTTCATAGAAGATTTTGAACACAAAGATAGTGTCCGGCTCTGCAAAATAAGTTTCCACATATTGCCATAGAGAGAATAATATTTACACAAATCTAATCTACTGACGTATTCCGTAGTGTGACACACCACGACAAAGCCTTTATCCGAGTCGTTTCATTATCCCACCTCAGCGCGTCATGCGAGGCGGTTTCCTTGGCACGTCTTGTTAAAGCAGAGATCGTGTCCCCTTATTCCGGGATTCTCATCAATATGGGTGTGGGTAACCCAACCACACCATTGATTACGGCGCTTGGAGATAAGCGAGTTTTACCAGGCTGGTGGGGACACGTAGTTGCGTCCACCCATATAAGGGGATAAGGATCCACCTTTTCACCTACGCCTTCTTCCTCCCTTGCTTATCCATTCTCGCGCACTCGAACTCCAGCGCCCAAGTCCGCACTCCCCACCTCAACCTTCTCCAGCCATGTCCGGAGCGGGAGGCAAGTGGATGGTCTCCTCCGTCATGGAGGGACACATCAAAAAACCGAGGAAGGCCGGATACTTGTCTAACGACATCATGTACCGGCTTCCCGAAAAGGGGCAGCTCCTCCCCACCCCAAGGCCCCATGAGAGGGTAGTGTTCCTTCCCCACTTCCTCCGCGGACTGGGCTTTCCAATCCACCCATTCGTCCGGGGACTCATGTTCTACTACGGCTTGGATTTCCATGATCTGGCCCCGAACTTCATCCTCAACATCTCGGCGTTTATCATCGTGTGCGAGGCTTTCCTCTGCATCCGCCCCCATTTCGGCCTATGGCTCAAGACTTTCAATGCCAAGCCAAAGGTGGTGCGCAACAACCAGGCGGAGTGCGGAGGCGCCATGGTGGGAAAGATGCCCAATGTCTTATGGCTCGAGGGCTCCTTTGTGGAGACCCTGAAGGGGTGGCAATCAGGGTGGTTTTACATCACCGAGCCATGCGACCCTGAGTGGGTCGCAGCCCTCGAGTTCCGGTCCGGACCCCCAACGCGACTCACGTCCTGGAAAGAGACAGGCCTGTCGTGGGGAAGAAAAGGAGAGGTGACTAGACTACAAACATGCATCCAAACCCTGGTGGACAAGCAGTTCAAGCTTGTCAACGTAGTCCAGGTTATGCTCTTCCGCTTGATCCTCCCGTGTCAACAACGGCCTTCAATCTGTGGGAGTTCAACCCGGCGCAGCACCGAACTCTGAGCAGGCTCTTCGACACGACGTACGAAGATGCCTAGAAGGTGCTTTTCAAGGGCACCGAGGCTCCCGCATCCGCTACCGAGGATCGCGGATTCAGCGCGCAACGTCACGGTAGCGCAGTACGTTGTTTGTACCTTTTACAGGGTATTAGTTTTCCATAGTTTAACACAATGTGGGATCTAAGCTCCCTTACCTTTGATAGAGTTGGAAGGCAAAGTCCGGACAGATCCACTGTCCGGCTCCTTTGCCCGAAGACCCAGCCGATGCCCGCTGGGCGAAGCTGTTGGTTCCGGCACCCTATGTGGTGCCGGAGAAGAAGGCCATGAAGAAGGTCACGGGGACTCGAAAGAGTGCCCGGCGCCAGGAGGTGTCGGGTTCACCATCCGACGGCTCCGACGCGCATTCCTCCCGTGAAGACGAGGAGGAAGAAGAAGAGACCTCTCCCCCTCCAGCGGGAGGAGAGAATAAAAGGAAGGCCACCCTCTATAGGGAGGCCGGAGGGTCCAAGAAGGGGAGAACCCTTCCCCCGGACTACTCCACCGACGCCGATGACGGTGGAGAAGAGTGGCCGCTCGGGGCCAAGCCCCTGGCAAAATCGTAAGTATCCGGATACCAGAGTGATTCATAGTATTCCTTTATTGCACAGCTTTCCCTTATGTTGAATATGATTATGCAGCCCACCCAAAGACCGGCGACGCATCGTCGAGCGGTTCACTGGACTCGTCGGATGTGAATTTGCTTCCGACGGCTTCCTCCCCCGCCCTACGGACGATGCCGAAGTGTTGTCTCAACAGGTTCCAAGCCGGGAGGAGGTGGTCCTGGAGGCGCCGCAAGGTGACCTCCCGGACTCCAGGAGTAAACGGGATAAACCCCCCCAGGGCTCCAAGTTCGGCTCTAGGCCGGACACCGCTCCGGAACCTTCAAAGGTTCCAGAGTCCGGCGGGGGACCTCCTTCCAAGAGGGGCGAGCCCACCGTGCCGGTGACCCCCGTCCAACCGGAGGCGCCGGACAATCTGTTGGAGGCGCTCCAAGGCGCCTCCATCGACGAGGAGCACCGCACCATTATGAGTGCGGTGGTCCAAAAGGTTCAGTCTGCCAAGAGCGGACTGACTGAAGCTCGTACTAGCCTTTTAACAGGCTTTGAGGTAAGTAAAGAATGTGTAAATAATATTACCGCATAGACAGTAGCCCCTGATGCTCTGTTTGGCGTTTAGGAAGAAAAGCCGAATAGAGGATCAAATAAAATTCGCAGGAGTCTAACAAAAAGGAGTCAATATGCGTATGCAGGCTTCTCTGCTTGCGTCCGCCGCACTGACTGCGGAAGTGGACACGCTAAAGCAGAACCTCGAGCGGTCTGAGCAAGAGCTCGGGCGTGCCAAGAAGCAGCTCGAGGACAATGAAGGTAAGAAATACCTTGTTTAAATATATATAAAAAGGTGCAATTGCAAAAAATGACAGGATTATCGTGGCTATTGTAGGGGCCACGTCTGAGGTGGCGACCCTTAAGCAAGCGCTGCTCGAGGCCGAGAAGAGGGCGGCCACGGAGCGCACCGAGCGGGAGAAGTGTGAGGCCCAGGTTGGCAAGGTGCGGCAAGAGCTCCAGGCTCTCATGAAAAAGCATGAGAGTTTGGAGCTTGACTCAAAGATGCGAGCGTTCGATCTTGTGGCAGCTATTGAAAATGCCAAGTCTGCCAAGGCCGAATCCCAGAAGACCCTCCAGGAGTTGTATGAGGTGAAAAAGATAGCGGCGGGTAAGGCATTCTTTATGCAAAGCAAACACATAAACGTGAGTTACTTGTTACTTACCCGAATCCGGAGCTCTCCAGGAGCGTTTGCAGATCTTCCCTGGAGCGTGTCCGATGCCGCCGCATTCTATCGAGCCGAGGAGGGCAGCTCGACAGAGAAGGTGTTCTGGTCTTAGTATGCTGAGGCCAGACACCCCGTGCCCCTGAGCGACCATATGAAGCAACTGGTCGAGCTCCACAAGGCGGCCGAACAGGCCATGAAGGGCCTAATAGTTTGGCTGTGGCCTGGAGAGGCTCTGCCTAGGAGCTATTTCGGGCTGGTGCGGCGGCTGGTGGGGGCCTGTCCAAGGCTCGAAGTCATCAAACGCTCCGTCTGCATTGAAGGTGCCCGTAGGGCCCTTGCCCGTGCTAAGGTGCACTGGGGCAAGCTGGATGCTGAGAAGCTTGTGAAGGATGGGCCACCGCCGGGGAAAGAGCATCGCAAGCCCGAGAATTATTATAAGGATGTTCTGAAGGGTGCCTGCCTTGTGGCGGATGAATGTTCCAGGGATGTAATTTTTGAGTAAAATTCGCTCGTTTTGTCCTGTGCGCTGAAAACTTGTTCATATGCGCTAAGCAATGTTGTTGGAATTTAAAATATTACCTTCTGTGCGGCTGTTTATCAATTCTGAGAGATGGCAAGTCGTCGGCTTCTGCCCCCGTGCCGCTAGTGCTGGGGTGTTCGGGGATAAAACCTGAGCGCTCTTTTTCCCATGTTTGGGTCCTTTGAGGGAGGAGCTCAACACAACGAACAAGGCAATCGGACTATAATGCGTGAACACTCTCACTTAGCCATAGAATTCTATAATTTTAAATTTCGGCGAAGCCCCTGGTATTCGGAAGACCGAGTTCGGGGCGCTATCCACGCCTTGGCCGGACAGAGCCGACTCCTCGCTCTAAGCGGCATAAGTCTTTAGGGACTCGAAAAACCTCTCGAACAGCGACCAGCTCTCGCTTCATCATGACAGTCAGTTTTAGCTTTCTCCACTGAGGTGCTCGACCTAGCTCAACTGGGACACAATCGCAGTGGTTCTCCTAGTGCTACCTTAGCCAATATAGCGGAACGTAAGGCACCAAAACATAGGAGCCGGGCAAACCCAACTATTGACCCAAGACATGATTCGGAGCCGATGCATATAATGCTATAAGTTCGGGGTGCCGCACTTGTTAAAGTGTTCAGACTTCTCACACCATATTGAGGGGTACTAAAGCCCCTAGCGTATTTTGGCTGTACCAACATGTACGGGTGCAACATGTCGTTAAGGAACATATATATAAAAAAAGAGTAATGCAAAAATAGACAAAAGCTATGCATTGTTTATTAAAAAGGGCTGCGATCAAAGCAGAACGATACAAATAATGCGATAAGAAAAAGGTTGGACTATTTAACATGTCTGTTCCAGGGGCAGGCTGTGGAATGGTGTGCGAAACAGGTATACTGCTCGTGATAGAGACCACCTGGGATTTCTTAATGCGGCGTGGCTTGTCTGATTCCCTGGTTCTTGCATCGTTTGTGTGGCAATTGAACTGCCGAACAGGCCTTCCGAAGAATGGAGTCCTGAAAGTAAGAGAAAATTAAAAAATCGGCAGCCCCTGGTGTGGTTTAAGCCGTGTTTCGGGCGTGCCGTGATGGTGCCCCTCCCCCTGTACCCATGGTATCTCTAGAGCGTAGTTATGTACGTGAAGCACTGGCGTCGCCTTTTTGCGAGGGCTGGGGTTGGGGCCGCATTGCTACGCCTGCTCGGATCGTGCCAGGCGGTTTTGTTGTAGGTTACTCCAGGCGCGCTTGACGGTGTCCGGTCGTTTAGTGGTCGGACTGGAGAACTGCCTGGAGAGGCTTCTGTGTACTTCCACTGCAAGGGCCACCGTGTGCTCCTCCGTTCGGAGGGATCGTTCGGTGTTTCCATTGACCGTAATTACTCCTCGAGGGCCTGTCATCTTGAGCTTAAGGTATGCGTAGTGCGGTACCGCATTGAACTTGGCGAATGCGGTTCGCCCGAGCAGTGCGTGATAGCCACTGCGGAATGGGACTATGTCGAAGATTAACTCCTCGCTTCGGAAATTATCTGGAGATCCGAAGACCACTTCTAGTGTGACTGAGCCTGTACAGTTGGCCTCTACACCTGGTATTACGCCTTTAAAGGTCGTTATGGTGGGCTTAATCCTCGAGGGATCTATGCCCATTTTCCGCACTGTATCCTGGTAAAGCAGGTTCAGGCTGCTGCCGCCGTCCATAAGGACTCTAGTGAGATGAAATCCGTCAATAGTTGGGTCTAGAACCAATGCGGCGAATCCGCCATGACAGATGCTAGTGGGATGGTCCCTTCGACCAAAGGTGATCGGGCAGGAGGACCATGGGTTGAACTTTGGGGCGACTGGCTCTACCGCGTATACGTCCCTTAACGCGCGCTTCCGCTCCCTTTTGGGGACGTGGGTTGCGTATATCATGTTCACCGTTGTAAGTGCATCTAGTGCCACCCCTAGTTGGTTTTGGAGTATTGACGACAAACCTAGTTGAGGGACTAATGTGTTTGTGAGAATTGCAGGATAACACAGGTAGAAGTCCCTCATTGATTCGGTTTTCCTACCAGAGATGACCCCTAAAAATGTATGAAGACATTGAAGTCAAAGGTGGTATGTGAAGATATTCACATTGAAGACTATGACAAGAAGATATTCACATTGAAGACTATGACAAGAGAATACATCGCATGAAGACTATGGAGCGCAAAGATTTAGATCTTTCGTAGTTCTTTTTCTTCTTTGTTGAGTCATAGGAACCACCGTACTGTTAAGTGGGGTCCAAGAGAACCAGTCAGAATGACTGAAGTGATGCTTAACCAAAATCCTATGTCTTCGAGTGAAGACTATGAGAGCGAATCTTGTCCAGAGTTGGACAAGTCAGCTTCGCTTGTAGCCCAAGTAAAGTTGCCGTGTGTGTTTGAAATCTGACCGTTGGAACACGTGTCAGTTCCTTAAGTGACCCAGGGTCATTTCGGATAAATCAGGTTGGGCTGCCTAGTGGCTATAAATAGCCCACCCCCTACAACCATAAACTGTTGGCTGCTCAGAGTTAGAGTACGGCTTTTGTCATTTGAGAGCAACCCACCTCGAAGCCTTTGAGAGAGAATTCCTTGCGAGGATAAAGCCCTAAACACCTAGAGCCAAAGAGTGTTAGGCATCACTTAAGTCTTCCTATCTGTGTGATCTAAAGACTTATTACCCTTGAGGATTGTGAATCCTCCAGCCGGTTAGGCGTCGCGTTCTGAGCATCCAAGAGTCATTGTGGATCGCCGGTGAACGAAGTCTGTGAAGGTTTGGGAGTCTACCTTGAAGACTTACCAGAGTGATTGGGCGAGGTCTGTGTGACCTTAGCTCAAGGGAATACGGTGAGGACTGGGTTTCCTGAGCTACCTGTTCAGGACTGGGTGTCCGAGACTGTGTGTCCTCAGGTTTAAATACCTAGCCACCCTAACCAGACGTACAGTTGTCACAGCAACTGGAACTGGTCCAACAAATCATTGTCTTCAATGAGTCACTGGTTTCATCCTTCCCTTCCCTTTACTTACTGTTGGTCCTTGTGAAGTCATTGTATGATTGCATTATCTTTTTTCTTCACTGAGTGACTGCTTGTTCTGATTGGCTTCATAATATCTTCCTACCTGATCCTTACTACCTAGCTGCTATTAGTCATTGTGCTTTCACTTCACTGAATACTTGACTATGGTTTGCCTAGTGTAGTCTACCTTCCACTGCATGGTAATAGGTTTATTTCAATCGTTTGTCTTCGAAACTTCCACGTTTTGAAGACTCTCATAAAAATCGCCTATTCACCCCCCTCTAGTCGATATAACACACTTTCAATTGGTATCAGAGCGAGGTACTCCCTTGTTTTGTGTGATTCGGTTTAACCACCTGGAGTTTTAGCTATGTCGACTGCAGGGATAATTAAAGTCTCCGCTGCGTGCCCCGTCTTCGATGGAACTGAATATCCCTACTGGAAGAATAAGATGCGCATGCATCTTGAAGCCATTGATGTCGACCTATGGTATGTCGTCAAGAATGGCGTTCCCAAGGCTGGTGAAGGTGTCACCGCTGCAGATGTCAAGAAGTTCGTTCAATTGGACTCCACTGCCAAGAACATCATCTGTGGTCATCTAACCAAAAGACAGTATGGTCGTGTAAGTGCTTTGGAAACATATAAAGCTAGTATGGGACTGACTCTCCAAGGTCAATGAAGGCGTCTCAACCCAGAGAGATCAGAGAATCAGTGTCCTTCGCAACCTCTTCAACCGCTTCAAGAGAAATGACAATGAGAATGTCCAGCTCATGTTTGATTGACTCACCGACATCACAAATGAGCTTCAAGCTCTCGGTGTCGGATTTCGGGTTCCGGCAGACCCTTGAGGTTCGAACACTGGGGTGCGCGCAGAGATTTCGTCTCCTACCTACATGCACCCCTCCGCCTTGCTAGGATCTAAACTAAGGAAAGAACAACACAAGAGACACAGGGTTTATACTGGTTCGGGCCACCGTTGTGGTGTAATACCCTACTCCAGTGTGTGGTCTGGTGGATTGCCTCTTGGGCTGAAGATGAAGAACAATACAAGGAAGAACAACCTCGCGAGGGTCTGTTCTTGGCTGGGGAGATGAACCGCTGGGAGGAGCTCAGTCACCTTTTCTCTCTCTCTCTCTCTGTCTCTCTACTTTGTCTCTCCTTCAAAAACCTCGACCCCTTTGCTCTGGGTGGCTGGTCCTATTTATAGAGGCCCTGGTCCTCTTCCCAAATATCGAGCGGGAAGGGAGCCAACAATGGTGGGCTAATTTGAAGGGGGACAGCTAGTACAAGCTACCCTGACAAAAGTAGTCTTCGCCTGCGCAAAGCTCTGGTGATGACGCCGTCTTGGGCTCCACGGTGACCTCCGTCTCGTAGTCCTCCTGGTCTTGGTCTCGTTGCACCGAAATGGAAACCTTTGCCTGATGCCTCGGTACTCCGCGGCTGCGCTTGCCCCCCTTGCACCAAAGAGGGAAGGAGGACACTACGCGGGCTGGCACCTGTCTGGCGCCCTCGGTCGTCATGGATTGCGTCACGGGCACCTCGTGAGGTACCCCGCCTTGTCCTCTCTGCCTCCTCGTGAGCCAGCCTGACGAGGCCGTGCCTGAGGAAGCTCCACGTCGTCCGCCCCGCAAGGCTTGGCCCCTCGCGAGGGTCTTGGGTTTGTGTTGGTGAAGATGGGCCGCGCTGGGCCCCCCTTTGAGCCACGCCGCAGGCCGCAGGCAGGCAAGTCTGGGGACCCCCATTCCCAGAACGCCGACAGTAGCCCCCGGGCCCAAGGCGCGCCCAGACTTGCCCGTGCAGGGAGGCGGAAGGGCAAGAGCGAAGCGCCGCGGGCCCTAACAGTCTGCGGCCTTGAGCGCCGCGTGGCGGTTGACTGGACGTGGGTGCCTTAGCAACCGCGCGAGTTGATTAAGGAGCGGAACCCAACTAGGCTTTGCTCCTTGCTTTCCCTGGTTGCTGCTCAGATCCCCTTTCTTGCGCCTCTCCTTCCTTCCTCCAAAATTTCCAGATCCGCTCCGACCGTGTGACCTAGGAAGCCATGGCGCCTCGCCAGCCCCCGGCCGTAGCTTGGTACTCGTCCGCCCTAGACCCGCCGAACATGACAGAGGCGAGCCTTGCCCAGTTGCGCCGGATGGCGACGGCGCGGGGCGTCAATGGGGCGAAGGTGTTTAAAGCCGGCTCCGCCACCCCTGAGGGTCAAGGGAGCACCTTCTATCCGCTCTTCGTAAGTGCCATTGCTGCTGGCCTGGTGCCTCCCTTCTCCGAGTTCTTCTTCTCTGTCCTCCGCCACTATAAGCTGCAAGCCTTGCATCTCCACCCCAACTTCGTCCTTCTCTTGGCAATCTTCGCCTATTACTGCGAGGCTCACGTAGGGGTGCAGCCCTCAGTGGCCTTGCTGCGCCACTACTTCTACCTCCGGACCTCTCATGGTACTGCTTCCGCGTACGCGAGCTTCATCGCGTACGGTGGCGCCATTGCCATTTCGAACCCCGGGAAAAGGATTGAGGGCTTCAGGAGCAAGTGGGTCTTGGTGGATGCTGGGCGCGTCCACCCTCGACTGATCTTGCCAACGGAGCAGCCCACGAGCTCCAGCAATTGGGGTCGAGCGGAGCTCACGGACCCCCGCGCGAAGCTGATGTTGGAGAAGATGGACGCGGATCTGAGGCCGGCCAATATGGTGGCGGCGGAGCTGACCGGCGCGTCGCTGCAGAGGGAATTCCTGGAGCACCAGCTGGCTCCGCTTCGGAAGTACTCGCTTCCGATGTGGAGGCCCCGTCCGAGCTCCGCGGCCTTAGCCGACGGAGATCTGGCTGCTGTCCTCCAATCTCTGGTCGGGGGCGATGTGGCGAGGTCGGCGGGCGCTCCTACGCCCTTGTTCCTCCGCGACGACTGGGAGCAGGTAGTGGAGTCCATGCCCGTCTGCAACGAGGATGGGCCCGTGCCCATGGAAACTCCCGAGGAACCGGTGGACGTGCCCTCTGACAACTCCAATGAAGAGGAGGAAGGAGGGGAGCGGGGAAAAGGGCCTGACTCCGAGGCGAATGACGGAGAGTCAAGGGCTCCCCTCCCTCAGCGCAGGTCCCGTGTTCTCCGCCTCTCTCTGAGCGATGGCAACAAGGATGATGATGAAGACGATGATGAGCAGGACGGCGGGAGCTCACCCCCGATCCCGAAGAAGGACATGACCGGGCTGATCTCCCGAGGGTCGGCCCCGGCCCCAGGGCGTACCGCAGATGCACCTTCCTCCTCCAAGCTTCCCGAGGTTGACCCTTCCAGCCGGCTTTCAGGCTTCAAATTTGGCCGGAGGCCGCTTGAGCTCACTGGCGACGACCCGTAAGCATTCGATTCCTGCCTTTATCTCTTGCTCTGCTTCTGAGGCTTGCCGTCCGCATCTCTTGGATAGGCTGGCGCCTGCAGCAAAGAAGCCGAAGGGGGCTCCCGAGGTTCCATCCGTGGCAGGGCCTCTGCCTGCGAAGGAGGGTGACCGCGACGCACAAGGTTCTCCTGCCCGGTCATCCTCGCGAGGCCTGGCTGAGCCGGCTAGGGCGAGCTCAGCCCCCATGGCCTAGGTGGCTCCCGAGGTGCTCTCGCCTGCCGCCGCCACCACAGCTGTTAGGGCGTGGCAGACTCCGCCTCAGGATGCTGCGGCCGCGCTGCCGCCTTCTCCTCCTACTCCACCAGCTGCTGTCTCTCTGACTCCTTCTGTCGTTCTGGATCGTGCTGTTGCTGAGCTGGACCGACTGCGGCAGGATCTTCTTGGCGCCGACCCCTGCTTGGTGGCCGGGCGCTTGGAGCTGGCTTCAGGATGGGTTCGCTCCGACGCTTTGATTCGGGCGGCGCTGGTTCAGGCCTCGATGGCATGCGACGAGGAGAAGCAGGCCGTCCTTGAGGCGAAGGCTGCCCGTGACGCAGCCCTGGGGGAGGTGGTCGACGTCCGTGGGCGTTGCAAGGCGCTGGAGGGCGAGCTGCAAGATTTGCAGGACTAGCTCGCAAACGAGGTCCGCCTTCGCCAAGAGCAGGAAGAAGGCATGAAGGCTCGCGAGGCGGCTCTCGAGGAGAGGGAGGTCAAGCTCAAGAAACGCCGCGACTGCCTAGGCGCGCTGGAGCAGGAGTTGGGGGCAAGGAAGGCCAAGCTGGACGACGAGGCCCTGGTTCTTGCCGAGGACCGCGTGGCCTTCACGGAGATGGAGGCGAAGGCTTGCTCCTCACTGAGGACGCTTTACGACAGCAGCCTGGAGAGCCCACTAGCTGGCGCCGAGGACGGCCCCGCCAAGCTGCTTCCCTTCCTGGTTCACGCTCTTGAAGATGTCGCCCTTGGCCTTGGCCCCACGGCCGAGGCCGAGGCGCGTGTCCTATCTTTTGCAGCACTGACGCGGGTCCTCACCCACATCTATCTTCGCGATCCCGGTGTCGACCTTGACAGCCTGCTGGAGCCAGTGAGCGGCGAGCGTGCTGCTGCCGCTGCCGACGCCGTGAAGGGTCGCGCAGAGGCCCTGCTGGGGAAGTTCCGGGCCTTCAGCACCAAGCCGAAGCAAGGCGATGCCGACTCCATCGCCCCGTGAGGCGTGCTTGATCCGCGCTGCTCCATCGCCGACAAGTGACTTCGTCGCGGATCCTGTCCTGCTTTTAATTCCTGCACATGTATCATGCCTCGGGGAGGTGTTTAAACTTGCGTTTGGAATTGAGATAACAGTGTGGACTGTAATATTTGCTTTTGAATTCCTTGAAGTTTGCGCATTTCCTTCCTACTTGCTTATGTTCTACGCCGGCAGAGCCTGGCCCCGCGCATGCCTCACCCAGCGTTGGTCCCGACCGGAAACCAGGACAGGGCCAATGAGTGAGGGGCCACGTGAGAAGTTTGGCTCCTGAGTCGCGATGCTCAGGAGTCCCCCTTGGCGCACGAACAACAAGTAGGGAGGTGTGATGCGGGTGGATCTACCGTTCTACGTCTGCAGAGCCCGGCCGCGCGCGTGCCTCACCCAGCGCTGGTCCCGACCGGAAACCAGGATGAGGCCATGGAGTGAGGGGCTACGTGACCAGTTAGGCTCCTGAGTCGCGATGCTCAGGAGTCCCCCTTGACGCTCAAACGACCTTCGTACCTCGGCTCCGCTCGGGGAGAGACGCGTGACAAACCAGGCCCAGGGGGACCTGGTTGGGCGGCGTGCATCTGGGTGTGACCCAGGCGCAGCCCCCGTGCCCAGCCCCCTCACGTGGCACTCCCGAGGGGAGGCGTTACGATGAGGCTAGACACTGAGCTCTGGGCTCCCTGAGGTTGCTGCGGCCCGGGGGCCACCCTCAGTTGTTTATCACCAGCGCGGAGCATAGTGCTACCGTATGTGTACGGGCATAGCCGCTCCTCGGTAGTGTCGTCAGCCAGCGCGGAGCATGGTGCTTCCACTGGTACGTGGGAGGGGGCCCCCTTCGGGAGGAGCCCCCGGGGCATGTACAGCCCCGCCCTGACACGTGGCTGGCACGGTAGGGCCCGGTGAGGTGTATCTGGGCACCCGTGAGCCAGCGCGGGACTCACGGGGCCCTACCTCTAGGCGGGTTGCGCCTGGCACTGGGCCTTATCTTGTGATGCATTCCTGCAAATTTGGTTAGATGTCAGCACTCTACGTCCTCGGGTCCCGGCCCTCGAGCTGGTCTCAGTCGTCGCTGGTATGCCAGGTTGCGATGCCATGGACAAGGCCAGAGGGTGAGGGCTGGAGAGCCAGTTAGAGCCCTGAGTCACGATGCTCAGGTACCCCCCCTTTAACATGCAAGTGGCCGGCATGGAGAAGAAGAGGTGCCGTGGACCAGCATCAAATAATCAAGCATGGTGGGTCTAACGCATAATCGGAAATAAACGCAAATGGCATACATGCCACTGGGCCTGGCCCGAGCGGCTTGGGGATCATGCAGCCTGAGGGGCACCCCCAACAAGGTAAGCTAACAACATGGAATGAAAAGCGGATACACGCCGCAGGGACGGACCCACGTGACCTGGGAATAATGCAGCCCTGGGGGGGCGCTCCCAGCTGGATGTAAAACTCGAAAGATGTCACCTGATGATGTTGAGGACGAAGGAGCATTGATGTAGCAGGCTCAGTGGGCTGCGGGAGCCGATCCTCACGAGCCCCCAGGCCCAGGGGCCTCGGGAGGCTCTGGAGGCGCTGGCGGCTCCTCGCGGGCCATCTCCATCCCTACCAGGGCAGCGGAACGCCTGGCCTCTCGTGCCTCCATGATGCCCCTCATGAGGCGCTGGTACGCGTCAGCCGCGCTCGGCAGGCCGTAAGGCATGCGAACGTAGCTGTGGGGTGGGCCTCCGCAGCGCCCCACTCGCGAGGGCGCGCTCCAGAGAGGCGACTCGGTTGAGCCCTGGTATGTCGATGCAGACGCGCAGCCCACCATCCTCGCCTGGATGGCGAGCCACTGCTGGCAGGCGGCGGCCGCCTTTCATGACTCTTGACTCCTATAGCTCCTGAATGGCCTTGCTGACGAACTCCTGAGGGTCTGGATCTCCTTGCCTTGCTCCTTCTTGAGGGAGACGTGCTTCGAAACACGCCTCCATGTGGTGCCCAAGCGCCTCCCTCGTGACCCTAGCTAGGTCGGTGGCCCTCCAGGGGAGAGCCCCCGAGCCCTGCCTGAGGAGGGCGCCGGGCGCGCTTTCCTATGCAATGGAAGGAGGCTCCCCCTGGGCAGGCGCGGGCCCAGAGGGGCCTGCCTCCTGAGTGGTCCGGCCGGACGATGTCTTCTTCTTCTTAGGGACGGTCTCGGGAGGCCTCCTGCTTCCACGATCCAGGTCTTCCAGTGACGCGGCCTGAAAGGCTCGTTCCAGGGAACACACCGCGTCCTTCTCTTCACATGGCATCGTGATGGCTCCGCCGCTTCCTGGCATCTTGAGGACGTTGTAGCCGTGGTGAGTTACGGCCATGAACTTGGCCAGCGCTGGGTACCCAAGGATGGCGTTGTACGGCAGGCGAATGTGAGCGACGTCGAAGTCGATGAGCTCGATGCGGTAGTTGTCGCGTGCCCCGAAGGTGACAGGGAGGCGGACCTGCCCAATTGGGACCGTGGAGCCGTCGGTGATACCGGAGAAAGGCTTGGTTGGCTGAAGCTGGCTGTAGGGCACTTGGAGGTTGTTGAATGTTTCCACAGACAGGACGCTAAGCCCTGCCCCGCCATCGATGAGGGTCTTGGTGACCACCACGTTGCTGATGATTGGGGAACAAAGCATCGGGAGGACTCCGGCTGTAGCCGCACACTTGAGCTAATCTGCCGAGCTGAACGTGATGGTGCACGCCGACCACCTGAGAGGGCGCGTGGCTTCGAGCCTGGGGAGGACTGCATTCACTTCGCGGGCGAACTGCTTGAAGATGCGCTGCGAGGCTAGGGCTTGCGCCCCGCCCAAGATGCAGGCGATCGCGCGCGACTCCTGGAAGCCCCTGGCCCCCTCGTCCTGGTGGCGGTCTTCGTTTCTTCTTGGCTACGGCGGCAGCGGTGGGAGGCCTGCGTTGCCTTGCGGGCGATCCTCGCGAGGCTGATCCCTCCAGTTCCCCTCGCGAGGCTGATCCCTCCAGCCTGCCTCGCAAGGCGGGTCTTGCCAGCGATCCTCGCGAGGTTGGTCGCGCCACCCTTGGCGCGGGCCACGGTCTTCCCAGTGTCCTGCGTTCCTTCCTCCTCCTCGGCCGTAGCCCTGGTCACTGCGGTCAGGGCGACAACCGATCCTTCCTTCTTGCACGGCTCGGAGCTCTTGACATTCGTTGGTGTTGTGGGTGTGGAGGTCGTGGTACACACAGTACCGGCCGCCCTTGGAAGGTTCTGGCTGATCTCTGCCTCACTTGGTGTCTAGTTCTGCCGCGAGCACGGCAACCCCCTTGCGCTTCACATCTTTGGCCTTGGGCTTCTTCTCTTCGGGGTCCGCGGCAGGAAGCTCGAGGAGGGAGAGACGCCCTTCCTTGGCCCTGGCACACTTGGTTGCCAGGTTGAACAGCTCCAAGGAAGTGCACAGGTCTTCATGCATCGCCAGCTCCTCCTTCATCTTGACGTCGCGCACGCCGTCGGAGAAGGCCGAGATGATGGCCTCCTTGGTCACCTTGGGAATCATGAGGCGCGCATTGTTGAAGCACTGGATGTACTTCTGCAGGGTCTCCCAGGGCTGTTGCTTGATGCGGCGCATGTCGCTTACGGCGGGTGGCCGGTCGCGAGTGCCTTGGAAGTTGGCGATGAAGCGGGTGCGCATCTCGTACCAGGAGGAGATTGTGCCTGGAGCCAGGTTCAGGAGCCAGGTGCAGGCCCCGTCCTTGAGTGCCATGGGGAACCAGTTCGCCATGACCTTCTCATCTCCGTCGGCAGCTTCGATGCCCAGCTCGCAGAGCTGGAGGAACTCCGCAGGTTCAGCCGTGCCGTCGTAGCAAGGAGGCAAGTCTGGCTTGAACTTGCTGGGCCACGCGACGCTGCGTAGCTCAGCGGTGAAGGCGCAGCAGCCTGCCGTGGCCACGGGAGGTCTTGGATGCCGGGGAGCTTGGTCTTGCATATCCCCACGCGCTGCGGCTGGGTGCAGTGCGGGGTCTTGACGCGCGGGAGCAGGAGCATGGTCGCGACGTGTTGGAGCAGGGAGCGCCCGGGCAGCTTCTTGCGGGCGAGGGACTTCTTGACAGCTCTGCTCTTGCTGCGCTGGCGCCTGACGGAGCGGGTTCCGCCCAGGGGCCACGCGCCTTGGATCCATGGCGCCTTCCTGAGGAGGAGGTGGTTCGGGCGCCACCGGAGATTCATTGCCCGTGCGGGGCGGGGTGCGGTGCAGCGGAACGGACGGCGCAGGAGAGCCCCCTGTGGCGCGGACGAGCTCGGCGACGCGGTCGAGCCATTCTTCATAGACGTTGTCGACGGGGCGGTAGCGCAGGAGCTCGTTCGCCGCGATGAGTGCAGCTCGAGTCTCCATGGGCGCGCGGAGCGCACGGGACGAAGAACCAGTTGGGGTGAGCGAGGGAGTTGTGGTGCGGCCGTCTTGCCGCATGGACGGATGCTGGGACAATGCTTGCCGCTCATCCCCCGCTGGGCCGGTGGCGGCGTTGACGGCAGGACAGGGAACGGCGAGGGCGCCCGCTGACAGGGGCCGTCTGGGCGACGCGGGAAGCGAGCGCGGCCCGGCGCTCGGCGCGGGCCCGACGAGCGTCAGACATGGGCGTGATGGTCGGAGGAGAACGGGGTGGTGGAAGACGAATCCCGGCGCACCCCTACCTGGCGCACCAAATGTCGGATTTCGGGTTCCGGCAGACCCTTGAGGTTCGAACACTGGGGTGCGCACGGAGATTTCGTCTCCTACGTACCTGCACCCCTCCGCCTTGCTAGGATCTAAACTAAGGAAAGAACAACACAAGAGACACAGGGTTTATACTGGTTCGGGCCACCGTTGTGGTGTAATACCCTACTCCAGTGTGTGGGGTGGTGGATTGCCTCTTGGGCTGATGATGATGAACAATACAAGGAAGAACAGCCTCGCGAGGGTCTGTTCTTGGCTGGGGCGATGAACTGCTGGGAGGAGCTCAGTCGCCTTTCTCTCTCTCTCTCTCTCTCTCTCTCTGATCTTCTCTATCCTTCCAAAAATTCGGCCCCCTCTCTTTCTCTGTGTGTGTCCGTGTATCTTGCGGGTGGCTGATCCTATTTATAGAGGCCCTGGTCCTCTTCCCAAATATCGAGCGGGAAGGGAGCCAACAATGGCGGGCTAATTTGAAAGGGGACAGCTAGTACAAGCTACCCTGACAAAAGTAGTCTTCGCCTGCGCAAAGCTCTGGTGATGACGCCGTCTTGGGCTCCACGGTGACCTCCGTCTCGTAGTCCTCCTGGTCTTGGTCTCGTTGCACCGAAATGGCAACCTTTGCCTGATGCCTCGGTACTCCGCGGCTACGCTTGCCCCCCTTGCACCAAAGAGGGAAGGAGGACACTGCGCGGGCTGGCACCCGCCTGGCGCCCTCGGTCGTCATGGCTTGCATCACGGGCACCTCATGAGGTACCCCGCCTTGATCTCTCCGCCTCCTCGTGAGCCATCCTGACGAGGCCGTGCCTGAGGAAGCTCCGCGTCATCCGCCCCGCGAGGCTTGGCCCCTCGCGAGGGTCTTGGGTTTGTGTTGGTGAAGATGGGCCACGCTGGGCCCCCCTTTGAGCCACGCTGCAGGCCGCAGGCAGGCAAGTCTGGGGGCCCCCGTTCCCAGAATGCCGACACTCGGCGCCACTGAGATCACCAAGCATGAAGTCGTCAAGACACTCCTGAGATCACTTGATAGCTCGTTTGACACCCTAGCCCCGATGATTCAAGAACGTCCTGACTTCAAGACACTCGATCCGTCTGACATACTTGAGAGGCTCAACACACACGAGTTTCAGCTTTCTGAGAAAAGAGACATCTACGGTCCCAACTATGGGCGAACTCGTGCCTTGAAGGCAAAAGCTGTCTCCACATCTTAAGAAGAATCTGACAGTAGTTCTGATGATCCTGAAGACATTGGAAAGGAGCTTGCTATGCTTGTGAAGAAGTTCCAAAAATTCACCAAGAAGAAAGGCTTCAGAAAGTCTTCACGATCAAGCTCAAGGAATGATGAAGCTTCTGCTCATGACTACAAGAAAAGATCATGCTACAAGTGCAAGAAACCTGGCCACTACATCTCTGAGTGTCCGCAGTGGGACAATGAGAACAAGAAGAAGAAAAACAGCAAGGAGTATGACTATGATGACAAGAAGAAGAAATACTCAAAGTCTTCTTCCAAGTCTTCCTCCAAGTCTTCATCACACAAGAAGAGCACATCTGGCAAGGCACGTGCATTTGTTGGCAAGGAAATGGATTCAGAGGAGGAGTTCGCTTCTGAGGAGGCGGAGGTGGAGTCTAAGGAGGAGTCCGATTCTGGCGTTGCGAGTCTGGCTACAGCATACGTTGCCAAGTCCATCTTCAACACTGAAGACAACGACTTCATCACCGACACCGATGCAAATGACAAGGACTACTCCGCTCCTACCTACTGCTTCATGGCACGCGGTGCCAAGGTAAACACATGCACTACTCACTATCAAACATCTTGTGAAGATGACTCTGATTGTGATTCCAAACCCAGCTACAAAACACTTGCTAAAGTTGCAACTGAACAACAGAAACTATGGAACATATTCAAAAACTGTTAGACAAAAGCGATGATCTGTTAGACGCTGAAATGACTCGATCTCAGTCCTTAATTGAAGACATAAAAAATCTTCACGTTAAGTATGAGGAACTTGAAAGTTGTCATGAAACGCTCTCAACAACTCATGAAAGGCTTTCCTATGATTATCTTCAAAGGAAGGAAGATCTTGAGAAATTGAGAGCGGCTCATGAAGATCTTCAAAAGGAAAACGAGTCACTTCGCGCCAAACAGACCAGTTCCGCTCAGGAAGGATTTGAACCACCATGTCGTAAATGCATTGAGCGTGATAACGCTACCTCTGTTGCTGAATGTTCTGCTGCTACTACTATTGCAATATCTTCAACTGTTGATGTGGTAACTAACCCCTCTGCTGAGGATACCACTGCTATTGCTGATGAGAATGCTAGGTTGAAGACACTACTTGAAACAGGGATGTATAAAAGTCTCAAAGGGCATCAAACACTATGTGATGTCCTCAAAAGGCAGATCCTGAACCGAAACCCTAGGAAAGAGGGTGTTGGGTTCGAAAGGAAAATGAATGCTGATGGCTCTTACTGGAAACCTGAGTAGTACCCCAAAACCACATGGGTTGCTGCAAAGGAACCTTCAGCGGATCCATCCACCCTATCTGGCTTCACTTGTACTAATCCCATTGTTATTGATGAATCCTTTGATGCAAACCATAAACTGTTTAAGAATCAGAATGGTGAAGTGTTTGCCAGGTATATTGGTACTAACTGCAGGAATGGACCGCCTATGAAGAAGATCCGGGTGCCGAAAAGGTGTTTGGAGAATCTTCCTGTGAATGTCATCATGACACCAGAGGTGAAGAAGACAAACCCCAGACCACAGGCTTCATACGGTCCAAAGGCTTCATACAGACAGAGGACTCACCCGAGTCGCACTAACGCAAATGTTTTGCAGGGAAGCCATACTCAGGCCTATGAATATGAGCGCGGTTCATCAAACCACCATGTTCATAAGACCAAGAACTATTCTGCTTATTCTTATGAGTACTATTGTCCACCTGCAAGACTTTTTGCTAGGGCTGCAAAGCCAAAGTTCTCAGATGCTACACTTAGACTCATTGCTTCAAAGCCACCCTTGAAGATGTGGGTGGCTAAGAAAGCTTAACTCTCTTTTGCAGGGAAAGGTCTCCAGCAGAAAACCAAAATCGTCTGACACTATTGCTGGGGACCTTAAACATCTTGTAGGGCGCAAGATCAAATGCCCAAATGGTCTTATTATGTACTTTGTTCCTGAATCGCTTGCTACTCGTCCTATCAGTCCAAATCTCGATCTAAGCTTTCATAACCCACTGGTTTGTCAAATGTTTTTGCTTCACAATTCTCTTCGTGAAGCCTATCCCCCTAACTGCACTGTAGGGTATGACACCAGCAGCTTCAGAATGGATTATTGATAGTGGGTGTACCAATCACATGACTGGTAAGAGAAGCCTTCTTATGGACTCAACCTTACGACCATCCGACAAAAGTCACATCACATTTGCTGACACTGGTAAAAGTAAGGTATTGGGTCTAGGTAGAGTTGCAATCTCAAAGGATCAACACATGGATAAAGTCACGCTTGTTGAATCCCTTGGCTTCAACTTAATGTCTGTCTCAATTCTTCGTGGTTTAAACATGATTGTGATGTTTGGAAAATATGGTTGCCTTGTTCTAATGGAATCTGACAAGTCTCTAGTGTTTGAAGGGTATCAGAAAGATGATTTGTACGTGCTAGATTTCTCAGCAGGACCACAACTTGCCGTATGTCTTCTAGCAAAAGCTTCAAAATGCTGGCTCTAGCATCGGAGGCTAGGGCATGCTGGCATGAGGAACCTGCACGCCCTTGCAAAGAAGAAGCATGTCATAGGCATCGAGGGCGTCAAGTTCAAGAAAGATCACTTATATGGTGCCTGTGAACCAGGAAAGATGACGAGGGCCAAGCATCCCTTGAAGACAATCATGATAACGACTCGACCCTTCAAACTGCTCCACATGGATCTTTTCGGTCCCACTCATTACTCAACTCTTACTACTACTGCTTGTCTCTATGGCTTTGTCATTGTTGATGATTATTCTAGATATACTTGGGTGCATATAATCCTCTACAAGACTGAAGTGCAGGATGTCTTCAGACGCTTCGCCAATCGAGCAATGAACAACTATGGCGCCAAGATAAAGCACATCAGAAGTGACAATGGCACTGAATTCAAGAACACTGGCCTTGATACATATCTTGATACTTTGGGCATCACACATGAATTCTCAGCTCCGTACACGCCACAACAGAATGGCGTCGTCGAACGCAAGAATAGAACACTCATTGAGATGGCCCGAACGATGCTTGATGAATACAAGACTCCAAGAATATTCTGGCCTGAAGCCATTGATACTGCATGCCATACAATCAACCGTGTTTATCTTCACAAGCTTCTGAACAAGACATCTTATGAGCTCCTTACTGGCAAGAAGCCAAATGTCAGTTACTTCAGAGTATTTGGCGCCAGGTGCTGGATCAAGGATCCACATCACACTTCAAAATTTGCACCAAAAGCACATGAGGGTTTCATGCTTGGATATGGAAAGGATTCGCACTCCTACATAGTCTTCAATATCTTTCATTATAAAGTGGTTGAAACAGTGGACGTGAGGTTCGATGAGACTAACGGCTCACAAAGAGAGCACCTGCCAAATGTGCTAGATGAAGTTCCATCCAATGAATCAATCAAACTTATGGGAACTGGAGAAATCATACCCTCTGAAGCTCAACTTGAAGAGGAACTTATCATCTCCGCACCTGATCAACCTGAAGACAATGCTCAGACTGAAGACAATCCCTCTAACAATGACAATGATCAACAAGAGCAAAATCTTCGCCCTGTACATCCTCGTGTTGCCAATGAAGTGCAGATTGAGAGAATAATTGATAGCATCAATGCACCCGGTCCACTCACTCGTTCAATGGCAACACAGCTAGCAAATTTCTGTGGGCACTTCGCATTCGTCTCAATAATAGAACCCAAGAAAGTCGAAGAAGCCTTCTTGGAACCTGAATGGATTCAAGCTATGCAAGAAGAGCTTCAACAGTTTGAGCTAAATAATGTATGGGAACTGGTTAAGCGTCCTGATCCTCGGAAGCACAATATAATAGGCACCAAATGGATATACCGCAACAAGCAAGATGAGCATGGTCAAGTTGTTAGAAACAAAGCTCGTCTCGTTGCTCAAGGATATACTCAAGTTGAAGGGATTAACTTCGATGAAACATTTGCTCCTGTGGCTCGACTTGAAGCCATACGCATACTGCTGGCCTATGCAAATCATCATAACATACTTCTATATCAAATGGATGTGAAGAGCGTTTTTCTCAATGGCAAGATTGAAGAAGAAGTGTATGTTGAACAACCGCCTGGCTTTGAAGATCCAAAACATCCTGACATGGTATACAAGCTCAACAAGGCACTGTATGGCCTCAAACAAGCCCCTCGGGCTTGGTATGACACACTCAAATACTTCCTGAAGAGCAAAGTCTTCAAACCTGGTTCCCTCGACCCCACTCTCTTCACAAAGACATATGATGGTGAACTGTTTGTGTGCCAAATATATGTGGATGACATTATCTTCGGCTGCACCAATCAGAAATACAGTGAAGAGTTTGGATATATGATGCAAGAGCAATATCAGATGTCCATGATGGGAGAACTGAAGTTCTTCCTTGGTCTTCAAATACGATAGCAACGCAACGACATCTTTATATCTCAAGAGAAGTATCTCAAAGATTGCCTGAAGAAGTTTGGTATGCAAGACTGCAAAGGCTTCACGATGCCAATGCCAGCAAAACATCATCTGGGTCCCGATGACAATGGGAAAGAGTTCGATCAAAAGGTATACCGCTCCATGATTGGTTCTTTACTTTATCTATGTGCATCCATGCCAGATATTATGCTTAGTGTTTGCATGTGTGCTCGATTCCAAGTGGCACCAAAGGAATCGCATCACTTAGCTGTGAAGCGAATTCTTCGATATTTGGCTTACACCCAACTCTAGGATTATGGTATCCAAAGGGCTCAGAGTTTGATCTGGTTGGATTGTCGGATGCTGATTATGCTGGTGACAAGGTGGATCGCAAGTCTACGTCAGGCACATGTCATTTTCTGGGACAATCACTTGTATGTTGGTCCTCAAAGAAGTAGAACTGTGTATCTCTCTCCACTGCTGAATCTGAATACATTGCTGCTGGATCTTGCTGCGCTCAGCTTCTGTGGATGACGCAAACACTCAAAGACTATGGCATTCATCTGAAGCAAGTGCCACTCTACTGCGACAACGAAAGCGCCATCAAGATTGCCAACAACCCAGTTCAGCACTCGAAGACAAAGCACATTGAGATTCCTCATCACTTTCTCAGAGATCATGTTGTGAAGGAAGAAATTGATATCATACACATCAACACTGAAGAGCAATTGGCAGATATCTTCACCAAGCCCTTGGATGAGAAGAGATTTTGCAAGTTACGATGTGAGCTAAATATCTTGGAATCCTCAAATGTCCTGTGATCAGGCACACATCCTAACACTTATGCATATTGATGACTTAGATGTGCAACACACGTAGTAAAGTATATCTTCAATCAATGAAGACATGCATTCTAAGTGTGAATATATTAATGAGGAATTTGAATTCGGAGCGCCACGATAATTGTGCGCCATGTCTGGGTCTAATACTTCCTATACAGTGGGTAACGCCACCACCAAATGTTCTGTTTGAAGTGTTTCACTCATGGCGTTACATTTGCTATGTCTTCACATTTGGTTTGGCTTCAATCTCAACATGTCTTCATGATTATCTTCACTATGTTGATTATATATATATATATATATACTAGTGTTCTGTCCTCTACAACATTCACTTATAGCTATGTCTTTTTGCTGAATCTTTTGAACTAAGTGAATGTGATCGGACCCTAACCTCTCTATGCTTTCTATCTCAAACTCTATCTCTCCAAATCATATGCATTCTCTTGAAATTTTCAAATGTCTTCTCTGCGTCCTTGTCAGCAGAAGATACAGAGACAAACATTAAGTTCGATTTCAATGCTCATTCCTTCACCTGAAACCCAGAGAAGTGGGAACGACCACCCGAAAATCCAGGCGTGCGTGGGACGTGGAACAACCTCCGATATGCTGCATGATGGCCACGTGTTCCTCAGATGTGAATCGCTAGGGGCACCTGTGTAATAACACTGAGCTGCCCCTGTCCCTATAAATACACACCTCACCACAGTCATTATCTCTTCTTCCACTCTCGCACGAACCCTAGCGCCACCGCTAGCCCTCGACAACGCTGGTGACGAAGCGCTTAGCTGCCGCAACCTCTCCGACGCCATCTTCACGCCGACCGCGGACATCGTCTTCTCCGCTGTCGCCGTAGGTGTCCTCCGTCGCCAAGTTCGGGCACGGACGATCAAACTGCTCAGCCTCCTCTTCCACTCCGTCTAGCAGTTCTTCATGTGGTAAATAAAACTTCCTTTTTACGGCCCCTTTGATCCTATAGATTCGTCACTTTCTACCACAAGCAGTTTCTGTTCACACAAGTTGGATCTATTTCATACTGCATCTCATAATATGCCTAGTATATTCACTTATGCTTCACAAAGTAGTTAGATTCCTCACTTGTACTGATCCGTGGATTCGTACAAATATGGAACCAACTCCTTATCTATGAGTGAATGTCTTCGCACGATGAGGTCAATGTCTTCTAAACTGATTTATCTTCAAAATCTTCTGAGAATGCATATGACCTCTTCCCCTTCCCTCGCACCTTAATGCTGTCACAGGTACATGTCCGTGGGAGAATCCCTTGGTTCTCATAGTCTGTATTCATTTGCAGAATTCTTACAGCATCATATAAATTCTCCCGAAGCCAGTTCATGTTTGTCCAGCAAGCGAAAGCCTTTGAAGCCTTTGAACGTATTGAAGCCATTCAGTTTAAAGTTCATGGCTGCAGAGAAATCAGCAAGGAAGGGTGGCAGAAAGCATCGAGGAGAAACATCAAGAGATCTGCCCGATGACCTCTCAGAGCTGTACAAGACAGATCCTGAAGAGGATTACAATCAGCGCAAGACACGAATCCAATGGATTCGACAATATTGGGCAGAACAGTGGTTCAAGTACAGGTTTGTGACAAAGGAATATGCTGAGAAGAATGCCATCAAGCGACCATGGGGAGACATCCTCTACAAAAATCTTCAACCCAGGTCCAGAGATGAAGCCATTGAACAAGGCTTCTATCCCTGCATGGTCCGTGGACCACAGCCTGCGGATGCTGACCCATCGTCACTGCTATGGTGTCATGACGACAATCTGTTCAAGCGCAACTTCCAGTTTGCCCAGAATTCGGCGAAGCAGAACAAGAAGTCTTTGGGATTAGACTTCAACCCTGGTCCCTCTACTCCCCGTGCCGATGGGACCCGCGAAGCTGAACCCAATCTTGTTGGGCCCTTCTACAACCTGGAAGGTCTCATCACTCATATCGTGGTTCAAGGGACAGCCGTGGATGAGCCTGCAGATGACACCGAATCAGATGAAGCGCCTGCAGCGCCGAAGCCAAAGAAACTGAAGCAGCCTAAAGCTTCAATGCCTGCCTCAGCACCAAAAATCTCACGGGCAAAGCCACTGGCTACTGCACCTCCTGAAGACAGTGTGCAGTCTGAAGATCTGTCACGCATCTCCAAGCCCAGAAAGTCAAGATGCCTCTGCCACACACCAGCCAAGAACTGACTGCTGCTGCTATTCTGCGCAACGATGCCATTGATCTGTCCAGTGATGAAGATCTTGCAGATGACGCTCTTGAGCAACTGATCAAGAGCAAAGAAGAAGCAGAAATCTTCAATGATCTGCCTCTCTTTGATGTGGCAATCATCCACAACTTCATTGATGAGTGGTTTGACACGCCCAACCTCAGCTTCGAAGATCTGCAACTTCCAATTGGCCTCAGTGTCGCCTTCCATGGCGCCATTGCTTCAGAGCTAGCTCTAGCTCAGCGCATCGTCAAACTGAAGCAAAAGATTGACTTTGAGAAAGCCCAGTTCAAGAAGCACATGGCCAAGCTCAGCATGCAAGAGGTGAAAAACTTCAAGATTATGCTGCACGAGCTCAAAGAAGCCTTTCTCAAGAAACATGCAGAAGTTCAAGGTTCTCGTGAGCGCATGAAGGTCCTGGCTGACAAGAGTGTGCAAGCCTACAATGAGGCTGAGAAGCGCAAGTCCCTTGGTCATCCTGGCATCGACCCCAGGATGGCTGCAAAGCAGCAGAAGAAGAAGCCTACTATGGCCGAACCCGACGCACCAAGGCAGGAAGCACATCCCATTGTCTTCCCAACCAGCATGACTGGCTCAAAGCCAAAAGCCAGGTCTACCGCTTCAGAACTGAAGAAGACGAGGACTGCTGAGGCTGAAGCCAGAAAGAGGAAACATCCTGAAGCCTCTGCTCCTGCTCCCCCCAAGAAGAAGCGAAAGACCAAGAAGGAACGGGCTGCTCCCACAGAGCCCTTAATTGTTGAACCCATCTCCATGGTTCGCCCTGCCACTGAACATCAAGAGCGCCAACTGACTGTCCATGAGCCTGCTTTCACAGAGGCTCATGAAGCTGAAGACTTTCCAGCAGCTGATCCCACTGCTGCTGAAGACATTGGTCACCATGACCATGTTGAAGATGATGCAGTTCTTCCTCAGATCGAGCACCAACAGGTATCATCGCCTGTGCTTACGCACAGCGAACTCATCAGCATTGGTCGTCCTCTGACGCCAATTGCTCAGGATGCATCATGGGCTGATCACCCACAAGAACAAGAAGAAGATGACCTTGAGGCCCAGCCAACTCCTTCTCCAAAGGCGTCGCCTGCGTTACGCAGGCTTCGCAAAGGACCAAGGCCTCCAGTCTCCGAATTTGAAGCTAAAGCTGCTGAAGACATTCCGGCTGCATCAGCCGACGACACCCGAGAAGAAGAACATGTCCCCACTCCCCCAACTACTGACGAAGTTGTTCTCGCGGAGAACGTGTCTGTGCCCGACCCTCCAGCTCACCAAGTGGAGGTAGAAAATCTTGAGGCTGCCACCACCAACACCAATGAAGCCACTGGCATTGTCATGGCTGAAGCAAATGTGGAGCCTACACCAACCCAAGAACCAGAAGTCAGCGAAGCCAATGATGCTACTGCTTTTGTTACTGCGCCTGCTGCTGGTCCTCGGTTTGACTATCATATAGAGCATAAGCCTTAGGTACAGAAGCCAATGCCAAGGTTGCCCAGGTTTCCAGGTCCTGCATCAGCACCTGGATCCTTCAATGTCAACAGCTTCAAAGCAGACAACACCTTCTTCAATAGCTCCAAGAACCCCTACTCAAGGGAACGAATATCTTCTGATCAGCTCTGGAGATATCCGCAGCGAAGCTATTACTCCTGCATTCTGTACAATCAAGGTCGCATCTTCCCACATATGCGTCTTGACACCGAAGCAATAGCTGGTCTGCCCTGCTTGGAAAAAGCTCTGGACTGCTTCAAAGAGGTTGGTTTGTTGCCTTTCATCACCGACCAAGAGCACTAGAACGAAGAGATGCTGCTCCAATTTTATGCCACACTTCACATACGTGGTTACAACAGAGATCCGAAGACTTGGGTCCTTGAGTGGATGACAGGAAATGTTCATCATGAAGCCAAAGCCTTTGATATCATTGAGCTCATTGGTCTGCCCACTCCTGGAGATCTCTATGAACCTGGATGTCAACTTCACAGTGAAGCTATGGAGAGCATCTTTCAGAAGCCTGAATTGAACATGAGTCAGATGCTCAGCATGATGAAGCCTTTGCCACAAGACGCTGCATATCCTAAGGAATTCCTTGTTGAAGACCTGGAGTATCTGCCAAGGACCATCTATCACATTTTAAGGCGAACTCTCTGGCCCGTCAAAGGACATTCCCCACATGCAAAGCTGGAAGGTGCAATGAAGACTTTGGTTTCTATATTCTTCACGGCAAATGCTTCAACGCACAAGACTTCTTCATCCGCCAACTTGCTGCTTCAGGATCTGATCTTTTTGGCTTGAAGTTCTACGCTCCATGGATAATGCGGCTAATCAAACTCCACTCAGCTATCTCATATCAGCCCTCTGCTCGCAATCATCGGATCTTTATGCCTGACGTGGATATGTCCATTGAAGTCCTCTATCCAAAGCCTGCCAAGGAGCCTCTTAGTCTTCAGAATGCGGAGCATCAAAGTTTCTCTCAGAACATTGAAGGAGTTGAAGCAGTCACTCGTGTTTATCCTCTGGCTGGCACTACACGTGCACCTCATCGTGCCCTCACTGAAGTCACTGAAAGCATCATTGCCCAATGGCCCAGGAAGCGATCTTGTGTTCTCAATGACCGAGAGCTTCTGGTTGCTCTTCATCAGAAACAGGATCGACATCATGACTGGCTGAAGCGTTAAATGAAAAGCCTCTTGGTGGATGTCAACCGCATTCGCAATCTTGCCACCAAGAATGCCTTTGTTACCCATGAAACTTGTCGGCGTACATGGAAAGGGCTGATGCTTATGTGCTCTGAGGATGATCTTCAAGAGGATGGCTTCTCTGAACGTTTCAAGTTTGACTCCACACCTCCCCAAAGGGCTGTGCTGCAACGAACTCCCTCTCTTGAAGACTCCGAGTTCTCTTCCTCTGCGGCAACTGTGAATGCCAGAGTGATCAAGGACGAAGACGATGCTACTTCACCGCCCCCTCCTTCAGCACGCGTTGACACTGCCCCGAGCTCGTCTGCACCGCCTAACAACACCGACGACCTTGCTACTTCACCTACTCCTCAGGGGAACGAGTAGATGCTCTATGTCTTTGAACCTTTTTGGTCCTTACTGACAAAAGGGGGAGAAGCATATGAGTTTCATAGTCTTCAAGCGGGTCCATATGGGCGGTTACTTTATGCTTTGCCTAGTGTTTACAACTCTTGTTTTGATACATTCGGTTCCTTGAGTTGTAACACTTAAACTCGATGGTCGTCTGCTACTCATTTGCTACTTTGTCATGCGATGATAAATTCCGCATGTGCAACGATAAATTCCGCACTTAGATCATTTTGCAGACGTCCATTTTCCATTATGCATGTCATTATCTTCACATACCTTTCATTCATGATGAGTTGTCATCATAAGTTGAAGAGGATCTCCACAAGTACAACCTACCATGTGCATTTGCATTCCAAAAGCAAATTACTTATATGCACATCTTCAGGGGGAGCCCTTACAACTTATGAAGATAATTCCTTACCCTTTACAATTTCACATATAATATTCCCCGTTGAAAACTTCAACTAGTTTGTCATCAATCACCAAAAAGGGGGAGATTGTAAGTGCATCTAGTGCCACCCTAGTTGGTTTTCGAGTATTGACGACAAACCTAGTTGAGGGACTAATGTGTTTGTGAGAATTGCAGGATAACACAGGTAGAAGTCCCTTATTGATTTGGTTTTCCTACCAGAGATGACCCCTAAAAATGTATGAAGACATTGAAGTCAAAGGTGGTATGTGAAGATATTCCCATTGAAGACTATGACAAGAAGATATTCACATTGAAGACTATGCCAAGAGAATACATCGCATGAAGACTATGGAGCGCGAAGATTTAGATCTTTTGTAGTTCTTTTTCTTCTTTGTTGAGTCATAGGAACCACCGTACTGTTAAGTGGGGTCCAAGAGAACCAGTCAGAATGACTGAAGTGATGCTTAACCAAAATCCTATGTCTTCGAGTGAAGATTATGAGAGCGAATCTTGTCCAGAGTTGGACAAGTCAGCTTTGCTTGTAGCCCAAGTAAAGTTGCCGTGTGTGTTTGAAATCTGACCATTGGAACACGTGTCAGTTCCTTAGTGACCCAGGGTCATTTCGGACAAATCAGGTCGGCTTGCCTAGTGGCTATAAATAGCCCACCCCCTACAACCATAAACGGTTGGCTGCTCAGAGTTAGAGTACGGCTTTTGTCGTTTGAGAGCAACCCACCTCGAAGCCTTTGAGAGAGAATTCCTTGCGAGGATAAAGCCCTAAACGCCGAGAGCCAAAGAGTGTTAGGCATCACTTAAGTCTTCCTGTCCGTGTGATCTGAACACTTATTACACTTGAGGACTGTGAATCCTCCAGCCGGTTAGGCGTCGTGTTCTGAGCATCCAAGACTCATTGTGGATCACCGGTGAATGAAGTCTGTGAAGGTTTGGGAGTCTACCTTGAAGACTTACCAGAGTGATTGGGCGAGGTCTGTGTGACCTTAGCTCAAGGGGAATACGGTGAGGACTGGGTGTCCTGAGCTGCGTGTTCAGGACTGGGTGTCCGGGACTATGTGTCCTCAGGTTTAAATACCTAGTCGCCCTAACCAGACATACAGTTGTCACAGCAACTGGAACTGGTCCAACAAATCATTGTCTTCAATGAGTCACTGGTTTCATCCTTCCCTTCCCTTTACTTACTGTTGATCCTTGTGAAGTCATTGTATGATTGCATTATCTTTTGTCTTCACTGAGTAACTGCTTGTTCTGATTGGCTTCATAATATCTTCCTACCTGATCCTTACTACCTAGATGCTATTAGTCATTGTGCTTTCACTTCACTGAATACTTGACTATGGTTTGCCTAGTGTAGTATACCTTCCGCTGCAGGGTAATAGGTTTATTTCTATCGTTTGTCTTCGGAACTTCCACGTTTTGAAGACTCTCATAAAAATCGCCTATTCACCCCCCTCTAGTCGATATAACGCACTTTCAATTGTCCGCACTTGTGCGGGAAAACCCTTCTGTCCACTATTGTTCGGAGGCCGGGGCTCCTCGCCGTCATCGCTATGCAGCCCCTTGTCTTCATTTTCGGCGTTTAACTTGCCTGCCTGCTTGAACACCCAACAATCCCAGTTCGTGTGATTGGCTGGCTTTTCAGGGGTGCCATGTATTTGGCACAAGCGGTTGAGTATTCGGTCCAAACTGGAAGGGCCCCTAGGATTCCTTTTGAATGGCTTTTTCCGCTGACCGAATTTAGAGCCTCTGAATCCGGCATTAACTACCGTATCCTCAGCATTGTCGCCGTTAATGCGGCGCTTCTGCTTGTTGCGACGCGACTTGCCACTACTGTCCCTGGTATCCGAATTACCAGGGTTCTTGGTCATATGGTTGCTACGAGCAAGCCAGCTGTCTTCTCCCATGCAAAAGCGGGTCATGAGTGTCGTGAGTACTGCCATAGATTTCGGCTTTTCCTGTCCTAGGTGCCGGGCAAGCCACTCATCACGGATATTGTGCCTGAAGGCTGCTAGGGCCTCTGCGTCCAGACAGTCAACTATTTGAGTTTTCTTTGTTAGAAACCGTGTCCAGAATTGCCTGGTCGATTCCTCTAGCTGCTGAATTATGTGGCTTAGGTCATCGGCGTTTGGTGGTCGCACATAAGTGCCCTGGAAATTGTCGAGGAATGCGGCTTCCAGGTCCTCCCAACAACTGATTGATCCTGCTGGCAAGCTGTTAAGCCAATGCCGAGCTGGTCCTTTGAGCTTGAGTGGGAGGTATTTGATGGCATGGAGATCATCGCCGCGGGCCATGTGGATATGAAGGAGATAATCCTCGATCCATACCGCAGGATCTGTTGTGCCATCATATGATTCGATGTTTACGGGTTTGAAACCCTCGGGGATTTGATGATCCATTACTTCGTCTGTGAAGCATAGTGGGTGTGCGGCGCCTCTGTACTGGGCTATATCACGATGTAGCTCCAATGAGCTTTGTCTACTGTATTCGGCCCTACCAGATTTATGTCCGGCATGACAGTTATTGTTTCGAGTCGTGGGGCGCCCACACGATCCGTAGATCAATCTTGTTTGCCTTGCCTTGTCCTCCAACATATCTCGCAGGTCTGGCGCATTTTCCCGTGCCTTGGTACGGGGTGCGGCTTGAGTGGAGGGCCGAGAGGCCTCTCTGTCGCGGCCACGAGGTGGCCGGTCGGCCGTATCAAGTGCTTCCTCCTCTAATCGGGGTAGCAACCTGCGCTTTGGGTAGCTCTTGGAGGGGCGTTCGAGTTTATGCTCTTCGGCCGCAAGGACTTCAGTCCATCTGTCGACTAGCAAATCTTGATCAGCTCTAAGCTGTTGCTGTTTTTTCTTGAGGCTTCTTGCCGTGGCCATAAGCCTGCGTTGAAAACGCTCTTGCTCGACGGGATCCTCTGGCATGACGAGTTCGTCGTCATCGAGGCTTGCCTCGTCTTCGGAGGGAGGCATATGATTATCGTCCTCGACCTCTCTGTCTGCCGCTCTCTCATGAGGGCTGGTTTCTCCATCCTCCCGTGCTGAATCTTGCCGGAGGGGGTTTTCTTCGGCACTCTCCGGAGTATTATTATCTCCCGTGCTGGAATCACCGTATTTGTTTTGGCGGGATTTTGAGCGGCGCCTCTGACGCCGACGCTTAGGCTGTTTCTTGGAGGGGTCATCCTCCGCTGTTCCATCGCCATCTCCTTCTTTTGGGGTGTCCACCATGTATATGGCATATGACGAGGTGGATTTCCAGGGCCCGATAGGCACTGGTTCTTCATCATCTCCTACATCGGCGTCCATACTGTTGATGTCTTCGGAGTCGAAGTCGAGCATGTCGGTTAAATCATCGACAATGGATACAAAGTGGGTGGTGGGTGGGCTTTGAATTCATCGTCCGTATCCCAACCTTGCTGACCGTAGTTCGGCCAGGGCTCTCCTGATAAAGAGAGACTTTAGTGTCTTCAGAATATCGCCGAAAGGCGAGTGCTGGAAGATGTCCGCGGCAGTAAACTCCATGATCGGCGCCCAATCAGATTCGACCGGCAGGGGCGCGGAGGGTTCGGAGTCCGGAGAGGAGTCCGGCTCCTTGGAGTCACGAGTCTTGCAGAGTGCGGGGCTGGTGTTTGGCTCAATCGCCGTTGGGATCGCAGCCCCCGAGGCGGCGTCCAACCACCCATCCTCGATCGGCGCAGTTGGCTCCGAATTAAGGGTCGAAGCCGATGCGGGCGCAGCCTCCAGGGCACTGTTCGGCGGCAGAGCTAGATCATGCTCATCGTGATAGTGCGGCGCGCTTGGCAGTGGCTCGAATCCGTCGAAGATCAAGTCCCCGCGGATGTCAGGCGTGTAGTTGAAGCTTCCAAATCTGACCTGATGGCCAGGGGCATAGCTTTCGATCTTCTCCAGATGGCCAAGTGAATTGGCCCGCAGTGCGAAGCCGCCGAAGACGAAGATTTGTCCAGGGAGGAAGGTCTCACCCTGGACTGCATCGCTATTGATGATCGTAGGAGCCATCAAGCCTGACGGCGATGACACAGAGGAACTCTCAATGAAAGCACCAATGTCGGTGTCAAAACCGGCGGATCTCGGGTAGGGGGTCCCGAACTGTGCGTCTAGGCCGGATGGTAACAGGAGATAGGGGACATGAAGTTTTACCCAAGTTCGGGCCCTCTTGATGGAGGTAAAACCCTATGTCCTACTTGATTAATATTGATGATATGGGTAGTACAAGAGTAGATCTACCACGACATCAGAGAGGCTAAACCCTAGAAGCTAGCCTATGGTATGATTGTTGTTCTGTATGTTGTCCTACGGACTAAAACCCTCCGGTTTATATAGACACCGGAGAGGGTTAGGGTTACACAAAGTCGGTTATAATGGTAGGAGATCTACATATCTGTATCGCCAAGCTTGCCTTCCATGCCAAGGAAAGTCCCTTTCGGACACGGGACAAAGTCTTTAATCTTGTATCTTCATAGTCCAGGAGTCCGGCTGAAGGTATAGTCCGGCTATCTGCACACCCCCTAATCCAGGACTCCCTTAGCCCACAAAATCTTGTGGGCCTTTAGTTGGGCCAACCCATTATGGTCCACAAAATCTCGTGGGCCTTTAGCTGGGCCGACCCATTATGGTCCGCAAAATCTTGTGGGCCTTTAGTTCGGCCAGCCCATTTAAACTTGATGGGCCGGTCCACGTGTCAACATATCGTAGGCGCGTCTCGCCCATTGGATGAGTGACACCTTTGCCAACGCGGACCTGACACGTGTCTCCTCCAGCCAATGATGATTTTACATGTGGAAAATTCCCATTGGTCGGGGCTGTTAATGGGTTATCGGATCCAAAACCCAACCTGATAGCTTAACGGTGTTCTGTTATGGTGGATGCCACATGTCGGTCACCCTTGACGAAAGCACTTCTGTGACGCGCGATTTATCGTCATGGAAGTGGACACTTCCGTGATGATAATTTTGGTAATGTCATGGAACACTTCTACGACAACACATGTATGACTATCTTGATTCTGTCATAAATTTGTCATGGATGTACATGCATGACAAAAAACGCGACCTACTGTGACAAACACGTATCATCACGGAAGTGTATTTTTTTGTAGTGATTACCCTTGAGGTAAAACGTTGGGACGCAAAACTATAAACCCCTATCTTTCTCTGTGTCCGATTAAAACTCCATACCCATAAGTATTGCGTGAGTGTTAGCAATTGTGAAAGACTATATGATAGTTGAGTATGTGGACTTGCTGAAAAGCTCTTATATATTGACTCTTACCTATGTTATGATAAATTGCAATTGCTCCAATGACTGAGATTATAGTTTATTAGTTTTCAATGAAGTTTATGATTCATACTTGAAATTGTGATTGAATTGTTACTCTAGCATAAGAGATCATATGACAAGAATTATATAAGTTGCTGTTTTAAGAATGATCATGATGCCCTCATATCCGTATTTTATTTTTATCGACACCTCTATCTCTAAACATGTGGACATATTTTACGATTTCGGCTTTCGCTTGAGGACAAGAGAGGTCTAAGCTTGGGGGAGTTGATACGTCCATTTTGCATCATGCTTTTATATCTACATTTATTGCATTATGGGCTGCTATTACACATTATGTCACAATACTTATGCCTATTCTCTCTTATTTTACAAGGTTTACATAAAGAGGGAGAATGCCGGCAGCTGGGATTCTGGGCTGGAAAAGGAGCAAATATTGGAGACCTATTTTGCACAGCTCCAAAAGTCCTGAAACTTCATGGAAGTCATTTTCAGAATATATAAAAAATACTGAGCGCAAGAAGTTCACCAGGGGGGCCACACCCTGCCCACGAGGGTTGGGGCGCGCCCTACCCCCTAGGCGCGCCCCCTACCTCATGGCCCCCCTGGTGGCCCTCCGATGACCATCTTCTGCTATATGGAGTCTTTCGATGAGGAAAAAAATATCATAAGCCATCTTTCTGGACGAGACTCCGCCGCCACGAGGCAGAACCTTGGCGGAACCAATCTAGGGCTCCGGCGAAGCTGTCCTGCCGGGGAAACTTCCCTCCGGGAGGGGGAAATCATCGCCATCGTCATCACCAATGCTCCTCTCATCGGGAGAGGTTAATCTCCATCAACATCTTCACTAGCACCATCTCCTCTCAAAACCCAAGTTCATCTCTTGTATCCAATTCTTGTCTCCAAGTCCGGGATTGGTACATGTGTGTTGCTAGTAGTGTTAATTACTCCTTGTAGTTGATGCTAGTTGGTTTATTTGGTGGAAGATCATATGTTTAGATCCTTTCTGCATATTAATACCCCTCTGATTATGGACAAGAATATGCTTTGTGAGTAATTATGTTTGTTCCTGAGGACATGGGAGAAGTCTTGCTATTAGTAGTCATGTGAATTTGGTATTCGTTCGATATTTTGATGAGATGTATGTTGTCTCTCCTCTAGTGGTGTTATGTGAACGTCGACTACATGACACTTCACCATTATTTGGGCCTTGAGGAAGGCACTAGGAAGTAATAAGTAGATGATGGGTTGCTAGAGTGACAGAAGCTTAAACCCTAGTTTATGTGTTGCTTCATAAGGGGCTGATTTGGATCCATATGTTTCATGCTATGGTTAGGTTTACCTTAATACTTTTGTTGTAGTTGCGGATGCTTGCAATAGAGGTTAATCATAAGTGGGATGCTTGTCCAAGTAAGGGTAGTACCAAAGCACCGGTCCACCCACATACCAAATTATCAAAGTACCGAACGCGAATCATATGAACGTGATGAAAACTAGCTTGACGATATTCCCATGTGTCCTCGGGAGCGGTTTACATCATATAAGAAATTGTCCAGGCTTGTCCTTTGCTACAAAAAGGATTGGGCCACCTTGCTGTACTTTATTTACTTTTGTTACTTGTTACTTATTACAAATTATCCTATCATAAAACTACCTGTTACCTATTATTTCAGTGCTTGCAGAGAACACCTTGCTTAAAACTGCTTATCATTTCCTTCTACTCCTCATTGGGTTCGACACTCTTACTTATCGAAAGGACTACGATAGATCCCCTATACTTGTGGGTCATCAGGTTCCCTAGGGGAGGGGCGGCGGCCACAGGGGAAAACCTAGATGGGTTTGGGCGCCCCACCCCTAGGGAACTTGCCCCCAAGCCGGGAGGGGTGGCTGCCCTAGGGGAGGCGCCCTCACCTCTCCAAGTTACGTGAGATGGGGTGGGAGGGGCACTCAGCCCCTTAGTGGGCTGATGTGCCCCCTCCCCTTGGCCCATAAGGCCCCCCAACGCTTGCCGGGCCTCCGAAACCCCTTTCAGACACGCTGGTCGTCACCCGGTACCCCCGGAACAATTCCGGACTCCAATACCCTTCGTCCAATATATTGATCTTCACCTCCGGACCATTCCAGAACTCCTCATCACGTCCGGGATCTCATCCGGGACACCGAACAACCTTCGGTAACCACATACTATTTCCCATAACAACTATAGCGTCACTGAATCTTAAGTGTGTAGACCCTGCGGGTTCGGGAACCATGCATACATGACCGAGACATCTCTCCGGCCAATAACCAATATATGGATCTAGATACCCATATTGTCTCCCACATGTTCCACGATGATCTCATCGGATGAACCACGATGTGGGGATTCAATCATTCCCGTATACAATTCCCTTTGTCTATCAATATGTTACTTGCCCGATATTCAATCGTCGGTATCCCCATACCTCGTTCAATCTCGTTACCAACAAGTCTCTTTACTCATTCCATAACGCATGATACCATGACCATCTCCTTAGTCACATTGAGCTCATTATGTTGATGCATTACCGAGTGGGCCCAGAGATATCTCTCCATCATACAGAGTGACAAATCCTAGTCTTGATTCGTGCCAACCCGACAGGCACTTTCGGAGATACCTGTAATGCACCTTTATAGCCACCCAGTTACGTTGTGACGTTTGGTACACCCATTCCTACGGTATTCGGGAGTTGCACAATCTCATGGTCTAAGGAAATGATACTTGACATTAGAAAAGATTTAGCAAAAAAACTTCACGATCTTGTGCTACGCTTAAGATTGGGTCTTGTCCATCACATCATTCTCCTAATGATGTGATCCCGTTATTAATGACATCCAATGTCCATGGTTAGGAAACCATAACCATCTATTGATCAACGAGCTAGTCAACTAGAGACTTACTAGGGACATGTTGTGGTCTATGTATTCACACATGTATTACGGTTTCCGGTTAATACAATTATAGCATGAACAATATACAATTATCATGAACAAGGAAATATAATAATAACCATTTTATTATTGCCTCTAGGGCATATTTCCAACAGTCTCCCACTTGCACTAGAGTCAATAATCTAGTTCACACCGTTATGTGATTAACACTCATAGTTCACATCGCCATGTGACTTACACCCGAAGAGTTTACTAGAGTCAATAATCTAGTTCGCATCGCCATGTGATTAACACCCAAGAGTTTACTAGAGTCAATAATCTAGTTCACATCACCATGTGATTAACACTCAATGAGTTCTAGGGTTTGATCATGTTATGCTTACGAGAGAAGTGTCAGTCAACGGGTCTGCAACATTCAGATTCGTGTGTTCTTCGCAAATCTTGATTTCATATTGTAGATGTTGCTACTAAGCTCCACTTGGAGCTATTCCAAATGGTTGCTCCACTATACATATCCGGTTTGCTACTCAGAGTCATCCGGATAGGTGTTAAAGCTTGCATCGACGTAACCCTTTACGCCGAACTCTTTATCACCTCCATAACCGAGAAACATTTCCTTATTCCTACTGACAATTTTGACCGCTGTCCAATAATCCACTCCTGGATCACTCTTGTACCCCCTTGCCAGACACGTGGGAAGGCACATCGCGGTACACATCATGGCATATTGTATAGAGCCTATGGCTAAGGCATAGGGGACGACTTTCGTCCTTTCTCTTTCTTCTGCCGTGGTCGAGCTTCAAGTCTTAACTTCACACCTCACAACTTAGGCAAGAACTCCTTCTTTGAAGGATCCATCTTGAACTCCTTCAAGATCATGTCAAGGTATGTGCTCTGTGAAAGTCTTATCAGGCATCTTGATCTATCTCTATAGATCTTGATACCCAACATGTAAGCAGTTTTACACAGGTCTTCCTTTGAAAAACTCCATTCAAACAACCCTTTATGCTTTCTAGAAATTCTACATCATTTCTGATCAACAATATGTCATCCATATATACCTATCAGAAATGTTGTAGTGCAAATACAAGTTTCTTGCAAACTTTGTATAAACCCAAATGCTTTGATCGCCTCATCAAAGCGTATGTTCCAACTCCTAGATGCTTGCTCTAGTCCATAGAAGGATCGCTGGAGTTTGCATACCTTTTAGCATCCTTAGGATTGACAAAAATCTTTTGGTTGTACCACATACAACCTTTCCTCACGGAAACCATCAAGGAAACTTTGTTTTGACATCCATCTGCCTCATTTCGTAAATGAAAATGCAGCAACTACTAACATAGTTCTAACAGACTTTAGCATAGCTATGATTGAGAGTCTCATCATAGTCAACTCCTTGAACTTGTCGGAAACTTCTTTGAGACAAGTCGAGATTTACAAATGGTGACATTACCATCAACGTCTGTTTTCTTCTTAAATATCCATTTATTCTCAATGGCTTGCCGTTCATCGGGCAAGTCCACCAAAGTCCATACTTTGTTCTCATACATGGATCCTATCTCGGATTTCATGGCTTCTAGCCATTTGTTGGAATCTGGGCCCACCATCGCTTCTTCATAGCTCATAGGTCCATCGTTGTCCAACAACATGACCTTTAAGACAGGGTTACCACTGAGAAGTTGTACACACCCTTGTCGACCTACGAGGTTAGATAGTAATTTGATCTGAAGCTTCATGATTATCCTCATTAGCTTTCTCTTCAACTGACGTAGTTGCCACAGAAACATCTTTCTATGTTGCACTACTCTCTGGTTGAAGTGAAGGTTCAACAACCTCATCAAGTTCTATCTTCCTCCCACTCAATTCTTTCGAGAGAAACTCTTTCTCGAGAAAGGACCTGTTCTTAGCGACAAACACTTTGCCCCCAGATCTGAGATAGAAGGTATACCCAATCGTCTTGTTTGGGTATTCTATGAAGATACATTTTTGCGCTTTGGGTTCGAGCTTTTCTGACCGAAGCCTATCGACATAAGCATCGTAGGACCAAACCTTAAGAAACAACAACTTTGGTTTCTTGCCAAACCATAGTTCATACGGTGTCGTCTCCATAGACTTAGATGGTGCCCGGTTTAAAGTGAATGTAATTGTCTTTAATGCATAACCCCCAAAAATGGAGGTAGATTGGTAAGAGACATCATACACCATATCCAGTAAGGTTCGATTATGACGTTCGGACACACCATCATGCTATGGTGTTCCAGGCGGCGTCAACTATGAAACGATTCCACCTTGTCTTTAGTGATTGCCAAACTCATAATTCGGATACTTTCCCTTTGATCAGATCGAAGGAACTTGATCTTCTTGTTACGATGATTCTCAACTTAACTCTGAAATTGCTTGAACTTTTCAAACATTTCAGACTTATGCTTCATTAAGTAAATATACCATATCTACTCAATTCACCGGTGAAGGTGAGAAAATAACGATATCCACCACACGTGTCAACACTCATCGGATTGCACACATCAGCATGTATGATTTCCAACAAGTCACTTGCCCGTTCCATTGTTCCAAAGAACGGGGTTTTAGTCATCTTGCCAAAGAGGCATGGTTCGGATGTGTCAAGTGATTCGAAATCAAGTGACTTAAAAAGTCCATTAGCATGGAGGTTCTTTCATGCGCTTTACACCAATATGACCTAAGCGGCAGTGCCACATGAAAGTGGCACTATCATTATCAACTCTACATCTTTTGGCATCAATGTTATGAACATGTGTATAACTACAACCGGGATTCAATAAACCATTCACATTGGGTGCATGACCATAGAAGGTATTATTCGTGTAAACAGAATAACCATTATTCTCTGACTTAAATGAATAACCGTATTGCAATAAACATGATCTAGTCATGTTCATGCTCAATGCAGACACTAATAAAAACAACAATTATCTAGGTTCAGCACTAATCCCGAAGGTAGAGGGAGCATGCGATGGTGATCACATCAACCTTGGAAACACTTCCAACACACATTGTCACCTCGCCCTTAGCCAGTCTCCGTTAATTCCGTAGCTTTTGTTTCGAGTTACCAATATTAGCAACTGAACCGGTATCTAATACCCAGGTGCTACTAGGAGTACTAGTAAGGTACACATCAATAAGACACATATATCAAATATACTTTTGTTGAAGTTGACAACCTTCTTATCTACCATGTATTTGAGGCAGTTCCGCTACCAGTGACCGTTCCCCTAATAGAAGCACTTTGTCTCGGGTTTGGGTTCTTGGGTTTCTTCACTGGAGTGGCAACGGGCTTGCCATTCAAGAAGTTTCCCTTCTTGCCCTTGCCCATCTTTGAAACCAGTGCTCTTGTTAACCATCAACACTTGATGCTCCTTCTTGATTTCTACCTTTATGACCTTAAGCATGATGAACAGCTCTAGGATTAACTTTCCTTGCATGTTATAGTTCATCACGAAACTCTAGTAGCTTGGTGATAACGACTGGAGAACTTTTGTCAATCACTCTCTTATCTGGAAGATTAACTCCCACTTGATTCAATTGATTGAGGTACACAGACATTCTAAGCACATGCTCACCGGCTGAGCTATTCTCCTCCATCTTGTAGGCAAAGGTCTTGTTAGAGGTCTCAACCTCTCAACACGGGCATGAGCCTGAAATACCAATTTCAGCTCTTCGAACATCTCATATGTTCTATGGAGTTCAAAACGCTTTTGGAGCCCCGACTCTAAGCCGTAAAGCATGGCGCACTAAACTATCACGTAGTCATCAGAACGTGTCTACCAGATGTTCACAACATCCACAGACGATGCTAGAGGGGTTGGCACACAGAGCGGTGCATCAAGGACAGAAGCCTTCTGTGTAGCAGTGAGGACAATCCTCAGACTACGTCCCTAGTCCACATAATTGCTTACAATATATTTCAACTTAGTCTTTCTCTAGGAACGTATTAAAACCAAGAGCTAAAGCGCGAGCTATTAATCCACAACATAATTTGCAAAGACAAGTTAGACTATGTTCATGATAATTAAGATCATCTAATCAAATTATTCAATGAACTCCCACTCAGATAGACATCCCTCTAGTCATCTAAGTGATACATGATCCGAATCGACTAGGCCGTGTCCGATCATCATGTGAGACGAACTAGTCATCAACGGTGAACATCTCCATGTTGATCGTATCTACTATACGACTCATGTTCGACCTTTCGGTCTCTTGTGCTCCGAGGCCATGTCTGTACATGCTAGGCTCGTAAAGTCAACCTAAGTGTTTTGCATGTGTAAATCTGGCTTACACCCGTTGTATTCGAACGTTAGAATCTATCACACCCGATCATCATGTGGTGCTTCGAAACAACGAGCCTCCGCAATGGTGCATAGTTAGGGGAACAGTTTCTTGAAATTTTAGTGAGGGATCATCTTATTTATGCTACCGTCATTCTAAGCAAATAAGATGTAAACATGACAAACATCACATGCAAATCATAAAGTGACATGATATGGCCAATATCATCTGGCGCCTATGATCTCCATCTTCAAGGCGCGGCATGAACACCATCGTCACCGGCATGACACCATGATCTCCATCATCGTATCTTCATGAAGTTGCCTCGCCAACTATTACTTCTACTACTGTGGCTAACGGTTAGCAATAAAGTAAAGTAATTACATGGCGTTTTCATTGACACGCATGTCATAAATAAATTAAGACAACTCCTATGGCTCCTGCCAGTTGTCATACTCATCGACATGCAAGTCGTGATTCCTATTACAACAACATGATCAATCTCATACATCACATATATCATTCATCACATCCTTTTGGCCATATCACATCACATAGCATACCCTACAAAAACAAGTTAGACGTCCTCTAATTGTTGTTGCATGTTTTACGTGGCTGCTATGGGTTTCTAGCAAGAACATTTCTTACCTATGCAAAACCACAACGGTGATATGCCAATTGCTATTTACCCTTCATAAGGACCCTTTCACCGAATCCGATCCAACTAAAGTGGGAGAGACAGACACCCGCCAGCCACCTTATGCATCAAGTGCATGTCAGTCGGTGGAACCAGTCTCACGTAAGCGTACGTGTAAGGTCGGTCCGGGCTGCTTCATCCTACAATGTCGCCGGATCAAGATAAGACTATTAACGGTAAGCAAATTGAACAAATCATCGCCCACAACTGCTTTGTGTTCTACTCATGCATAGAATCTACGCATAGACCTAGCTCATGATGCCACTGTTGGGGAACGTAGCAATAATTCAAAAAATTCCTACGTGTCACCAAGATCAATCTAGGAGATACTAGCAACGAGAGAGAGAGGGAGTGCATCTTCATACCCTTGAAGATCGCTAGAGTGAAGCGTTACAAGAACGCGGTTGGTGGAGTCGTACACGCAATGATTCAGATCGCGGTCGATTCCGATCTAAGCGCCGAACAACGACGCCTCCGCGTTCAACACACGTACAGCCCGGGGACGTCTCCTCCTTCTTGATCTGCAAGGGGAGATGAGAAGTTGAGGGAGAACTCCGACAACACGATGATGTGGTGGTGATGGAGCTCGTGGTTTTCCGGCAGGGCTTCGCCAAGCGCTACGAAGGAGGAGGAGGTGTAGGAGAGGGGGAGGGGCTGCGCCACGGGAAGGGTTGCAGCTGCCCTCTCTCTCCCTCACTATATATAGGGGGAAGGGGGGGTGGAGGAGGCGCCCTAGGGTTCCCTAGGGGAGGGGCAGCGGCCATAGGGGAAACCCTAGATGGGTTTGGGCGCCCCCACCCCTAGGAAACCTGCCCCCCAAGCCGGGAGGGGTGGCTGCCCTAGGGGAGGCGCCCTCACCTCTCCAAGTTACATGAGATGGGGTGGGAGGGGGGCTCATCCCCTTAGTGGGCTGATGTGCCCCCTCCCCTTGGCCCATAAGGCCCCCCAACGCTTGTCGGGGCTTCCGAAACCCCTTTCGAACACACTGGTCGTCACCTGGTACCCCCGGAACAATTCCGGACTCCAGTACCCTTCGTCCAATATATCGATCTTCACCCCCGAACCATTCCGGAACTCCTCATCACGTCTGGGATCTCATCTGGGACTCCGAACAACCTTCGGTAACCACATACTAATTCCCGTAACAACTCTAGCGTCACCGAACCTTAAGTGTGTAGACCCTATGAGTTCGGGAACCATGCAGACATGACAGAGACATCTCTCCGGCCAATAACCAATAGCGGGATCTAGATACCCATATTGGCTCCCACATATTCAACGATGATCTCATCAGATGAACCACGATGTGGGGATTCAATCAATCCCATATACAATTCCCCTTGTCTATCGGTATGTTACTTTCCCGGGATTCGATCGTCAGTATCCCCATACCTCGTTCAATCTTGTTACCGACAAGTCTCTTTACTCGTTCCGTAACGCATGATCCCGTGACCAACTCCTTAGTCACATTGAGCTCATTATGATGATGCATTACTGAGTGGGCCCAGAGATACCTCTCCGTCATACGGAGTGACAAATCCCAGTCTCGATTCGTGCCAACCCGACAGACACTTTCGGAGATACCTGTAATGCACCTTTATAGTCACCCAGTTACATTGTGACGTTTGGTACACCCAAAGAATTCCTACGGTATCCGGGAGTTGCACAATCTCATGGTCTAAGGAAATGATACTTGACATTAGAAAAGCTTTAGCAAACGAACTTCACAATCTTGTGCTACGCTTAAGATTGGGTCTTGTCCATCACATCATTCTCCTAATGATGTGATCCTATTATCAATGACATCCAATGTCCATGGTCAGGAAACCATAACCATCTATTGATCAACGAGCTAGTCAACTAGAGGCTTACTACGGACATGTTGTGGTCTATGTATTCACACATGTATTACGGTTTCCGGTTAATACAATTATAGCATGAATAATAGACAATTATCCTGAACAAGGAAATATAATAATAACGATTTTATTATTGCCTCTAGGGCATATTTCCAACAAGAACAAGAAAAGAAATAAAACTATTTACACGGGAAAGCTCCGAACAAGCAAAAGAAGAACGAGAAATCTTTTTAGGTTTTCTTTTTAATTACTACCACTACAGGCATGGAAAGTGAACTAACTAAAAGCTACAACTAATTTTTTTGGTTTTTCTTAATGTTTATCAAACACACAAGAAGAAAACATAAAAAGGGAAATAAACTAGCATGGATATTACAATGAAAAAGTATGAGCACCGATAACTAGCATGGGTGTGTGAATGTAATGTCGGTGAGAGATACGTACTCCCTCAAGCTTAGGCTTTTGGCCTTAGTTGGTCTATGTCCATGGCTGGCCGGTCGGATATCCAAAGTAATAGTTGGGGTCATACTGAGAAGAATCCTCCTGGTGCCACTAGTTGGCGATCTCTTCCGGATTCCACTGATAAATAGACTGTCGGTGAGGATCAAATTGTGGTTCCGGCTTTGGCTCTGTAGCTGGTGTGGGGTTTCGATAGGCGTGAATGGCCTCTGGCGGAACAAGGTACTTGCCTACAGATAAGTCAAACGAAGAAGGAGCAGGCAAAGTAATAGTCTCAGGGTGATTTTTATCAAATATCATCTTGTACTTAAGCATCTTTTCCTTATTGTTAACAATAAAATCATGTGCTACCATACTCTTATAGTCTAGAAAAACAGGAGGCAACAACTTTTCTTCTTTCTCATAATGCCTAATAGGTATGTTAAAATGTGCAGCGAGGCACGAGGCAAAGATACCTCCCAAGATGGGGCCCTTAGTACGGTTAAGATTTAACCGCTTTGCAACAATAGCGCCCATACTAAATGTGTCATCACAGAACAAAGCATGGCACAAAATAAAAATATTAGGGGCACTAAGGTTGCCACAGTTTCCACGACCAATTAAGCATATACTAGCAAATATTGTGAAGTAACGTAAAACAGGAAAATGTATGCTAGCAATTCTTGCATCGAAAACTTTCCTCGTTTCCCCTACAGCAATTGTATCAATAAACCCTTCCACATCATCACGATGTGGTTCCTCTATACTGCCCTCAAAAGGGATCAAACAAACTCGACAAAAATCACGAAGTGACATCTCCTTATGCTCATCATATAAATAAAATTCCACCGTAGGTGGTGAGCTCCTAGCATGGAAATGAAAGTTTTGCACAAAGATATTGGTGAGTCAGAGATACTGCTCGCGTTGGTCGTGGAGGAAAGCGGCGAGGCCTGCATTCTCAGCCAATTCATAGAAATCATCATAAATCCCGGCTGCTCTCAAGAAATCATCACAAGGCCATTCACACGGCCGAACCTCTGCGGTGCGAGGGAGATTATATTTGGGCCTCTTATCCTCCTCACTTTGCTCATCCTTCGAGCTTCGGCTTGATGAGCCCCTCAAAAATCTCTTCATCTTTTTCTGAAAATTTCTGAAATTTTTAGTAACTTCAAAATAAAAGTGAACCAAACTCAACAAAATTGATAGCAACTACTCCTACAAGTGCCTAGAGGCTATATCATGCATTAAAACTACTTTTTACCATATAAATTTGACATGCAAGCTCAAGAACAGGGTGACCTAAGCAGCAAAAATTTGCAATGAATAAAGCACTAGAACAAAAACTAATTGGACCAATGGAGGAGTCACATACCAAAGAACAATCCCCCAAAGTAGTTTTGTGAATGGAGCTTTGAGCAAGGATATCGAAAATGGCAGCAAGATGAGCTAGAACTCGTGCTTCAGCTGGTTAGTGATTTTTGTGGGAGGAAGAAGGAGTGTGTGGTAGCTGGAATAAGTGGAGGGGAGCCACTGTGGGCCCATGAGGCAGGGGGCGCGCCCAGGGGGGTGGGTGCGCCGTGTACCATCGTGGCCAGGTGCTTGCTCCCCCTGCTGTGTTCTCAGTGCCAAATATTCTCAAATATTTTAGAAAAATCATATTTAAATTTCAGGGCATTTGGAGAACTTTTATTTTTGGGGTATTTTTATTGCATTGATAATTGAGAAAATAGACAGAAATTACTATTTTTTCTTTATTTAATATAAATAGCGTAAAGTAAAAAGAGGGTACAGAGAGTTGTGTTTTCTAAATTCATCCATCTCATGCTCATCAAAAGAAATCCACTAACACGGTTGATTAGGTCTTGTTAACAAACTCATTTCGAATAACACGAAACCAGAGAATTTTCGAATAACACTAGGTTACCTCAACGGGGATATGCATGTCTCCAACAATAAGAATATCATATTTATTTTTGACAGTAGGAAGAGGAAATTCAAAACCTCCAATAGTAATTGTTCAAATTTTTCCAATAGAATTGATACTGTGGACTTGAGGTTGTTTCCTCGGAAAGTGTACCGTGTGCTCATTACCATTAACATGAAAAGTGACATTGCCTTTGGTGCAATCAATAACAGCCCCTGTAGTATTCAAAAAGGGTCTTCCAAGAATAATAGACACACTATCGTCCTCGGGAGTATCAAGAATAACAAAGTCCGTTAAAATAGTAACATTTGCAACCACAACAGGCACATCCTCACAAATACCGACAGGTATAGCAACAGATTTGTCAGCCATTTGCAAAGATATTTCAGTAGGTGTCAACTTATTCAAATCAAGTCTATGATATAGAGAGGCATAACACTAACACCGGCTCCAAGATCACATAAAGCAGTTTTAACATAGTTTCTTTTAATGGAGCATGGTATAGTTGGTACTCATGGATCTCCAAGTTTCTTTGGCATTCCACCCTAAAATTGTAATTAGCAAGCATGGTGGAAATTTCAGCTTCCGTTATCTTTCTTTTATTAGTAACAATATCCTTCATATAGTTAGCATAAGGGTTCATTTTAAGCATATCAATCAAACGCATACACAAAAAGGTAGGTCTAATCATTTCAGCTAAGCGCTCAAAATCCTCATCATCCTTTTCCTTGTATGGTTTAGGAGGAAAAGGCATGGGTTTCTGAACCCATGGTTCTCTTTCTTTACTGTGCTTCCTAGCAACAAAGTCTCTCTTATCATAACGTTGATTCTTTGATTGTGGGTTATCAAGATCAACAGCAGGTTCAAACTCTACATCATTATCATTACTAGGTTGAGCATCAACATGAACATCATCATTAACATTATTACTAGGTTCATGTTCATTACCAGGTTGTGTTTCAGCATCAGAGATAGAAGTATTGTTGGGATTCTCAGGTGTGTCATTAACAGGTTCACTAGAAGCATGCAAAGTCCTATCATTTTTCTTTTTCTTCCTTTTAGAAGGACAAGGTGCATCAATATTAATTCTCTAAGAATCTTGCTCAATTCTCTTAGGATGCCCCTCAGGATAAAAAGGTTCCTGAGTCATTTTACCACCTCTAGTCATAACTCTAACAACATTATCATTCTTCTTATTATTTAATTCATTGAGCAAATCATTCTAAGCCTTAAGCACTTGTTCTACTTAAGTGGTAACCATAGAAGCTGTAACATCCCAAATTTTCAATTTGGAATGTTATACAATAGATCATCACTGCATATCATATTTATTTTCCTTTTGGGTTGATCCTACAAATTCTACGCAACTCAAGGACCATCGGAGAGAGTTGGGGATTTCGTTATGTTCAAGTTTTGAAAATAGGATCATTTTATTTTATTTATTTTATCTTCAATTATTTCTATTATCAAAATATGAGAGAGGAAATAAAATGACTTTCCCAAAATAAAGAAATATTGAGGATTTAATAAAAAAATCAAATAAGGTTTTATTCTGGAGTTTTTCGTGGTTTTATTTGAATTTAGGAAAAATTGCACATTTTCAAAAATTGCATTTAGGGCCAAGAAAGTGTTCATCCTATTCTAAATATTTTATTTAGACGACGAAAATTTGTTTTGGCAATTTTAGATTTATTTATTTATTTTTCTAGAATTTTTCTTAGTTTCGTCGAAATTGTTTAAAAAAAACCCTGTGCCCGACTGGGCCAAAGGCCCAGCCGAGCCAGGCCGGCCCGCTAGGCCACCGCCTCCCTCGCCGAGCTGCCGCCAGACTCGGGGAGACCGAGCCGGGCACGCCTTCGCCGCCGACCCCCTCCCCAAGCAAGGCCACCCCCTCTCTTAAATAGCCGCCCCGGGCCCCCCTGGGAGCCCTGAGTCGCCACCCGCCGCCGCCCATGCAGCCCCGAGTCGCCGACCCGCCGCTGCTGCCGCCCTACCGCCACCGCCCCGCTGCTGCCGCCCCACCGCTGCCGCCCCACCGCCACTGCTGCCCACCCGAAGCCCCGCCGGAGCCCCGCCGGACCGAGCCGAGGTAGCCGCCCTGCCGCCCGGTTTTCTAAGAAAAACCAATTTTTTTAGAAAACCCTAGTTTTCGTTTTTTAAATAGATCGGTTTTTTACGGTTTATTTATTTAGCGAGCGTTCGCTCGTCCATTCGTTTTAACGAACGCGTTCGTCGTTTAGTTCCAGAAAACGAACATTCGTTCGTTATTCTGTTTGTCGTTTTTCTTTTTCTCGGATTAATCCATGATTATTTCTGATCATGATTTCTGATCCAATTTTCGTTCTAGTTTAACTTCTTGCTCGTTTATCGGAATCAGGCGATTCAAGTGCCTGGAGTTTCATCTCGAAACCCTCTTTTCGTTTAACCAACTCAAACAAGTTTTTGCCTCAGTAAAATTTGACCTAGATTCAGATTAGTAAATGGAGCTTGTTTCGTTTGCCGTTTGTCTTCCATTGCTTCGTTTATTTGATCCTTTTTGCCAACCGGAGTTCTTAAGTTGAACTATCTGGTTAGATCTCTTATTCGAGTTTTACATGTGCATTAGATGAGTACTTATTGTATGCTTGTTTGTTTGCGATAGAGTACCCGGAGTGTGCCGCTTGCTACTTCGAATCGCTAGGTTTCACGGATCATCAGCAAGGCAAGTAACACTTTGATCATACCTCTACTACCCAGTTTTTATTGCATTAGATCAATCCTCACACATTGCGTGATTAGGATCTAATTAAATTGTGCTTTCGGGAAGTAGATGAGGTAGTACCTATCACCTGTTTTATTATCAAACCTTTGGGAGTTACTTCTACGTTCGCTTATTGCCATGCTATGCTAGTAGACGTGGATTGGGTGAGTGTATCCATGACAGATGTGAGACTGTTAAATTAATGGTTTATCTAAGGTGGCAACTTAAACACACATCTGGGTGGATTGAGGCACCTGAGTATTCCAGCGATTGCCTATTTTCTTTTGGACCGCCACCCAGGCTCAAAGGGATCATGAGATTTTTCATACTAGAAACTTCCGTGTGCAGCCACAAGCTACTATGGGCTCTAGCATAGTTGACTTAGTCGTGCGAACTCTTACAGTGGTAGACTAGCAGATGTAGGGGATGTAGGTTGGTACGGTCTACCCGTTCGTAAGGTGCAAGCGCTTCTGAAAGACTATGTCTCGGTCATCCGTTTCTCAAACATCATGTAGTGCGAGAATCTCAACGGAGGAGATCGAGTCTTGTGGGGAAAAGTGCGCAAACATCTGCAGAGTGTATAAACTAATCATGGTTAGCCGTGTCCCCGGTTATGGATGTTTTGAGTATCTAGTACATGGATTATCATGTGAATCTCATCATGTTACTCTAAATTAATTTTGTTGGGTTTTAATGATGGTGCTTAATTGGGATTGAGAGGGTGTCTACACTCTCAATGTTTAACAACTACCATGATAGTTAAATAAAATTTATTCCTTTGCAGTAGGGAAAAATTGGCTTTACGCAAAACTATAACCATAGAGCTTTCCACCAGCCAAATATGCATGTAGTATAGCCTTACTCTTTCATTGCTCTCTATGTGTTACTTTGCCAGCATATTCCATGTGCTGACCCGTTTCGGGCTGCAACGTTCATGTTGCAGACTTTTCAGACGACGAGTAAGGTGCCGTTAGGTCGTGGTTCAATACTCAGTGATGCCGTTGGAGTTGATGGACTCACTTATCTTCCAAGCCTTCCGCTGTTATCGTTATTAGATGGCCTTAAGCCATATTTATTGTAGTAAGTTCTCTTTTGAGACACTCGATGTAAAAAGTGTGTGATTGCTACTCTGGTATAAATCCTTCAAGTACTGTGTGGTGTCAGCATTACTGATCTAGGGATGACACCGGAGCACACAGATTGGACCATTTGAGGTCTGGTCGCTACAAGATGGTATCAAAGCACACGCTGACTGTAGGATACGACCACTAAGCTATAGCCCTAGATCACTACTCACTCTTCCCATTCTAACTCCTCATCTTTTTTACTCTTTTAGGATGGCAGATGCAAGGAACAAGTTCACCCAGCCAAATGAATATACACCCTTTGGACGTCACCTGAAGGAAGTTACTAAGTACCTAAACATCGGAGTACCAAGCTTCACCGGAACCTACAACGCCACTTTACCTAAATAGGAGCGCTGGAGATTCAAGTTCAAGTTTCAGGAAGGACGTTCATGCCAGTCACTGAGCCCATAGAGTTTTCCTTTGATGCACCGACATGGAGTCTAGGAAGGAGCATGGTAGCTCACATCGGCATGGGACATATTGGAGAAGTTTACCACAATGATCTCAAGGATACTATCTACCAGATTTGTGGGTGCCGAGATGAGCACTGGTAGATGATCAACACCAAGAAGGATAGATAAATTGCAGCTTTTATCCAGGAGTTAAACCAGCACATTCGACGTCAGGAGAACCGGATGTGCGCCGGCATGATAGATCTGAAGAAGGCAAGAACAAGAATCAAGGAACTGGAGGAAGAACTCAAGGCTACACGTGAAGGTTATGAAGAGGAAATCGAAGTACTAGTGGAGAAGAATGACGACCTAATCAAGAAGATCGAAATATGTATGGGAGGCCCTACACCAGTAGAAGAAGACGAAGAACCCAAGGAGATTCGCCCGGAAGACTACATCATCATCGACGACACCGACTCGGATCCAGATGATAGTGATGATGACTATGTTGATGAAGCTGGAGCAGATATCATGGAGTCTGCAACTGAAGAATACTTCTAGTAGACCACCTCATCAGTAGTAGTAGTCCACCATGTAAATATAGTAATCCGAGCACTGTTGCGGTAGTTAGATCGATTGTATGCCCTTGTTTGATTGATTGAATGAAGTGAATTGTTTTCTTTTGCCTCATGTGCATATGGGTAGTGTTTTCTCTCTAGACCACCTCTATTCTTAATCTCATCTTTTCTAAACCCTCAGATGCCTCCGAGACGTGACCCCGGATTTACCTTCCCACCGGAGCTCACTCAGTCGATCCAGCAGCAGAACACATTGATGCAGTTGCTAGTCCAGAATCAGAATCAGGGGAACAACAACAACAACCCACCACCACCACCTGTTGATCACTTAGCCCGTTTTCTTAGGCTGAATCCGCTGGTGTTCTCTAGTAGCACCGAGCCGGTAGTAGCAGATGATTGGCTCCGCAAGACAGCTAGGGAGTTGACCACGACAGGATGCACAGATGCGGAAAGGTGAAGTTTGCCGCACATCAGCTTGAAGGACCCGCAACATCATGGTGGGAGAATTTCACAGCCACTTTCCCTATCGACACTATCACATCGGACCAGTTTCAGCAAGCTTTCCGTACTGCCCATGTTTCAGCAGGAGCTATGGCCATGAAGAAGCATGAGTTTCACAACTTGCGCCAAGGAGGACGGACAGTTGGCCAGTATGTGGAGGACTTTAGTAAGTTAGCATGTTATGCCCCAGATGACGTTGCTACAGATGCAGCTAAACAGGAGAAGTTTCTGGAAGGACTGAATGATGAGTTGAGCATGCAGTTGATGGTAGCAACCTTCAACAACTACCAGGAGTTGGTAGATCGTGCTCTGATGATTGAAGGGAAGCAACATCAGATTGAGAACTGCAAGAGGAAGTACGGACAAGGGAAGTACAATTCTGGAGCTCAGCAGAAGCCACGTTTTACCCCTAGACCGGGAGGACACTTTCAGCATACCCATGGAGGAGGTAGCTCGCACAATCATAATGGCCCCAAGAATGGTAATGGGAACGGAGGAAGCAATGGCCAGAACCGTACCAGCCCATCAACCCCAGCCAAGAGAGACCTGAGCGAAGTCACTTGTTTTAAGTGCCAGAAGACCGGACACTATGCCAATGAATGTCCTGAATCCCAGAATGGAAATGGCAATGGAAGCTCTGGGAAGAAGCCGAACCCTTTCAATAGGGGACAGGTGAACCACGTTAACCTAGAGGAGGTTGAAGCTCAGTCAGATGCAGTAATAGTTAAGTTTTTGGTTAAGACATTTACTGCACTCGTTCTTTTTAATATTGGTGCATCGCATTCATACATCTCAAGGGGATTTGTGGATAAGTATAAACTGCCAACCCAAGCCCTTAGGTCACCCATGTTAGTAACCTCCCCTGGAGCAGAGTATATGGCTAGTCTATGGTGTGATCGATTACCATTAAGGATTGGTAACTACGTATTTCCCTTAGACCTAATAGTATTGGAATATCAAGGATTTGATGTGATATTAGGCATGGATTTGTTATCAAAGTATGAAGGGAATATTGAATGCGCCAGTAAGTCAATTTTGCTTACAACGCCAGAAGGAAGAAGGATCAAGTATGTATCCCGCATGTGCCAAAGAGGACTCAAGTAAATTCCCTAACATGAGTTGTGCAGGAGGAGGTACCGGTGGTAAAGGATTTCCCTGACGTATTTCTAGAGGAGTTGCCAGGCATGCCACCAGATAGAGATATTGAGTTTTTGATTGAGCTTTTGCCAGGCACAGGGCCAATATCTAAGAGACCATATAGGATGCCCGCAAAGGATTTGGAGGAGATTAAGAAGCAGATTAAAGAGTTATTGGATAAGGGTTATATTCGCCCAAGTTCTTCACCTTGGGGATCGCCGGTAATTCTAGTGGAGAAGAAGGATGGATCGTTAAGGATGGTTGTTGATTATCGAGGATTGAATGTAGTAACCATGAAGAACAAGTACCCACTAGCGATGATCATGATCTGTTTGATCGATTGCAAGGAGCTCAGGTATTTTCCAAGATCGATCTGCGATCAGGATACCATCAGTTGAAGATTCGTGAACATGATATACCTAAGACAGCTTTTACCACCAGGTATGAGCTGTATGAGTATACCGTTATGTCATTTGGTCTGACTAACGCACCTGCATATTTTATGAACATGATGAACAAAGTGTTTATGGAGTTTTTGGATAAGTTCGTCATAGTGTTCATTGATGATATCCTAGTTTACTCGAAGAATGAGGAGGAGCATAAGGAGCATTTGCGTTTGGTACTTGGAAAGCTCAGAGAACATCAGTTATATGCCAAGTTTAGCAAATGTGAATTTTGGTTGAAGGAAGTTTGATTCCTCGGACACGTTACATCTGGAGAAGGTATAGCAGTAGATCCCACCAAAGTTGACACTGTGACTAATTGGGAAGCCCCAACAACAGTTGGAGAGATCCGGAGTTTTCTTGGACTCGTAGGATACTACCAGAGATTTATAGAAAACTTCTCGAAGATTGCGAAGCCTATGACGGAGTTGTTGAAGAAGGATACCAAGTTCAAATGGACTGGAGAGTGTGAGGCCAGTTTCCAGGAGTTGAAGAAACGTTTGGTTACACCACCAGTGCTGATTTTGCCAGATCAGACCAAGGATTATGAGGTGTATTGCGACGCTTCACGTCGAGGACTTGGAGCAGTGCTTATGCAAGAAGGAAGAGTTGTTTCATATGCCTCATGACAGCTTAAGCCTCATGAGTTGAATTATGCCACGCATGATTTGGAGTTAGCAGCCGTAGTGCATGCGTTGAAGACTTGGAGACATTTTCTCATTGGAAACCGTTGTGAGGTGTACACGGATCACAAGAGTTTGAAGTATATATTCACGCAGAAGGAGTTAAATCTCAGGCAGAGGAGATGGTTGGAGCTCATCAAGGATTATGATATGAGATTGCATTATCATCCCAGAAATGCTAACGTAGTAGCTGACGCATTGAGCCGTAAAAGCCATGTGAACACTCCAAGGATGGGAGACTTACCAAGAGAGTTAGCCGAGAATCTTCGTGAGCTATGTTTGGAAATAGTTCCGAAAGGCTATGTAGCAGCGTTGGAGATTTAGTCTACTTTGATGGATAAGACAAGAGAAGCTCAAAGGACTAACAAGGAGATCGCGTATATTAAGGAGAAAATGAGCAAAGGAAAAGCTAAAGGATTTCATGAGGATGGGCACGATACCTTATGGTTTGAAGACCGTGTTTATGTGCCCAATGACCCAGAGATCAGGAAGTTGATTCTGCAAGAGGCCCATGATTCACCATATTCGATTCACCCAGGAAATACCAAGATGTATCTAGATTTGAAGGATACTTTCTGGTGGACCAGAATGAAGAAGGATATTGCAGAGTATGTAGAAGTTTGTGATGTATGTCAGAGAGTAAAGACAGAGCATCAGAAGCCAGCCGGATTGCTACAGCCATTGCCAATACCCGAATGGAAGTGGGATAAGCTAGGCATGGATTTTATTACGGGTTTGCCCAGAACTCGTTCAGGCTATGACTCGATTTGGGTAGTAGTCGATCGTTTGACAAACGTAGCTCATTTCATCCCAGTGAAGAGTACCTATACTAGTGCCAAGTTGGCAAAGATATACATGACCAGGATCGTATGTCTGCATGGAGTTCCAAGGAGCATTGTATCAGATAGAGGAACCCAGTTTACCTCAAAGTTCTGTAATCAGTTGCACGAAACTTTGGGTACCAGGCTAGAATTCAGTACAGCTTTCCATCGGCAGACAGATGGACAGACCAAGAGAGTCAATCAGATTTTGGAGGATATGCTGAGAGCTTGTGCGCTAGATTATGGATCTAGTTGGGACGACAATTTGCCAGATGCAGAGTTCTCTTACAACAACAATTATCAATCCAGTTTGAAGATGGCCCCTTTTGAAGCCTTGTACGGAAGGAGGTGCAGAACCCCATTGTCATGGGATGAAGTTAGAGACCGACAGTTGTTTGGACCGGATCTGATTAAGGAGTCTGAACAGAAGGTGAAATTGATTCGCGATAGGCTCAAGGTAGCCCAGTCCAGGTAGAAGAGCTCCGCAGATTCTAAACGCAAGGAGACAGTTTACGAAGTCGGAGACCGAGTTTATCTTCGAGTATCTCCACTTCGAGGAGTTAAGCGCTTTGGAGTTAAGGGAAAGTTAGCGCCACGTTTTGTAGGACCATACAAGGTTTTGGAGTGTATGGGAGAAGTAGCCTACAATTTGTAATTACCCGAAGGATTGTCAGGAGTGCACGACGTGTTCCATATTTCCCAGTTAAAGAAGTGCCATGCGGAGATGGCTGATATACCGCTGAGAGATACAGTGCCGCTGGAAGCGATTCAATTGGACAGTGATTTGACCTATGAGGACAAACCAGTTAAGATTCTTGAGTATGCCAACCGAGTAACCCACAACAAGGTTATCAAGTTTTGCAAAGTTCAGTGGAGCCACCACACGGAGGATGAAGCCACCTGGGAGCGAGAGGAAGATTTGCTGAAGGACCACCCTCACCTATTTTCTAGCCAACCTGAATCTCGAGGGCGAGATTCATCTTAAGGGGGGTAGGTTTGTAACATCCCAAATTTTCAATTTGGAATGTTATAGAACAGATCATCACTACATATCATATTTATTTGCCGTTTGGGTTGATCCTAGAAATTCTACGCAACTCAAGGACCCTCGGAGAGAGTTGGGGATTTCGTTATTTTCATATTTGAGTTTTCTCAAGTATTGAAAATAGGATCATTTGATTTTATTTATTTTATCTTCAATTATTTCTATTATCAAAATATGAGAGAGGGAATAAAATGACTTTTCCAAAATAAAGAAATATTGAGGATTTAATAAAAAATCAAATAAGGTTTTATTCTGGAGTTTTTCGTGGTTTTATTTGAATTTAGGAAAAATTGCACGTTTTCAAAAATTGCATTTAGGGCCAAGAAAATGTTCATCCTGTTCTAAATATTTTATTTAGATGGCGAAAATTTGTTTTGGCAATTTTAGATTTTTTTTTAGTTTTCTAGAATTTTTCTTAGTTTCAGCGAAATTGTTAAAAAAAAACCACGCCCGACTGGGCCAAAGGCCCAGCCGAGCCAGGCCGGCCCGCCAGGCCACCGCCTCCCTCACCGAGCTGCCGCCGGACTCGGGGAGACCGAGCCGGGCATGCCTCCGCCGCTGACCCCCTCCCCAAGCAAGGCCGCCCCCTCTCTTAAATAGCCACCCCAGGGCCCCCTGGGAGCCCCGAGTCGCCACCCGCCGCCGCCCACGCAGCCCCGAGTCGCCGCCCCGCCGATGCTGCCGCCGCACGCCGGCCTGCCGCCGCCGCCCCGCTGCCATCGCCCCGCCGCCGCTGCTGCCCACCGGAAGCCCCGCTGGAGCCCCGCCGGACCGAGCCGAGGTAGCCGCCCCGCCGCCCAGTTTTCTGAGAAAAACCGATTTGTTTTTTTAGAAAACCCTAGTTTTCGTTTTTTTAAATAGATCGTTTTTTTTCCGGTTTATTTATTTAGCGAGCGTTCGCTCGTCCGTTTGTTTTAACAAACGCGTTCGTTGTTTAGTTCCAGATAACGAATGTTCGTTCGTTATTCCGTTCGTCATTTTTCTTTTTCTCGGATTAATCCGCGATTATTTCTGATCATGATTTCTGATCCGATTTTCGTTCTAGTTTAACTATTCGCTCGTTTATCAGAATCAGACGATTCAAGCGCCTGGGGTTTCGTCTCGAAACCCTCTTTCCATTTAACGAACTCAAATAAGTTTTTGCCTTAGTAAAATTTGACCTATATTCGGATTAGTAAACAGAGCTTGTTTCGTTTGCCGTTTGTCTTCCGTTGCTTCGTTTGATTTGATCCTTTTTGCCAACCGGAGTTCTTAAGTTGAACTATCTGGTTAGATCTCTTATTCGAGTTTTACCTGTGCATTAGATGAGTACTTATTGTATGCTTGTTTGTTTGCGATAGAGTACCCGGAGTGTGCCGCTTGCTACTTTGAATCGCTAGGTTTCACGGATCATCAGCACGGCAAGTAACACTTTGATCATACCTCCAACTACCCAGTTTTTATTGCATTAGATCAATCCTCACACATTGCATGATTAGGATCTAATTAAATTGTGGGTTCGGGAAGTAGATGAGGTAGTACCTATTACCTGTTTTATTATCAAACCTTTGGGAGTTACTTCTACGTTCGCTTATTGCCATGCTATGCTAGTAGACGTGGATTGGGTGAGTGTATCCATGACAGATGTGAGATTGTTAAATTAATGGTTTATCTAAGGTGGCAACTTAAACACACATCTGGGTGGATTGAGGCACCTGGGTATTCCAGCGATTGCCTGTTTTCTTTTGGACCGCCACCCAGGCTCAAAGGGATCACGAGATTTTTCATACTAGAAACTTCCATGTGCAGCCACAAGCTACTATGGGCTCTAGCACAATTGACTAAGTCGTGCGAACTCTTAGAGTGGTAGACTAGCAGATGTAGGGGATGTAGGTTGGTACGGTCTACCCGTTCATAAGGTGCAACCGCTTCTGAAAGACTATGTCTCGGTCATCCGTTTCTCAAACATCATGTAGTGCAAGAATCTCAATGGAGGAGATCGACTCTTGTGGGGAAAAGTGCGCAAACCTCTGCAGAGTGTATAAACTAATCATGGTTAGCCGTGTCCCCGGTTACAGACATTTTGAGTATTTAGTACATGGATTATCATGTGAATCTCATCATGTTACTCTAAATTAATTTTGTTGGGTTTTGATGATGGTGCTTAATTGGGATTGAGAGGGTGTCTACACTCAATGTTTAACAACTACCATGATAGTTAAATAAAATTTATTCCTTTGCAGTAGGGAAACATTTGCTTTACGCAAAACTGTAACCATAGAGCTTTCCACCATCCAAATATGCATGTAGTATAGCCTTACTCTTTCATTGCTCTCTATGTGTTACTTTGCCAGCATATTCCATGTGCTGACCCGTTTCGGGCTGCAACGTTCATGTTGCAGACTTTTCAGACGACGAGTAAGGTGCCATTAGGTCGTGGTTCTATACTCAGTGATGCCGTTGGAGTTGATGGACTCACTTATCTTCCAAGCCTTCCGCTGTTATCGTTATTAGATGGCCTTAAGCCATATTTATTGTAATAAGTTCTCTTTTGAGACACTCGATGTAATAAGTGTGTGATTGCTACTCTGTTATAAATCCTTCAAGTACTGTGTGGTGTCAGCATTACTGATCTAGGGATGACATCATAGCACAGAGATTGGACCATTTGAGGTCTGGTCGCTACAGAAGCATGTTTTCTAATAAGTTTAAGTTCACCTTTAACATTAGCCATATAATCACTCAAGTGTTCAATCATATAAGCATTATGTTTCAATTGTCTACCAACATAAGCATTGAAATCTTCTTGTTTAAACATAAAATTATCAAACTCATCTAAGCATTGTCTAGCAAACTTAGTAGGAGGGATTTCAGCTTTATCATATCTATAGATAGAATTTACCTTTACTACATGTGTCGGTTTATCAGGACCGTGTGTTTCTTCAACAGGCGGCAAATTTAGACCATGTATTTCTTCAATAGGAGGTAAATTCTTAACATCTTCAGCTTTGTACCCTTTTCTTTCATAGATTTCTTTGCCTCTTGCATATCTTCTGGAGTGAGAAATAGAATACCCCTTTTCTTCGGAGTTGGCTTAGGAGTTGGTTCAGGAAGTGTCCAATTATTTTCATTAGTCAACATATTATTCAATAGAATTTCAGCTTCATAAACAGTTCTTTCCCTGAAAACACAACCAGTACAACTATCCAGGTGGTCTCTGGAAGCATCGGTTAGTCCATTATAAAAGATATCAAGTATTTCATTCTTCTTGAGAGGATGACCAGGCAAAGCATTAAGTAATTGGAGAAGCCTCCCCCAAGCTTGTGGGAGACTGTCTTCTTCAATTTGCACAAATTTATATATTTCCCTTAAAGCAGCTTGTTTCTTATGAGCAAGGAAATATTTAGCAGAGAAGTAATAAATCATATCCTGGGGACTACGCACACAACCAGGATCAAGAGAATTAAACCATATCTTAGCATCACTCTTTAATGAGAACGGAAATAATTTCAGGATAAAATAGTAACGAGTTTTCTCATCATTAGTGAACAGGGTAGCTATATCATTTAATTTAGTAAGATGTGCCACAACACTTTCAGATTCATAGCCATAGAAAGGATCAGATTCAACCAAAGTAATTATATCAGGGTCGATAGAGAATTCATAATCCTTATCAGTAACAAAGATAGGTGAAGTAGCATAATCGGGATCATATTTCATTCTAGCATTCGGAGATTTTTGTTTCAGCTTAGCTAATAGTTTCTTAAGATCACTGCTATCATTGCAAGCAAGAAAGTCTCTAACAGTTTCTTCATCCATAACATAACCCTCAGGAACAACAGGCAATTCATATCTAGGGGGAGAATCTTCATCATCACTTTCATCAATATTATCAGTTTCAATAATTTCATTCTCTCTAGCCCTAGCAAGTTGTTCATCAAGAAATTCACCAAGTGGCACAGTAGTATCACGCATAGAAGTATTTTCATCATAAGTATCATGCAAAGCAGAAGTGGCATCATCAATAACATGCGACATATCAGAATGAATAGCGGAAGCAGGTTTAGGTGTCGCAAGCTTACTCAAAACAAAAGGTGAATCAAGTGCAGAGCTAGATGGTAGTTCCTTACCTCCCCTCGTAGTTGAGGGAAAAATCTTGGTTCTTTATCTTTCAAGTTCTTCATAATGATAAGCAGATATAAATCCCAAGTGCCTCAAAGAATAGATCTATGCTCCCCGGCAACGGCGCCAGAAAATAGTCTTGATAACCCACAAGTATAGGGGATCGCAACAGTTTTCGAGGGTAGAGTATTCAACCCAAATTTATTGATTAGACACAAGGGGAGCCAAAGAATATTCTCAAGTATTAGCAGCTGAGTTTTCAATTCAACCACACCTGGATAACTTAATAATTGCAGCAAAGCGTTTAGTAGCAAAGTAATATGATAGTAGTGGTAACGGTGGCAAAAACTAATGGTAGAAAAAGTAATATTTTTGGGTTTTATAGTGATGGTAACAGTAGCAACGGAAAAGTAAATAAGCGAAGAACAATATATGGAAAGCTCTTAGGCATTGGATCGGTGATGGAGAATTATGCCGGATGCGATTGATCATGTAACAGTCATAACCTAGGGTGACACAGAACTAGCTCCAGTTCATCAATGTAATGTAGGCATGTATTCCGAATATAGTCATACGTGCTTATGGAAAAGAATTTGCATGACATCTTTTGTCCTACCCTCCCGTGGCAGCGGGGTCCTATTGGAAACTAGGGGATATTAAGGCCTCCTTTTAATAGAGTACCGAACCAAAGCATTAACACATAGTGAATACATGAACTCCTCAAACTACGATCATCACCGGTAAGTATCCCGATTATTGTCACTTTGGGGTTAATGGATCATAACACATAATAGGTGACTATAGACTTGTGGGATAGGATCAAGAACTCTCATATATTGATGAAAACATAATAGGTTCAGATCTGAAATCATGGTACTCGGGCCCTAGTGACAAGCATTAAGCATAGCAAAGTCATAGCAACATCAATCTTAGAACATAGTGGATACTAGGGATCAAACCCTAACAAAACTAACTCGATTACATGATAAATCTCATCCAACCCATCACCGTCCAGCAAGCCTATGATGGAATTACTCATGCACGGCGGTGAGCATCATGAAATTGGTGATGGAGGAAGGTTGATGATGACGATGGCGATGGATTCCCCTCTCCGGAGCCCCGAACGGACTCTAGATCAGCCCTCCCAAGAGAGTTTAGGGCTTGGCGGCGGCTCCGTATTGTAAAACACGATGAATCCTTCTCTCTGATTTTTTCTCCCCGAAAGTAAATATATGGAGTCAAGGTTGAGGTCGGTGGAGAGCCAGGGGGCCCACGAGGGAGGGGGGCGCGTCCAGGGGGCTAGGGCGCGCCCCCACCCTCGTGGATAGGTGGAGGCCCCCTGATGTGGATTCTTCTTCCAGTATTTTTTATATATGCCAAAATATTTCTCCGTTGATTTTCAGGTCATTCCGAGAACTTTTATTTCTGCACAAAAATAACATCATGGCAATTCTGCTGAAAACAGCGTTAGTCTAGGTTAGTTCCATTCAAATCATGCAAGTTAGAGTCCAAAACAAGGGCAAAAGTGTTTGGAAAAGTAGATACGACGGAGACGTATCAAGTGGTAACCATTGAAGCATGTTTACTAATAAGTTTAAGTTCACCTTTAACTCTAGACATATATTCAGTTATTCACTCAAGTGTTCAATCATAAAGCATTAAGTTTCAATTGTCAACTAACATAAGCATTGAAGTTTTCTTGTTTAACAATAAAATTATCAAATTCATCCAAGCATTGGCTAGCAGACTTATTACGAGGAATATCACCTTCATCTAATCTATAGAGAGAATTTACCTTTACTACCTGTGTCGGGTTATCAAGACCATGTATTTCTTCAATAGGTGGTAAATTCTTAACATCTTCAGCTTTAATACCCTTTTCTTTCATAGATTTCTTTGCCTCTTGCATATCTTCAGGACTGAGAAATAGAATACCCCTTTTCTTCGGAGATGGGTTAGGAGTTGGTTTAGGAAGTGTCCAATAATTTACATTACTCAACATATTATTCAATAGCAATTCAGCTTGATCAACAGTTCTTTCCCTGAAAACACAACTAGCACAACTATCCAGGTGGTCTCTAGAAGCATCGGTTAGTCCATTGTAAAAGATATCAAGTATTTCATTTTTCTTGAGAGGATGATCATGCAAATCATTAAGTAATTGGAGAAGCCTTCCCAAGCTTATGGGAGACTCTCTTCTTCAATTTGCACAAAATTATATATTTCCCTTAAGGCAACTTCTTTCTTATGAGCTGGGAAATATTTAGCACAGAAGTAGTAAATCATATCCTGGGGACTATGCAAACAACCAGGATCAAGAGAATTAAACAAGTTTTAGCATCACCCTTTAATGAGAACAGAAATAACTTAAGGATAAAGTAATAGCGAGTTTTCTCATCATTAGTGAACATGGTGGCTATATCATTTAATTTAGTAAGATGTGCCACAACAGTTTTAGATTCATAGCCATAAAAGGGATGTGATTCAGCCAAAGTAATTAACTCAGGATCGATAGAGAAATCATAATCCTTATCGGAAATACAGATTGGTGAAGTAGCAAAAGCAGGGTCATATTTCATTCTAGCATTCAAAGATTTTTCTTTAAGCTTAGCTAATAATTTCTTAAGATCATATCTATAATTGCAAGCTAAGAAGTCTCTAACAGTTTCTTCTTCCATAACATAACCCTCAGGCACAACAGGCAATTCATATCTAGGGGGAGAATCTTCATCGTCACTTTCATCAATATTATCAGTTTCAATAATTTCGTTCTCTCTAAACCTAGCAAGTTGTTCATCTAGAAATTCACCTAGTGGCAAAATATTATCAAGCATAGAAGTAGTTTTGTCATAAGTATCATGCAAAGCAGAAGTGGCATCATCAATAACATGTGACATATCAGAATGAATAGGAGGAGTAGGTGTCGCAAGTTTACTCAAAACAGAAGGTGAATCAAGTGCAGAGCTAGATGGCAGTTCCTTACCTCCCCTCGTAGTCGAGGGAAAAATCTTGGTTCTTTTATCTTTCAAGTTCTTCATAATGATCAACATATATAAATCCCGAGTGACTCAAAGAATAGAGCTATGCTCCCCGGCAATGGCACCAGAAAATAGTCTTGATAACCCACAAGTATAGGGGATCGCAACAGTTTTTGAGGGTAGAGTATTCAACCCAAATTTATTGATTTGACACAACGGGAGCCAAAGAATATTCTCAAGTATTAACAGTTGTTGTCAATTCAACCGCACCTGAAAGACTTAATATCTACAGCAAAGTATTTAGTAGCAAAGTAATATGATAGTAGCGGTAATGGTAGCAAAAGTAACAACATTGGTTTTGTAGCGATTGTAATAGTGGCAACAAAAAAGTAACTAAGCAAAGAACAATATGTGAAAAGCTCGTAGGCAATGGATCAATGATGGATAATTATGTCAGATGTGATTCCTCATGCAATAGTTATAACATAGGGTGACACAGAACTAGCTCCAGTTCATCAATGTAATGTAGGCATGTATTCCGAGTATAGTCATACATGCTTATGGAAAAGAACTTGCATGGCATCTTTTGTCCTACCGTCCCATGGCAGCGGGGTCCTATTGGAAACTAAGGGATATTAAGGCCTCCTTTTAATAGAGTACCGGACCAAAGCATTAACACTTAGTGAATACATGAACTCCTCAAACTACGGTCATCACCGATAAGTATCCCGATTATTGTCACTTCGGGGTTAACGGATCATAACACATAATAGGTGACTATAGACTTGCAAGATAGGATCAATAACTCACATATATTCATGAAAACACAATAGGTTCAGATATGAAATCATGGCACTCGGGCCCTAGTGACAAGCATTAAGCATAGCAAAGTTATAGCAACATCAATCTCAGAACATAATGGATACTAGGGATCAAACCCTAACAAAACTAACTCGATTACAAGATAAATCTCATCCAACCCATCACCGTCCAGCAAGCCTACGATGGAATTACTCACGCACGGCGGTGAGCATCATGAAATTGGTGATGGAGGAAGTTTGATGATGACGATGGAGACGGATTCCCCTCTCCGGAGCCCTGAACCGACTCCAGATCAGCCCTCCCGAGAGAGATTAGGGCTTGGCGGCGGCTCCGTATCGTAAAACACGATGAATGCTTGTCCTTAATTTATTTCTCCCCGAACATGAATATATAGAGTTGGAGTTGAGGTCAGTGGAGCACTGATACGTCTCCGTCGTATCTATAATTTTTGATTGTTCCATGCCAATATTATTCAACTTTCATATACTTTTTGGCAACTTTTTATACTATTTTTGGGACTAACATATTGATCCAGTGCCCAGTGCCAGTTTCTGTTTATTGCATGTTTTTTGTTCCACGGAAAACCCATACCAAACGGAGCCCAAACGGAATAACAACTGACGGAGATTTATTTTGGAATATTTATGAATTTTGGGAAGTGGAATCATCGTGAGACGGTGCCTGAGGGGGGCACGAGGTAGGGGGGCGCGCCCCAGGTTGTCAGGCGCGCCCCTGACCCTCGTGGCCACCCCATAAGGCGGTTGGAGCCCTTCTTTCGCTGCAGGAAAGCTAATTTCCGGATAGATATCGTGTTAAAATTTCAGCACAATCGGAGTTACGGATCTCCGGGAATATAAGAAACGGTGAAAGGGAAGAATCTGAGAACGCGGAAACAGAGAGAGATAGAGAGATAGATCCAATCTCGGAGGGGCTCTCGCCCCTCCCACGCCATGGGAGCCAAGGACCAGAGGGGAAACCCTTCTCCCAACTAGGGAGGAGGTCAAGGAAGAAGAATAAGAAGAAGGGGGCCCTCTCCCCCTTGCTTCCGGTGGCGCCGGAGCGCTGCCGAGGCCATCATCATCACCGCCATCTTCACCAACAACTTCACCGCCATCATCACCAATTCTTCCCCCCTCTATGCAGCGATGTAACCTCTCTCTTACCCGCTGTAATCTCTACTTAAACATGGTGCTCAACGCTATATATTATTTCCCAATGACGTATGGCTATCCTATGATGTTTGAGTAGATCTGTTTTGTCCTAATGGCTATTTGATGATCAAGATTGGTTTGAGTTGTATGTTTTATTATTGGTGCTGTCCTATGGTGCTCTCCCTGTCGCGCAAGCGTGAGGGATTGACACTGTAGGGTTTGCAATATGCTTATGATTTGCTTATGGTGGGTGGCGTGAGTGATAGAAGCACAGACCTGAGTAAGTAGGTTGTTTGCGTATGGGATAAAGGGGACTTGATGCTTTAATGCTATGGTTGGGTTTTACCCTAATGAATCTTTAGTAGTTGCGGATGCGTGCTAGAGTTCCAATCATAAGTGCATATGATCCAAGTAGAGAAAGTATGTTAGCTTATGCCTCTCCCACAAATAAAATTGCAATAATGATTACCGGTCTAGTTATCGATTGCCTAGGGACAAATAACTTTCTTGTTGACAAAAGCTCTCTACTAAAACTAATTTAGTTGTGTCTCTATCTAAACAGCCCCTAGCTTTTATTTTCGTGTTCTTTACTTTCTTGCAAGCTTACCCAAAAACACCTACAAAGTACTTCTAGTTTCATACTTGTTCTAGGTAAAGCGAACGTCAAGCGTGCATAGAGTTGTATTGGTGGTCGATAGAACTTGAGGGAATATTTGTTCTACCTTTAGCTCCTCATTGGGTTCGACACTCTTACTTATCGAAAGAGGCTACAATTGATCCCCTATACTTGTGGGTTATCAAGACCTTTTTCTGGTGCCGTTGCCGGGGAGTAATAGCGTGGGGTGAATATTCTCGTGTGTGCTTGTTTGCTTTATCACTAAGTAATTTTTATTTGCTATTCTTAGTTGTTTCCTATCTTTAGTTATGGGTAGGAAACGCAAAATACCAAAAAAATTAGTCGTACCTACTAAACCAATGGTTGAAGAACCAATCAAAATCTGTCACACTGCTGAAGCTTATTACTTGGATGATCTTTGATCCCTATGTGCTCGTGCTGAAACCCCAACTAGTTTAGTTGAGGGAAAATCCTTAGATGAGCATGCTTGTTATGTGCGACATCGTATATCTGAAAAAGGGAAACTATTATGGGGTCAAATTCAACGTTTGCAATGCTATGCTTGGAATTTATGTGAAATATATGATTTTACTTGTTGTTCTGAAAACCCTAAGAAACACCTTCCCTATCAATGTGATTTTAGTAATAATGGAATCGTATCTTCGTATGCCAAGGGTGTTTATAATTACTATGATGTTCAACAAATTGAAGAATTTGTTGCTTTTAAGGGTGCTTTTGAAATTGCTTCTTTGATTGAAAAGTATGATGCTACTCTTTAAAAATCTGAAAATTTTGCTATACTTGAATATTGTTATGAGAATTATGCTTCTAATACCTATGTTAAACAATATATTGAGGAATACTCCGCTGTCCAAGAAGAGACTAATATTTTGCAGGAATCTATGGAAGAAGAAATTGATGAAACTGTGAGCTCATTGGATGAGAAAGATGAGGAGAAGAGCGAAGAATAAAAGGAGGAAGAGCGGATTGATCACCTGTGCCCACCTTCTGATGAGAGTAACTCTTCAACTCATACATTGTTTAATTCCCCTTCGTGCTTACCGAAGGATGATTGCTATGATGACTGTTATGATCCCGTTGATTCTCTTGAAATATCCCTTTTTGATGATGCTTGCTATGCTTGTGGCCAAGATGCCAATATGAATGATGCTTATGGAGATGAACTTGCTATAGTTCCTTATGTTAAACATGAAATTGTTGTTATTGCACCCACGCATGATAGTCCTATTATCTTTTTGAATTCTCCTGATTACACTATATCAGAGAAGTTTGCACTTATTAAGGATTACATTGATGGGTTGCCTTTTTCCGTTGCACATGATGATTTTGATGAATATAATATGCATGTTCTTGCTGCTCCTACTTGCAATTATTATGAGAGAGGAACTATATCTCCACCTCTCTATGTTTCCAATACGATAAAATTGCAAGAAACTGTTTATACTATGCATTGGCCTTTACTATGTGTGCATGAATTGTTCTTTTATGACATGCCGATGCATAGGAAGAGAGTTAGACTTCGTCATTGCTTGATATATGTTACTTTGTGCTCACTACTAAATTACAAATCATTGCTAATTAAAATTGACTTTGATATACCTTGGGATCCGGGTGGATCCATTACTTGAGCACTATATGCCTAGCTTAATGGCTTTAAAGAAAGCGCTGCCAGGGAGACAACCCGGAAGTTTTAGAGAGTCATTTATTTCTGTTGAGTTCTTGCATATAGTTTAAAAACAACAAAAATAAAGAGGGGAACCCAAAGCTTTTTCAAAAAGAAAAGTGAAAGTGAGAGAGACGAGCATTGTGAAAGTGGGGGACGTCCTTGAACTTTGTTCATGCCCATGGGAACTTTGTGAATCTTAATTACAGAAACCTTTCAACAAAAATAAGTATCCCCTTGTACAATTCCATTGTATTATAAAAATAATGTGCCAAGGTTTGCCTTTAGGATGTTTACATTTGCTTGATGGTTTGTACGGTGCAGGACAGAAACTTTGGCTGTAGTGCGCGATTTTACCTTTTTAGCTGGAACGTCAAATGGTTCTGATTCTTTTTGCACTGTCTTCCTATACAAATTGTTTAGAATTTTTCAAGTATCAGAAGTATGTTGAATGTTCAGATTATTACAGACTGTTCTGTTTTAGACAGATTCTGCTTTTGATGCATAGTCTGCTTGTTTTGATGAAACTATCAATTTATATCAGTGGATTAAGCCATAAAAAGTTATATTAAAGTAGAAACAATGCAAAAACAAAATATGAATTGGTTTGCAACAGTACTTAGAGTAATGATTTGCTTTATTATACTAACAGATCTTACCGAGTTTTTTGTTGAAGTTTTGTGTGGATGAAGTGTTCGATGATTGAGAAGGTCTCGATGTGAGAAGAAGGAAGAGAGGCAAGAGCTCAAGCTTGGGGATGCCCGAGGCACCCCAAGTAAATATTCAAGGAGACTCAAGCGTCTAAGCTTGGGGATGCTGGGGAGGCATCCCCTCTTTCTTCAACAAGTATCGGTATGTTTTCGGATTCGTTTCGTTCATGCGATATGTGCAAGTCTTGGAGCGTCTTTTGCATTTAGGTTTTTATTTTTCTTTTTATGCACCATGCTGGTATGAGATGGTCCTTGGTTGATTTATAGAATGCTCATTGCACTTCACTTATATCTTTTGAGTATGGCTTTATAGAATGCTTCATGTGCTTCACTTATATCATTTGAAGTTTGGATTGCCTGTTTCTCTTCACTTAGACAACCGCCATTTGTAGAATGCTCTTTTGCTTCACTTATATTTGTTAGAGCACGGGCATATCTTTTGTAGAAATAATTAAACTCTCGTGCTTCACTTATATCTATTTAGAGAGATGACAGGAACTGGTCATTCACATGGTTAGTCATAAAATCCTACATAAACTTGTAGATCGCTGAATATGATATGTTTGATTCCTTGCAATAGTTTTGCGATATAAAGATGGTGATATTAGAGTCATGCTAGTCGAGTAATTGTGAAATTGAGAAATACTTGTGTTGATGTTTGCAAGTCCCGTAGCATGCACGTATGGTGAACCGTTATGTAATGAAGTCGGAGCATGAGGTGTTTATTAATTGTCTTCCTTATGAGTGGCAGTCGGGGACGAGTGATGGTCTTTTCCTACCAATCTATCCCCCTAGGAGCATGCGCTAGTACTTTGTTTCGATGAACAATAGATTTTTGCAATAAGTATGTGAGTTCTTTATGACTAATGTTGAGTCCATGGATTATACGCACTCTCACCCTTCCATCATTGCTAGCCTCTTCGGTACCGTGCATTGCCCTTTCTCACCTCGAGAGTTGGTGAAAACTTTGCCGGTGCATCCAAACCCCGTGATACGATACGCTCTATCACACATAAGCCTCCTTATATCTTCCTCAAAAAAGCCACCATACCTACCTATTATGGCATTTCCATAGCCATTCCGAGATATATTGCCATGCAACTTCCATCATCATCATATACATGACTTGAGCATTTATTGTCATATTGCTTTGCATGATCATAAGATAGCTAGCATGATGTTTTCATGGCTTGTCTGTTTTTTGATGTCATTGCTACGCTAGATCATTGCACATCCCGGTACACCGCCGGAGGCATTCATATAGAGTCATATCTTTGTTCTAGTGTCGAGTTGTAATATTGAGTTGTAAGTAAATAAAAGTGTGATGATCATCATTATTAGAACATTGCCCCAGTGAGGAAAGGATGATGGAGAGTATGATTCCCCCACAAGTCGGGATGAGACTCCGGACGAAAAAAAGAGAAAGGCCAAAAAAAGAAGGCCCAAGAAAAGAGAGAAAAAAACAAAAAAATGAGAGAAAAATAGAGAAGGGGCAATGTTACTATCCTTCCACCACACTTGTGCTTCAAAGTAGCACCATGTTCTTCATATAGAGAGTCTCTTGAGTTATCACTTTCATATACTAGTGGGAATTTTCATTATAGAACTTGGCTTGTATATTCCAACGATGGGCTTCCTCAAAAGCCCTAGGTCTTCATGAGCAAGCAAGTTGGATGCACACCCACGTAGTTTCAGTTTGAGCTTTCATACACTTATAGCTCTAGTGCATCTGTTGCATGGCAATCCCTACTCCTCACATTGACATCAATTGATGGGCATCTCCATAGCCCGGTGATTAGCCGTGTCGATGTGAGACTTTCTCCTTTTTTTGTCTTCTCCACATAATCCCCATCATCATATTCTATTCCACCTATAGTGCTATGTCCATGGCTCATGCTCATGTATTGCGTGAAAGTTGAAAAGGTTTGAGAAACGTCAAAAGTATGAAAAAATTGCTTGGCTTGTCATCGGGGTTGTGCATGATGTGAATGCTTTGTGTGGTGAAGATGCAGCATAGCCAGACTATATGATTTTGTAGGGATGAGCTTTCTTTGGCTATGTTATTTCAGTAAGACATAATTGCTTGGTTGGTATGCTTGAAGTGTTATTATTTTTATGTCAAAGGATAGACTATTGCTTTGAATCACTCATGTCTTAATATTTGTGCCATGATTAGACATATGATCAAGATTATGCTAGGTAGCATTCCACATCAAAAATTATCTTTTTTATCATTTACCTACCCCAGGACGAGTAGGAATTAAGCTTGGGGATGCTGATACGTCCCCGTCGTATCTATATTTTTTGATTGTTCCATGCCAATATTATTCAACTTTCATATACTTTTTGGCAACTTTTTATACTATTTTTGGGACTAACATATTGATCCAGTGCCCAGTGCCAGTTTCTGTTTGTTGCATGTTTTTTGTTTTGCAGAAAACCCATACCAAACGGAGTCCAAACGGAATAAAAACTGACGGAGATTTATTTTGGAATATTTATGAATTTTGGGAAGATATCGTGTTAAATTTCAGCCCAATCGGAGTTACGGATCTCCGGGAATATAAGAAACGGTGAAAGGGAAGAATCTGAGAACGCAGAAACAGAGAGAGATAGAGAGATAGATCCAATCTCGGAGGGGCTCTCGCCCCTCCCACGCCATGGGAGCCAAGGACCAGAGGGGAAACCCTTCTCCCATCTAGGGAGGAGGTCAAGGAAGAAGAAGAAGAAGGGGGGCCCTCTCCCCCTTGCTTCCAGTGGCACCGGAGCGCTGCCGAGGCCATCATCATCACCGCCATCTTCACCAACAACTTCACCGCCATCGTCACCAACTCTTCCCCCCTCTATGCAGCGGTGTGACCTCTCTCTTACCCACTGTAATCTCTACTTAAACATGGTGCTCAACGCTATATATTATTTCCCAATGATGTATGGCTATCCTATGATGTTTGAGTAGATCTGTTTTGTCCTAATGGCTATTTGATGATCAAGATTGGTTTGAGTTGTATGTTTTATTATTGGTGTTGTCCTATGGTGCTCTCCCTATCGCGCAAGCGTGAGGGATTCCCGCTGTAGGGTTTGCAATATGCTTATGATTTGCTTATGGTGGGTGGCGTGAGTGACAGAAGCACAGACCCGAGTAAGTAGGTTGTTTGCGTATGGGATAAAGGGGACTTGATGCTTTAATGCTATGGTTGGGTTTTACCTTAATGAATCTTTAGTAGTTGCGGATGCTTGCTAGAGTTCCAATCATAAGTGCATATGATCTAAGTAGAGAAAGTATGTTAGCTTATGCCTCTCCCTCAAATAAAATTGCAATAATGATTACCGGTCTAGTTATCGATTGCCTAGGGACAAATAACTTTCTTGTTGACAAAAGCTCTCTACTAAAACTAATTTAGTTGTGTCTCTATCTAAACAGCCCCTAGCTTTTATTTTCGTGTTCTTTACTTTCTTGCAAGCTTACCCAAAAACACCTACAAAGTACTTCTAGTTTCATACTTGTTCTAGGTAAAGTGAATGTCAAGCGTGCGTAGAGTTGTATCGGTGGTCGATAGAACTTGAGGGAATATTTGTTCTACCTTTAGCTCCTCGTTGGGTTTGACACTCTTACTTATCGAAAGAGGCTACAATTTATCCCCTATACTTGTGGGTTATCAAGCACCAGTGGGGCCAAGAGGCAGGGGGGTAGGCGCGCCCCCACCCTCGTGGACAGGGTGTGGGCCCCTGGCCTTGATTCTTTCGCCAGTATTTTTTATATATGCCAAAAATATTCTCTGTTGATTTTCAGGTCATTCCGAGAACTTTTATTTCTGCACAAAAATAACACCATGGCAATTCTGTTGAAAGCAGCATCAATGTCAATCATGCAAGTTAGAGTCCAAAACAAGGGCACGGGTATTTGGAAAAGTAGATATGTTGGAGACGTATCAATCTACACTTCCACCAAGAGAAATGTGATTCCCCCCACTAATCGCTTGTGGACCTTGTTACTCTTGGGTGTTTGAGCACCCTAGATGGTTGGGGTCACCTCGGATCCACATTACATTGTGGTGAAGCTCCATGGTATCGTTGGGAGCCTCCAATCAAGTTGTGTAGATAGCCCCAACCCTATTTGTAAAGGTTTGGTCGCCGCCTTCAAGGGCACCACTAGTGGAATCATGACATCTCACATTGTGTGAGGGCGTGAGGAGATTACAGTGGCCATAGTGGCTTCTTGGGGAGCATTGTGCCTCCACACCGCTCCAATGGAGACATACTTCCCCCAAAGGGAAGGAACTTCGGTAACACATCCTCGTCTCCACCAGCTCCACTTGTGGTTATCTCTTCCCTTTACTTTGTGCAAGCTATTATTGTGTTGTATCCTTTGCTTCCACTTGCTGTTGTTGTTTGCATCATGTAGGTTGTTCACCTAGTTGCATTTCTAGACAACCTATTTGTTGCTAAACCTATTTTTTCTAAGAAAAGCTAAAAATTGGTAGTCGCCTATTCGCCCCTCCTCTAGTCAACCATATCGATCCTTTCAATTGGTATCATAGCCTCGTCTCTTTATTAAGGGTTTCACCACCCTAAGAGTATGGTTGACACCGGAGAGGATGTACCTGAGGTCGTGGAGTTAACTTCGATCACTCGAGATGACTTAAACGAAGCTATGGCTTTACTTAAGACGTCTATGACGGCCGAAGTCAAGTCCATGCTTAAAGAATTACCTAAGGGGATGAAATCCAGTCCCGATCCCTTGATTATGGTTAGTCCCACGACATTGGAGTCAAAGGCCAATTCTGCTAAGGAAGCGACTAAAGGTACTGATGTTCCTTCCCCTCATGACAAGAATGGGACGGGAACCTTTGCCTCGGTTCCCCCTCCCCTGGTCTATGGAGGACCGGTCCCCATAGCTCGCATTAATATTCATGGTCCTCCTCCCGAGCTTGTTAAGGGTGATTTTGCTAGTTGGGTCTTCCGTAGTAAGTCTCACTTGAATCATTGCTCAACTAACCTTTGGAGAATCATTGAGCAAGGCTTCTACCCACATGATCCAAACAACTTCACCTCAAGAGAAGAAGTGGACAATCAATACAATCACTCCGCATTGTTCATCCTTCAAGAAGTAGTCCCTCCCGAAGACCTAGCGCACCTACGAACTTTCACTCGTGCAAAGGATTGTTGGGAGCACATTGTTTTGGTGTACAAGGGGAGCTCAAGCATCCAACGGTCCAACTTTGAAGTGGTCCTTGATGAGGCCGATGAATTTGTGATGCTTGAAGATGAGGATCCGCGTGATCTTTACTGGAGGGTGACTACTCTTGCGGTTGCTATCTAAGACCATGGAAGCAAGGATATGGATGACACTTGGATCAAGCGCAAGTTCCTCAAGGCTATCATGCCATTCAACAAGGCCATGTCTTCCGTGATTCGACAAAGGCCGGACATTCACACGTTAACCTCAAGTGAAGTGTTGGATGAGTTTATTGCCATGAACATCGTGAACAAGACCGCCGACAATGCTCTTGCTCGTGTCTGGTTAAATAAAATCACTCTCACCCTTGCTTTGAAGGCCAATGCCATTCCGGAAGAAGAGGAAGAAGAAGAGGAGTGTGGACCCAAAGACACCAAATATCACTGGTACACGTGGGTCCTAAACAAACGGTTTTTAACCCCTTTCCGCGACGGCATTTGGAACCGTCACCAAGTAAGTGTGTGCGATAGGGTGTCCTTCCCACACGACCCAGAAATCGTCGGGGATAGGCCCTCCTGGGACCCAAGCTGGGGCCGTGTGCGATCGGGCGAGGCATCGAAACCCAATCATTTCCGTTGGTATGTACATCCCACATGGTAATCCGAGAAAATCATTTCCATAGGTATGTACATCCCACATGGTGAATACCAAAAAAACATTTCTGTTCATATGTATATCACACACAATCAATCCGAGGAATACGTTTCCGTTCTTATGTACATCCCACATAGTCAATCCAGGGAACACATTTCCGTTCGGACGTACAACCCACATAGTTTTATGTGTAGGCTCGTGTGTGAAAGGTATAACTATCACACAGGGTTTTCCATGGTTAATTGTTTGCTTTTATCAACTATATCACACACAATTTGGTGAAGAAAACTATGTGGAATTGGGCTATCCATCGCAAGCGCTTTTACTGCTAGAACCGTTTGCAAAGGTCCATGACGCATTTAGCAGGTTTATTAGTTTAAAATTAATAATTCCAGTATTACGCAAAATCACATTTCATATCAAACAGTTGTTTGTCAATTTCATATCAGGCACATAAATATATTATAACATCACAGTACGGTAGCTACATGAAAACATCACAGTACAACATATAGCTAGTTCAACTTCATAAGAACAATATTTTCATTTCCTAATCGAGATCATCTAGGCTCGTCTTATCCACCTCTGCTTTGAGTTCAGTAAGAACCTGTTTTGCACGGGCCAACTTGGAAAGTGCCTCCTCCTTCGCCAACACCATCTTAGCAAAGTCTGATTTAAAAAAAATCTGAGCTCAGTCTCCACCTTCAACTTTTTATCCCGCATCTTGAAATATGCTTCAGCGTTGACAACACTTTCTCTAAGCCTATGTGTGTTCTCTTCCTCATACATGCTCCAGAGCTTCGCTAGGCACATCTTCAAAGACTGTGGCCACTCTTGATCAACCCACTCCAAGTAAGAACACTTCCATTCATCCTATAATATGTAAAACTAGATCAGTAACAATTGTAAGAAAATGGGTTTATAGCAACATAGAAAATCACCAATGCTTATTTTGAAAAACTGAAGAAACATGTTGTCGGCATTCTGGGAACGGGGGTACCCAGACTTGCCTGCCTGCAGCCCAGGGCGTGGCTCATCCAGCGGCCTGGTACGACCCATCTTCATTAGCAAACACTCAAGACCCTCACGAGGCGGACAACACAAGACCTCCTCAGGGGTAGCCTCACTAGGCTGGCTCGCGAGGAGCGGGGAGATCAAGGTGAGGGGCACCTCGCGAGGTTCGCATGACGTGAGCCATGACGATCAAGGCCAGGCAGGCGCTAGGCGGGCTCCAGCGTGCATAGAGTACCGGTTGCCTTGTTGGTGCTAAAGGGGTAGGCGCGGACGAGGAGTCCCGAGGCATTAGGAAAAGGTTTCGATATCGGTGTAATGAGACCAAGACTAGCAGGACAGCAGGACAGATGTCATCATGGAGCCCACGACGGCGGCACCACCAGAGCCTTTGGCAGGCGAAGACCACCTTCTGTCAAGAATACTTGTACTAGTTGCCCCCCTTCAAATTGGCCGTGGTGGGACCCCTTCCCGCCTAATATTTGTGAAGAGGACCCGGGCCTCTATAAATAGGACTAGCCACCACCATGGGGGAGAGGACGGATCTTGGACTGGATCCATTCCACCAAGGCAACCACACAAGCTCACCAAGCTTGAGAATGCCTCTCCTCAGGAGGTTGTTCTTCCCTTGTACTTGTTCATCCTCCCCAGCCTACAAGGCAATCCACCACACCAAACTAGAGTAGCGTATTACATCACATCGGTGGACCGAACCAGTATAAACTCTTGTGTCTCTTGTTCCGTGGGTTCGACATGCTAGGCCTTGAGATCATGGCAAGAGTGTGAGCTAAGGGGAGAGAGATCTTCGTGCGCACCCCAGTGTTCGAACCTCAAGGGTTTGCCGAAACCTGTAATCCGACATTCGGCGCGCCAGGTAGGGGTATGCTGAAGCTTTTCTTCCGTCGATCCATGCTCCACCACGTCCATGGCGGATGCATGCCGAGCCCGCGCCGAGCACCGAGCCGTCCTCGCCGCCCGTGTCGCTCAGATAGCTCCTATCGGCGGGCCTCCCCGTCGTTCTCCATCACCCGCCGCCAACACCGCCACCGACTCGGCGGGAAACGAGCAGCAAGCGTCATCGTGGCACCCCTTTGTGCGGCGGGACGGCCGCACCGCCACCCCATCACTTACTCCAGCCAGCTCATCATCCCACGCTCATCGCGCGCCCACAGACGCGCAGGCCGCGCTGCTCATGGCACGCGAGCTCCTACGCTACCGCCCGGTCGACGACCTCTACGAGGACTGGCTGGACCGCATCGCCGAGCTCATCAGCACCGCTGGGGATCCCCCACTGCTAGGGAAAAGGCTAGCAGCAGTGCGGGTTTTAGGTGTATGTGTAGCGCGGGGACCGGCGCTACTAATAAGGCGCTACAGCTAACACGTAGCAGTAGCGCATGCTCACGAGTGCTACTGCTACACAAGTGTAGCAGCAGCGTGCTTAATGGAAGCTCGCTACTGCTAATAGCTATAGCGCGCTTCTCCTGTGCGCGCTACTGCTACTACCGCGCTGCTACTAACTTTTCTCCACTCGCTACTGCTAATTTTAGTAGTTTTTTGTTATTTTTTCTATTTTGTATTTGAACAGGCTTTATAGAAGAATCTTTAGCACATACAAATGTCATCATGATACACATACAAATGCCTGCGAGACCACAAATGTAATCATAGCATATACATACAAATAGTCTCATCATAATCATCATCCAACACAAAGTGGTATCTTGTCATCATCTCGAAAATAGCGATACATGCAAGTCTCGAATACTTGCAACTACAACGTCATCCATCTAAACAAAGGTATACGCGAGAAGATCTATCACTATGAGTGAGAGCGGAACTATGCAGTACATGAGGTGGCGGTTACGAGTCCTCTCTCGCGCTAGCGTGAACCTCAAGTAACTAGCTTCTCCTTCTTGTTTGCTTTTGAAGCCTTTATGGCTGGCGCCCGAGAACCCGTTAACTTGTGCCTGACACTCATGCCACTCGTTGTACACCCCCGGAACCTTCCCTTTGTACACGACATAGCACTTCCATCTCGCCATCAAGAAACTAGGTACCTGTTAGAGATGCATGTTCATGAAGAGGATGTACAATCATATATATGCAACAAAATATACTAGAGCAACACCGAAAAAGAAAGGGTTAGCAACTAGATGCAACATATAGTATGCAAATTAATTAACTAGAGGTACGCAGGTCATCGTACGCAAACTAACAAAGTACCGTTACGCAAGTTCGGCAGGGACCGTGGACATCACAAAGTTTCATCGCTACAAAAAGTATACATGTTCAACCGACAAATATCATCATCATTGGCATCATAAATCACTAGAAGTTCCATCCTTCCATATCATCGAGGATGGACCCTAGCTTCTTGAATAGCGTGAGGTCTAGACGTTGCATGCCTGTGCGAGTTCGGACGTCAGCTCGCGATATAGGGCTGTGGTGGAACATCCCCTTCTCATTGACGACTTCTTTAATGATGATCGTCGCAATGTCGCTTTGGATGCGAAAGAAGTCATCTCTAAGTTTATAATCCGCTTCTCCATGAGATTCTAGCCACTTGTGGATATGATCATCATTTCTGCTTTTCATGCGAAGCTTTTGGTGATCCGTGTTGAACTGAATCATGAGATGGACGATGTAGAATCCATCCTTCTTGCTTGGTTTTGGGACATGGATGCAGGAGAAGTTAGTTTTATGCGCGAAACCCATCTTCTTGTTCCTTTGTTTCCTGATCTGCATGTGGCCACCTCTAATGCTGAAGCCTTGGAGAGCATCATCTAGAATATTCATTATATGGGTGTAGTCTTTTTTCTCGTAGTCTCTGGAAGGGTCAAAATACACGACGTGGGAGACTTGCGGGTAAAGAACGATAAGGACGGCGCGCCCGTTGTTGCGGGGAAAAGACACCTCAAATTATTCCCCATATGAGAGAGCAGGAGTGGTTGAAATGTACGAAAGGGTTGTCCGGAACTGACTTACTTTGGATGATAAGGCACGAGGACAATTTCCTGGTCCTTATTATGTATCGTGAAGTTTTGGAGGTACTCCCTAGCAGTTTCACGCTCAAAGTCGCCGAGACTCAAGAAAGACTCGTCCATGTAGTACGGATCCACCACACAGATTTGCGAGACTTCTTCACTCTTCACGACGGAGCTCATATGTAGCACAAAAAGGCGGACGATTGTAAAATCGAGCCGCCTTGTCAGAAACATCTCAAAGATATGGTCAAACCGCAAGAAGAACACCTCCCCGGGCCGACGTAGCACTTCCCCTCAGGCACACGAGCCGTGTATGTCAGATATCCTGGATCCTTTTAGGCTAGTAGGCTTTTCTCAGTCGACAGCACATGGTCGTGCAGTCTCCTGAGATCCCCTGATAGTGCCTCTAGCGGTTTCGGCGGTAGCATCGGCTCGCCCGTGAGATGGAACATGGCCGCACCTTTCACGGGTACATGCTCTTCAAAATGCATCGTCTGGATGCTTTGTGCTCTGGCTTGTTTGGAGGCAGTTATCTTCCCCGATCTCTTCCTCTCCTTTTTCTTGGGCACACCTTCCAGACCCTTCCTTAACCCCTGCCCCAGGGTTCCCAGGCTAAGCACTGTATGACCCCCGACTAGTTGAGCCTGTGTTGAGGCGACATCTTCAGGCGTGTCCTGTCAGGAATTCATGAAGAGAGACTTTTTGCAATCCTTCCAACGACCTTCCTGCCCGGGCATATCATCCATATACTCATTAGCATGCTGATAGCCTGATTCATCATATGGTTGGCTCATCATTTCTATGTCACAGTCATATGCATTTGTATTGAGGAAACCCATAGGGTCGACCTCCGTCTCATCATCCATTATCTGTTCTACAGGACTGATTACATGAGCCAGTACTATTGCACCCCCTTCATCACGTCATCCGCCGCTCTCACTCGGCACTACAGGAGCTGGTAATTGCGTAGGCGGGGTGGTGGTCTCCGCACATGCTTGTTGATGTGTGGTTATTGGTGTGCTCTCGGCCGACTCCAGACAAATAAGATTCTTCGGCCATAGCAGCACCCAACCCTTGCAGTTTCCAATCCATTTTTGGGTCTCGTCGTCCTCTCCCATGGGGTATACCGATGGAGACAAATGCTCGTGCCCCGATTTCACATTGGATAAGCTAACCCTAAAGTGCCTAGCGGGGATCGGTTGGTTGTGGAACGTGGGTTGCATGGGGTTCATTATCATCCCCTTTCCCACGTCCACCTTTTGGCCTTTGATCAAGTAGAGTATGGTGCACGGGGTTTCTTCGCCCTGCAAACACATATGTCTGTGGCATAAAACATCCGAAAGGCAACGAAAATGGAATATTATATATATATATATGTTGGTGCGACATGTAATTACCGTGACGGCATCAGCTCAGCCAAAGACGAAGGCCCACCTAGCGCGCCAGAGCCTGAGGACGGGCTGCTATGAGCGGGAGCGACCGCGAGAGGAGGCCCGGTTGCGTGAGCAAGTGATGGTACAGTGTTGTTGTTGTTCATGGAGTTGCTCCCGATGAAACTAGGCATCGGGAAATCATGTACCGTCTTGTCTGGATTTTCCTTCGTCCACTTGATGATAGCTAGAACCAAGTTAGTAGCAAAATCATTTCTGCATGCAGTTACAGCTGCATTGACTGCCTGCTGTAGCAACTCATTTTTCTCCTCGGTTGTTTTTTCCGCATCCTCAGCTGCTTTTTTGTCGACCGCAAGCTTCACCTTTGCGTCGATGTCCTCCTGACTAAACTTCTTTTTCTGCTTCTTGGCCTCCGGGCCCTCGTTGTAAAACACCTTCCACATGGCGCCGTCTCCAGCACCGTGCACACGACCATATTGCGGCCGCTGTCCCAAAGGGAGTCCCTTAAGTTCGTTCAAGGCCCGGTTGAGAGGGGTGTCCCACTTGGGCCTCGTCAGAGAAGTAGGGCTTTCGGCTACAAGCTGGTGATGCTTCTCCAGTAGTCTAATCAATTTCCTCGTGATCTGGTCTATGTAAAAAAACCTTTTTCTCCTTGTCCCACTTGTCGCGGTCCCTAATGAAGTCACGCTCCAAGGGGTTGGTGAACTTCGCGAAGGGGTCTGGGAGACCCACGGCTTCACGTTCCGCGTCCTCCTTATCCCATATGGGCCTTTTACCAAGGTAGCCACGACTTTCGAGGCGATGCTTCCCCGTGTTCCTTTACTGAAGGCTCTTGAATTTCGCAACCTTAGCCTTGGCTGCCTCGCTAGCGCAAGTGTCCTTGAACTTTTCAAACTCCTCTTCCGTAAGTGTCGGATTTTCCTCCAGAATCTTGGACAGGGGTTCGTCAGCCTCCATAGCTCGTTTCACCCTCCCTTTCCAGGAGGCCAAATCATTGCTAAACATGCCCATGGCGTGATTGTTAATCTTTTTCATCTTCGGATCATCCCACGGTTGTTCTATGTTATCATCCTGGTCGGGGAACTTGAATCTCTTGTGCAACTTCGTTAGGAGCAACTGCGTCAAATGTTCTTTACTCCTTAAGTCATCGTCGTTGATGCTCGCGCATTCCCGTAGGATGCATCCTAATTGGTTCCCATAGCACTTGCGAGGTTCTTCCGGCTCTAATGGCTCAAACTTGCCAGGTGCCATCTTTGTGATCACAAGTCGTCCAATCCCTAGTTTGTTAGGTTTTCGTATCCTCTGCTTCTTATGCTTCCTCTTTTCGGTAGCGGCATCGGCGCCGGTACCTTCCCCGCCGGTATCTTCCCCTCCGGTACCTTCCCCGCCGGTCTCGGCGCCGCCATCGGTGCCGGCGCTGTCGGTGTCGATGTTGACGTCAGTACCATCATCGAGGCCGACCTGCAAACCTGGCTTAGCAGTCAAATAGTCGAGGTACTCTTGTTCACCCTCATAATCCATCTCGTCTGCATCTTGGTCAGAAGGCCCAGTTTCTTTGTTGGTTGACATGTTTCCTATGATTAAGTGTCCTCGTTTATTTCTAAAAGTATGAATAAATGAGAAATGATATAAAAAAGAAATCTATGTGCCAGCACTCGATATGCCAACTATGTAGCACAAATCATGCCTTTATTCACGGAAAATTTCGGCATGACCTTTGCTAAAAAATGGACATATCGAGCGCCTGAAATTCACCGGAACGGAAATGAATCAACATTCTAGCGTAACATAGGCCACTCGGATCATTTACCAAAATTGAACCAAAACATGACATGTCCAAATGACATGTTCAAATTCCAAACATGACATGTCCAAAACATGACATATCCACATATCTCATGTCCAGTTCAAATTTGCATACAAATTTAGCCTGCCTAAATTTGCTTTAACAAGGGATGTTGATTTGGACAATTGCTTAAATGCTGCCTTTTCTTTTAACTACAATTGCTTAACCCTAAATTTCTGTCCTATTTTAAAACCTAGCTAAATTCATAACTAAATAGATAACCTAATTGTAAGTGCATCTAGTGCCCCTTAGTGATTTTGGTGTATTGAAGACTTATAGGTTAAGGGACTAATGTGTTTATGAGTGTACATAGGTCTATAAGTCTATGAGGAGTTTGATATTTACCGAGAAAGTCAACCCCTAAAAATGAAGTTCTTCGTCTGAAGACTTTGGTATTCTGAAGACTTTCTAAAGACTTTGAAAGTGAAGAAATTGGTGTGACCTTGAAGACTTGGTATTCATTCGTGGAACATGAAGCGTGAAGACTTTTGTTTTCGTAGTTTCATTTTCTCTTTCTTGAGTCATAGGAAACACCGTACTGTTAAAGGGGGTTGAGGAAATACTAAGGAAAAATTTCCATGTGATGCTCAACTCAAAATCCTACACCTGCCAATCCCTTCGAGTGAAGCCATTGGAAATCTCATACTGTCCAGTCATATTGTTCAGTGACAGAGACGAAGTTCTTCTGGTCTCTGAGGAATTTGTTCTGACAGGAGTTAGGAATTCGCCAGTGCGGATTGCCTACACAGTGAGGAACATGATAGCCCTGAGGATTTTGCTACTCAAAATTCCGACCGTTGCTGTGCTATGCGCCAGCTGTCCCAAAATATCTATCCACCTAACGGTCATATCATTGAAGGGCATTTATGTCTTATCATGTCGGGCTGCTCCCTAGGCTATAAATAGCCGCCCCCTACAACCACTAGCTGGTTGGCTGCTCCGAGAGAAACTGACACTTGTCATTTGAGAGCAACCCATCCTCTGAGGACTTTGAGCGAAAATCATCAAGTGAGGAAAAACCCAAACCCAAACACCTACAAACCCCAAGTGATTGAGCATCACTGAAGAGATTGATCCTGCGTGGATCCGATGCTTGTTACCTTTGAAGACTGTGCTTCTTCCAGACGGTTAGGCGTCATGGTCTAGAGCATCCAAGAGGAATTGTGGATCGCCGAGTGACCAAGTTTGTGAAGGTTTGGAAGTCACCTGAAGACTTACCACGAGTGATTGGGCGAGGTCTGTGTGACCTTAGCTCAAGGAGAATACGGTGAGGACTTGGTGTCCTGAGCTGCGTGCTCAGGACTGGGTGTCCGGGACTGTGTGTCCTCGAGTTTAAATACTCAGCCGCTCCAACCAGACGTACAACTGAGACAGCAGTTGGAACTGGTCTACCAAATCATTGTCTTCACTAAGCTTACTGGTTCTATTTCCTCAACTCTTTCATTTCCTCATAACTGTGTTGTGTGCTTGTTCATATCTGTGTTTGAAGACTTTGACTGAAGACTTTCTCAATTTCCTCAGTTCAATTTCTTCAGTCTGTTTGTCTTCATCCTGTGTTATCCTGTGCTTACGCTTCCTGTACTCTGTGCCTGTCTTCATTTCATCATGATGACTATGCTTGTATTCTGTTATGTTTACTTTTGAGTACTCATTCCGCTGCTAGTAGTTCTTCGCTAAGGAATTTCCTCACCGGCAAATTCCTCAGTGAAGAATTTCATAAAAATCGCCTATTCACCCCCCTCTAGTCGATATAACGCACTTTCAATTGGTATCAGAGCAAGGTACTCCCTTGTTCTGTGTGATTTTGGTTTAACCGCCTGGAGTTTTAGTTATGTCGACCGCAGGTATGACGAAAGTGACATGCCCCATCTTTGACGGTCACGAGTATCCCAAGTGGAAGGCCATGATGAAGAAACGCCTCATGGCGATGAACAGCGAGCTGTGGACCGTCACTGAGATTGGTCTGACCGATCTGTGCAAGATGGCGGAAGCTGATGACATTCGCAAGTACACTCTTCTCAACCTCACGGCGAAGGATGTCATCTGCTCCAGTCTGTCACAAAATCAGTTCAGGAATATCATGCATCTCGATCATGCGAAGCTCATCTGGGACCGTCTCTCTGAGGTCTATGAAGGTCATCGAACCTGTCATGATCCTTGGTTTGAGGACTTCAAGGAATCTCTCAAAGCGATGACATTCGAACCAGAATCATCATCTTCTGCATCATGCCTTATGGCAAAAGATGCTGAGGTAACTGAATGCTACCTATCCGAGTCTAGTGATGATGAATCTGGTGATGAATTTGGACCCAGCTATGTCAAACTTGCTTCCCTTGCCACTAAACAACAAAGAGCTTTGGAAAAAGTTCACTATATGCTAAACAAGAGCGATGATATGTTGGGTGAAGAAATGGATCAGTCAAAAGCTTTGGCTGAAAGTCTTCAGAGACTTCATACTAAGTATGACACCCTTCAAGATCAACATAACACTCTCTTATCTGATCATGAGAAGCTTTCTTATGAATTTCTTCAAAGAAAGCAAGACCTTGAGAAGCTAAGAGTGAGTTATGAAGATCTTCAGAAGGAGCGCGATTCATTACTTGCTCAACAAATCAGCGCTTCTCAGGAAGAATTTGTTCCTCCATGCTTGAAGTGCATTGAACGTGAATCTGCTAATTCTTCACCTGAATGTTCAAATGCTGCTAATGTTTCAAATTCTTCACATGCCTCTGCTATCACTAATTCCTCATCTAAGGACATTGCTTGTATCACTGATGATACAGGGTTGAAGGAATTGTACATGACAGGCATGTACAAAAGCCTCAAAGGGCATCAGACTCTTTGTGATGTGCTTAAAAAGCAGATCCTCAACAGGAACCCTAGGAAAGAGGGTATTGCTTTTGAGAGGAAACTCAATGCTGATGGTACATATTGGAAGCCTGAGCAGTACCCCAAAACTACATGGGTTGCTACAAAGGGACCTCCAGTTGATCCATCTAACTTATCTGGATTTGCATGTGAATCTCCTCATTCTGATGATGAGTCATTTGACTCCAACTATAAACTGTTCAAAAATCAGAATGGTGAAGTATTTGCTAGATATGTTGGCACTAACTGCAGGAACGGTCCCCCTATGAAGAAAATCTGGGTTCCCAAAAGATGCCTTGAAAATCTTCAGGTGAATGTCATCATGACGCCACCTGTGAAGAATAGGAACCCCAGATCAAATTCTTCATATGGACCAAATTCTTCATATGGATCCAAGTCCTCATACGGACCAAACTCTTCACATGGATCATATTCCTCAAAAGGATCAAAGTCCTCATATGAACATCATCGTGCTAACCCGTCTGTTTCGCAGGGAAGATCTAAGGATTATGGATATGTGCATTATTCTTCAAATCATTATGTCCATAAGTCCTCGAAGAATTTCTCTGCTTACTCTTATGCTTATTCTAACCCCTCTTATGTGAAACGAAATGGACTGGCTTCTATGCCATCCTTCTCGTATGGAGCTCGCAGAGTGATGAACTCTTTGCCACCCCTTCAGATGTGGGTGGTGAAGAAAAATAACTAATCTCTTCTGCAGGGTCAGGTCTCCAGACGTACGTAATCGTCTGAAGAATTTGCTGGAGACCTGAGTATGCCTGATAGGACGCAGGCTAATCATGAAGAAATGAACTTTCATTTCTCACGTCCTCACACTGCTTTATCTGTTCTTTTGCTTGATGAAATTGATCTGATGAATTGATGTCATATTCTTCACTGATGAAGTATATGAGTTTGTAAGCTGCACTAATTCATCTGCAGGATGATCAACCCAAAGCCACTGAGTGGGTCCTCGATAGTGGATGTACAAATCACATGACTGGTGACAAGAATCTATTGATGGATGCTCCATTATCTCCGTCGCATCTGAAGCATATCATCTTTGCTGACAAAGGCAAAAGTCAGGTATTGGGTCTAGGTAAGGTTGCGATCACAAAGGATCGACACATGGACAAAGTCATGCTTGTTGAGTCCTTAGGATACAACCTTATGTCTGTCTCAATGCTTTGTGATCTTGATATGGTTGTTGTCTTTGGCAAGTACCGTTGTGTTGTGGTTATGGAAGCTGACAATTCCAAAGTCTTCGAAGGCTTTAGGAGAGGAGACCTGTATATTGTTGATTTCTCTACAGGACCACAACCAGCCGTGTGCCTACTTGCAAAAGCTTCAGAAGGCTGGCTCTGGCATCGACGACTTGGTCATGCAGGCATGAGGAATTTGCACACGCTTGCGAAGAAGAAGCATGTCATTGGCATCGAGAATGTCAAATTCCTCAAGGATCACCTATGCGGAGCCTGTGAAGCTGGGAAGATGACAAAGGCCAAGCATCCAGCGAAGACTATCATGACCACTACTCGCCCATTTGAATTGCTTCACATGGATCTCTTCGGTCCTAATCATTATTCTGCTGTTTCAAATGAAGCATCTCAATATGGCTTTGTTATTGTTGATGATTACTCTCGTTATACATGGGTACACCTTGTTACTTACAAACATGAAGTGCAGGAAGTCTTCAAACGATTTTCCTCGAGGGCTTCAACCAACTTTGGTGTGAAGATCAAGCACATCAGAAGTGACAATGGCACTGAGTTCAAGAATTCTGGTCTCGATGACTATCTTGATGAACTTGGTATTACTCATGAGTTATCTGCTCCTTATACTCCTCAGCAGAACGGCGTCGTGGAGCGCAAGAACAGGACTCTTGCTGAGATGGCTCGCACTATGCTTGATGAATACAAAACGCCTCGTCGTTTCTGGACTGAGGCAATTGATACTGCGTGCCACATCATCAACAGAGTATATCTTCACAAATTCTTCAAGAAGACTGCCTATGAACTCCTCACTGATAAGAAACCCAATGTAAGTTATTTCAAAGTCTTCGGTGCTAAATGTTGGATAAGAGATCCTCATCACAACTCAAAATTTGCACCGAAAGCACATGAAGGTTTTATGCTTGGTTACGGAAAGGACTCGCACACCTACAGAGTCTTCAACAACGTTCTTCACAAGGTTGTTGAAACTGTAGATGTGCGGTTCGATGAAACTAATGGCTCGCAAAGAGAGCACCTACCTACTGTGATAGATGAACCAGCACCTGAGGAAACTATCAAGTTCAAGGCTACTGAGGATGTCATTCCCACTGAAGAATCTGCTGAAGAATTCATTCCAGAACATGAAGAACGTCGAGCTAATGCACCTGAAGAAAATACTGAAGAAAATGGTGCTGAAGAGAATGCTGATCAAATTCTTCAACGACAACCAGCTCATCCTCGCATTGCAAAAGAAGTGCAAGTTGAAAAGATCATCAATGACATCAAAGCGCCAGGTCCTCTCACACGCTCAAAAGCTTCATATTTATCTAACTTTTGTGGGCACTATGCTTTTGTCTCTATTACAGAGCCCACTAAGGTAGATGAAGCATTTCTGGAGCCTGAGTGGATTCAGGCCATGCAAGAAGAATTACATCAGTTCGAGCTCAACAATGTCTAGGAACTGGTCAAACGCCCAGATCCTCGCAAGCACAATATCATTGGCACAAAGTGGATCTACCGCAACAAGCAAGATGAAAATGACCTTGTGGTGAGGAATAAGGCACGGCTTGTAGCTCAAGGCTACACACAGGTTGAAGGAATTGACTTCGATGAAACTTTTGCACCTGTTGCTAGACTTGAGGCTATTCGCATATTACTTGCTTATGCTAACCATCATGATATCACTTTATATCAAATGGATGTGAAAAGTGCATTCCTCAATGGTAAGCTTGAGGAAGAAGTATATGTTGCTCAACCCCCAGGTTTTGAAGATCCAAAGAATCCTGACAAAGTCTTCAGACTCAACAAGGCCCTCTATGGCCTCAAGCAGGCCCCACGGGCGTGGTATGATACCTTGAAGGAATTCCTCATGAAGAAAGGCTTCAAACCCGGTTCACTCGACCCTACTCTTTTCACTAAATCTTATGATGGTGAATTGTTTGTGTGCCAAATATATGTTGATGATATTATCTTTGGCTGTACTGACCAACGTTATAGTGATGAATTTGCCTATATGATGAGTGAAGAATATCAAATGTCTATGATGGGAGAGTTGAAATTCTTCTTAGGTCTTCAAATTCGTCAACAACGCAATGGCATATTCATATCTCAGGAGAAATACCTCAAGGATGTACTGAGGAAATTCGGCATGCAAGATTGCAAAGGCGTCAAAATTCCTATGCCCACAAATGGCCATCTGTGCACTGATGAAAATGGTATTGACTTCGATCATAAGGTATACCGCTCCATGATTGGTTCTTTATTGTACTTATGTGCATCTAGGCCAGATATAATGCTTAGTGTTTGCATGTGTGCCCGATTTCAAGCTACACCGAAGGAATCACACCATAAGGCTGTGAAGCATATTCTTCGATATCTAGCTCACACACCAACACTTGGATTATGGTACCCCAAGGGCTCGGCTTTTGATCTCATTGGATATTCTGACTCTGACTATGCTGGTGATCGTGTGGACCGCAAGTCAACATCTGGTACATGTCATTTCCTCGGACGATCTTTGGTCTGTTGGTCCTCGAAGAAACAGAACTGCGTATCACTATCTACTGCTGAAGCTGAGTACATTGCCGCTGGTTCTTGCTGTGCTCAATTGCTATGGATGAAGCAAACTCTCAAGGACTACGGCGTCAACATGAAGAATGTGCCTCTCTTCTGTGACAATGAGAGTGCCATCAAGATTGCTCACAACCCAGTTCAGCACTCGAAGACAAAGCACATTCAGATTCGTCATCATTTTCTTCGTGATCATGTGTTGAAGGGCGACATTTCTATTGAGCATGTGAAGACTGAAGAACAGCTAGCCGATATCTTCACAAAGCCCTTGGATGAGAAGAGATTTAGCAAGTTGCGGTGTGAGCTAAATATCCTAGAATCTTCGAATGTTCTTTGAAAAGGACACTCATCCTAACACTTATGCAAAATTGATGACTTAGATGTGCAACACATGAAGAAACGTTTTTCTTCAATCAATGAAGAATAACACACTTAGTGTGAAGAAAGTAACGAAGAATTTGATCCTCAGAACCCTACGATAATTGTACGCGGTGTCTGAAATCATCATTCTTATACGGTGGGTCACGCCACCACCAAAAGTTGAAATTCCTCAATTGATCATATTCTTCAACTTTGCACTGTCTTCACTGTTTCCGTCGTTTTTCTTCATTGGCTATATATATATATATATATAAGTTTATGTCCTCTACAACATTCACTTATTGCTAATTCTTCAAGTTGGTTTTTCTGCTAAGTGAATGTGATCGGACCCTTCCCCTCTATGCTATACTCAACCCAATCTGTTCACAAATTCTTCATGTGCATTCTATTTGAAACTCGTTCAAAATCTTCACTGTGTCCTTGTCAGCTGAAGAAATTGCGAACGAAACTTTAAAACCTATCTTATCTAAATTTTCGGCTTTGCCGCTCAAACCGTTCCGCATCCCACGATACACTTATCCATTCACCCACGATCGCACACGATCTCCACCTCTCAGTACGTGGGTGACACATGTCAAGCGAATGAGAAGGGTCAGGGGCACATTCATCCAATTTCTTCGGGTGAATAGTTTTTCACCGTGGCTATAAATACCCCTCCTTCCCTTCCTCACTTCTTTTACTCCGCTCGATCTCTCTCCAGCTCGAGCTTCTCAAACCCTAGCGCCGCCGCTACTTCATCGTCGCCGGTGAGGAAGAGCTTCACTGCCTCGACCTCGTCGCCGACGTACTCGCGCCGACCGCGGAAATCTTCACTCTGCCGCCGCCGTAGCCGTCTTCCTCCGCCGAGTTAGGGCGTGGAAGATCTACACAGACAAACTTCACCTCTCCTCTTCACTGTTCGTCGTGTTCTTCATCCAGGGTAATTAAAAGTTACTTTTACTGCCCTTGTTGATTCGAATGATTATCTACAAAATCTTCAAAGGTGTTTTTCTTCATATCTTCACACACTAAACACCTCACAAGTCATCTGTTCTTGATTCGTTTCTCTAAGCATCATTTTTCTTCAAGATTCCTCAATTGTGTGGATCTTCGATCTATACAACTCTGGAACCTAAGACAAAGAACGCTTAGTGAAATTCTTCAAGACTCATCTGGTCAAATTCCTCAAACTTGTTCTTTTTGAAAAACCTTCTGAGAACGCATATGACCTCTCCAAATTCCTCGCAACTATACTCTGTTCACAGGTACTCATGTCAGCTGCTGAATCACTAGGTTCTCATCAACTTAACTCATTTGCAGCGTTCCTCGAAGAAAAGTTGCATACTTCTTCAGAGAATTCAATTGTCCAAATTCCTCAACTGAAGAAAATGGCTGACGGTAAGAAGCCACAGAAAGGAGGAAAGAGGCCTGAGGTCAATACAGCGTTTGAGATCCCTGATGAAATATATGCTGGGTACTGCACACCTACTGAGGAAACCAAGAATGAGCGCATGGTGCGCATTCAGAATATAGAGAGGAGATGGGCTAGAGAGTGGAGGGAGTACAGATATGTCACTCCCAAGTACATGAAGAAATTCGCACTCAATCCTCCATGCCCAAGACCTCCATTGGCACCTGGCCAAATAGCTGATCCCACCAGCCTCAAGCGCGGTGAGGACTATCCTGACGAATGGGCCAAGCGCCAAGCCAAGTTGGCTAAGCAAGCCGGAGAAGCAGTGAGGAAATTCAATGAAGACTCTGCTGCTGCTGCCTCTGCTGAGGCCTCTGCTGTCAAGCCAAAGAAGGCTATGTCAAAGAAGCCTGCACGCAAGCCAAGTGCTTCACCAACAATGACCTCAAGGCCAAGCTCCTCAGCAATGCCCTCACAGCCAGAATCCTTAAAGCCCTCACGGCCAATTCCTCATGCTTCTCCTGCTCCCTCAAAGTCCTCAGCTCCTCCAAAGTCCTCAGTTGTTCCAATAAAGTCCTCAGCACCTGTGCATCTTGCCTCGTGCCAAAGGACTGCAGGCATGTCCATTGCCTTAGGAGCTTCAGCTAGTTCCTCAGCTGCACCAACTTCCTCAACGGGACCCTCTCTAGTGAAGACTAAGGCCACTACTAGACGAGGTCCTTGCCCTATTCCTTAGAAGAAGCAAGTCGCCTTCCAAGTGTCATCTGATGAAGACGAAGTTGATGATGATGAACTTGCAGAAATCATCAGAGATAGGCAAGTCAGGGCCGCTAGAGCCAAGGGAACAGATGTGCCACTGCTTTTGGATCCCAAGTTGATCCTCGAATACATTGATGTTTGGCACAAGAACCCAACACTCCCATGCCTGATTTCAAGCTGACTCCTGGTCAAAGTCACATGCTGACTCACTTCATACAAGAAGAGAAATGGAAATTTGAACAGGGGAGGAGAGTGAAGAAAGCGCAGTACAAGAAAGAGCGCTTTCTGAAGCAAAACGTTCTGAAGCTTTCACCTGAAGAACTTGTTGCTCTCCAATCAGAAATCAAGAAACTGAGTGATGAATTTGATCACTATTATGCTGACTGGCTGGGAGCCAAAGTCAGATTTGTAAAGATAACAGAACAGTTCACCTCCAATGTTGCAGCCCCAACGCAACAGGAAATTCCTCAGGCTGAAGCATCTGCTCAGCCTACTGAAGAAAATGCCAGCACCATGATGACAATCAGGCTGCTGAAGAAAACGTGAGTTCCAGGGCTAATGACTGCATTCCAGCCGCTGAAGAAATTGCCAGGGCACCCACTAGTGGTGCGCATGAAGAAAATGAAGAAAATCAACCAGATTCCTCTGCTCCTCCTGTGCCTACACCAACTCCAATCCTTCCATCTGCATCAGATGTGAAGAAGACCAAGGCTGCAGAGCGTGCAGCAGTGAAGAAAAGGAAAGCATCAGCTGCTTCAGATTCTTCAGCTCCGAAGAAGATGAAGCCTATGATAAGTTCATTTGCTAATCCCATTGATGTTGTTCCCATCTCGACCAGGCCATCAAAGGACCTTGTTCCTTTTGGTGAAGAATATGAGATCCCTAGCGGATCTGATGAAGAAAATCATTCTGCTGCTTCGTCAGAGCAGATTGATGAAGAAATTGAAGTGGATACGATCCCTTCAACACCTGTCATCTCCTCGCCCATGCCTCAGTTCACAGCTGAAGAGGCTGGCGTTGAAGAAATGGAAGATGAAGATGTGGACGTTGGCTGCTCCACACCAGTAATAAGTGATGAATTCTGGGAAAGCCAGCATCCAAACTCTCCAATGTTCACACCGTTGCAGCAAATACCTCAGTCGCCAGCACAAACTGTTCAAATGGGTCTGAAGAAACTCACCCCACTTCATCTGTACATGAGGAAATTCCAGCCACTAGTGCTGAAGAAACTGCTGCTGCTGAACATCTGAAGACGCAGACTGCCACTGAAGAGGAACCAGAAATTCCTCAGCCTGAAGAACCTGAGATTGCGATTCCTGAGGTCGTGATGCAACTCAGTAACACTCCTCTGCCCAAGCCAAAGGATCCATTCTCACGCAAGCAAAAGTTCAAGGCTGATGATTTCTTCGGCGAGCATGTATTCTTCGAAGACTACAACCCTTATAACTCTGCTCGCACTAGGAAGAGGCGTTTCTGGACTGCTAGTCAAGCCAATTTCTATTCCTCAGTGCTGTTCAATAAAGAGAAAATCTTCTACCATGAGCATATTCCTCACGTGGATATAGAATCTCTGTCGTGCTTCGCACCAGTCCTTAGTGTTCTTCACGACGCTAGACTATTAAACTTTTGCTCTGACATCTGCGATTGGAATGAAGAACTGATTCTTCAATTTCATGCAACGCTGCACATCACAGGAGATTCTGAAGATGTGAATTCATGGGTGCTGGACTGGATGTCTGAAAACACTCACTACACTGCACCAGCTTCTGAATTGCTTCGTGCCTTACCACTCAGTCCTCCCCTTGAAGAAGCTCATTGCATCTACAGTGAACCCGAGCTTACAAATCACTACATGCAGGTGCTGATGAAACCTTTGAAGCCAGGTCAAGCACCAAGAACCAAATTCCTCGTAAAGGAATTGCTTTATGTGCCCAGAACTGTCTATCATATTCTTACGAGGACAATGAGTCCTATCAAAGGCCATGACTCATCTGATGAGGAAATTGTTGGCATCATGAAGAATCTGGTATTCAACATCGTTCATGGCATTCCTGTCAATTATCACGATTTCTTCATGAGGACTTTGGCAAATGTTGCACTATCTCCATCTGAGCTGAAGCCTTATGCACCTTGGATTATGAGATTCCTCAGGACAAGGTCTTCACTCAACTACAAAGCTAATTTTTAGAATCACCTCAGCTACCAGCCCCCCATTGAAGTCCTCAAGCAGACCTATTCCTCAGTTGATGGAAAGGGCAAGGCACCAGCTGTTATAGATGAAGGCATTCGTCCATTGGATGGTCAGTTTCGCAAAGTTGCCTCTTATTCCACCAATGATGACTCTGCCACACATGACTCTGCCAATGCACCCAAGTCTACTCCTCAAGCCACTGCTCCTCATGTGATGACTGATCGTGAGCTTCTGCTTAGTCTTCACCAGAAGGTGGATCGAAATCATAAATGGGTTAAGCGTCAGTTTGGTTCATTTCTTCACAACATGACTGCTACACACAATGCAGTGAAGAAAAACCATTACTACCTCCATGAAGTCTTCGGTCACACCTGGGAAATCCTGTCACATCTGTATGGTGAAGATGATCTGAAGAAAATGGGTCTCAAGGAAGATTTTGACTGGTCTGCACCTCCACCGAAGAAATTCAAGAAGGTCAAGGTTCCTTCTGTGGTGGCCAGCTCATATTCTTCATCGCGCGACACTGATGAAAATGAAGACTTGGACGACACTACGGCAGGCCCTACTACAACAAACGACCCCAACAACGCTGGCGCTCCTTCATCCACTTGATATTCTTCAGGGGTGTTAGTCCTCATATTCGATCCTTTTGGTCATTTGATGACAAAGGGGGAGAATTTTGAGTTAGTCTTCAAGCGGGTATTTCTATATGGGCATATTTTTTTCAAGTTACAACTCTCGTTCTTCTAAGACTTTATTGGATCGAGTTGTAAAATTAAACCCAATGGTGCTCTGATACTTTTGATATGTTTTTCCGCATGCTTATTCCTCATATATTAATGCACGCATGCTGAATTACATCAGTCACCATATTTCATCATGCATTTCAAATTCTTCACTGTTATATGTCAAATGCGTGTATGAATTACAAGATATAGGGGGAGATCTCCATGATTCAACTCTTCAAGTGTGCATTGCTTCAAAAGCAAATTCCTCACTATGCACATCTTCAGGGGGAGTTCTTCTATATCTTGCAATCAAATTCCTCAATATCAGTATTTACACTTCATATGTTTATCCCCGTTGAAAACTTAACCTATATTGTCATCAATCACCAAAAAGGGGGAGATTGTAAGTGCATCTAGTGCCCCTTAGTGATTTTGGTGTATTGAAGACTTATAGGTTAAGGGACTAATGTGTTTATGAGTGTACACAGGTCTATAAGTCTATGAGGAGTTTGATATTTACAGAGAAAGTCGACCCCTAAAAATGAAGTTCTTCGTCTGAAGACTTTGGTATTCTGAAGACTTTCTGAAGACTTTGAAAGTGAAGAAATTGGTGTGACCTTGAAGACTTGGTATTCATTCGTGGAACATGAAGCGTGAAGACTTTTGTTTTCGTAGTTTCATTTTCTCTTTCTTGAGTCATAGGAAACACCGTACTGTTAAAGGGGGTCGAGGAAATACTAAGGAAAAATTTCCATGTGATGCTCAACTCAAAATCCTACACCTACCAATCCCTTCGAGTGAAGCCATTGGAAATCTCATACAGTCCAGTCATATTCTTCAGTGACAGAGACGAAGTTCTTCTGGTCTCTGAGGAATTTTTCTGACTGAGGAGTTAGGAATTCACCAGTGCGGATTGCCTACACAATGAGGAACATGATATCCCTGAGGATTTTGCTACTCAAAATTCCGACCGTTGCTGTGCTATGCGCCAGCTGTCCCAAAATATCTATCCACCTAACGGTCATATCATTGAAGGGCATTTATGTCTTATCATGTCGGGCTGCTCCCTAGGCTATAAATAGCCGCCCCCTACAACCACTAGCTGGTTGGCTGCTCCGAGAGAAACCGACACTTGTCATTTAAGAGCAACCCGTCCTCCGAGGACTTTGAGCGAAAATCATCAAGTGAGGAAAAACCCAAACCCAAACACCTACAAACCCCAAGTGATTGAGCATCACTGAAGAGATTGATCCTGCGTGGATCCGACGCTTGTTACCTTTGAAGAATGTGCTTCTTCTAGACGGTTAGGCGTCATGGTCTAGAGCATCCAAGAGGAATTGTGGATCGCCAAGTGACCAAGTTTGTGAAGGTTTGGAAGTCGCCTGAAGACTTACCATGAGTGATTGGGCGAGGTCTGTGTGACCTTAGCTCAAGGAGAATACGATGAGGACTTGGTGTCCCGAGCTGCGTGCTCATGATTGGGTGTCCGGGACTGTGTGTCCTTGAGTTTAAATACTTAGCTGCTCCAACCAGATGTACAACTGAGACAGCCGTTGGAACTAGTCTACCAAATCATTGTCTTCACCAAGCACACTGGTTCTAATTCCTCAACTCTTTCATTTCCTCATAACTGTGTTGTGTGCTTGTTCATGTCTGTGTTTGAAGACTTTGACTGAAGACTTTCTCAATTTCCTCAGTTCAATTTCTTCAGTCTGTTTGTCTTCATCTTGTGCTATCCTGTGCTTACACTTCCTGTACTCTATGCCTGCCTTCATTTCATCATGATGACTATGCTTGTATTCTGTTATGTTTACTTTTGAGTACTCATTCCGCTGCTAGTAGTTCTTCACTAAGGAATTTCCTCACCGGCAAATTCCTCAGTGAAGAATTTCATAAAAATCACCTATTCACCCCCCTCTAGTCGATATAACGCACTTTCACTAATTAACCTACTGCCCTAACTAAAACGTAAGTAAATTAACCGAAGAACCCTATCTAGCAGAGAGAGGGGGGTTTACATAGGGTGCAGGGGTGAGGAGGCAGGCCCAACGACGGCCGAGGTTGGGAGGGGAGGAAGCAGAGGAGGGAGGCGAGGGCCGATGGGTCGGGGGCGAGCGCCGGGTCGGGGGCGAGCGTCGGGGCGCGGCGGTGCGATGGGGGAAGAGAGAGTGGGGATTTGGGGGGAAAAGAGGCGGGATGAAGCAGGGAGAGTGAGAATTTTGGGTTAAGTGGACGTAGCAGTAGCGTGTTTAGACAAAACGCGCTGCTACTACCTTCACTAGCTGTAGCAGTTTACATAAAACGCGTTGCTACTACCTTCACTATCTGTAGTGGTTTTATAAGGAAATCGTTACTGCTAGCTTGACTGTAGCTGTTTTATAAGGAAATCACTACTGCCAGTTTTCCTTTTTCTTTTCCTTTATTTTCTCCCACTTTTATTTCCCGAGAGCAGTGAACGAAGGGAAGGCGATATATATTGCATCATTCGACGGTTAAATATGTATACAAAATAGGAACATATATATTACATCATTTGACAGATAACATACGGTTCCTCAGCGCTGACGTTTTAGTTTTTGAGTCAGCTTCTTTCCCTTCTTGTTCGTCGAAGAATAATTGAGCCCCGCATTGTGACTTTGCCTTTTCCATGGAGTATGATTTTTCTTAGGTAATGTAGTATTGATTCTTCTTTTGATGTATACTTCATCATCATCGTCATCTTCCCTCATTGGGTTGCCGTACTGATCATAGTCTTCCTCGTTGGCGACTCCATCCATTCCAATGATGTTCCTTTTGCCTCTCCTCACGACAACACGACTGGGATTGCATGGGTCGGTTATGAAGAAGCATTGTGTCACGTGCTTAGCATGTACCCATGGCTCGTTTTTGGCGATAGCGTTCACGGTAGCGCTCTTGGCGTCGGGTATAGTCATGGTAGTGAAAATCCGGTTTTCTCTTTCGACATTCTTAGACCATCTGACACGGAACATCATCGTGTTGTGCAGTCCAGAGTAGTCAAGCTCCCAGATCTCCTCGACCCTTCCATAAAATTGTTCAGTTGTGCCGTTGTCACTGCCGGTCATGCATTCCATCGTCACCCCTGAGTTCTGATCATCACTGTCCATATCTTTGGCCTCTGTGTAGAACATGTATCTGTTGATATCATATGCCTGATAGGTTACGAGGTTGGGCGAGGGGCCATGTGCTAAGGCATATATGAGCAATCCGTCCTTAGAGCCCTGCTCCGGGGGATTAGCAATAATATGCTCTTTGAACCAATGCAGGAAAGTGGAGTTGTGCTCTCTAGTAACTTCGGTGTCCGTCCTGCATACCCCCCGATCACGATACTTCTTTGTGATAATTTCTTTGTGCAATGCCACAAAAGGATCTACCTCGTCTAGGTGTTGTAGCACTACCAAGTTTGCTCTGACAAACTCGTAGTGTCGATCTGAGTATGCCACATGCAGTTCCCTGCGACCGTTGCAGTGATCTTCTCCTTCGAGCCTCCCATCATGCTTGTTAATGGGTAAACCAACACTAACACCAGGCGGCTGGTCTGCGCCATATAGAAAATTCTCACAGAAAGAGATGCACTCTTGTGTCACATAGCCCTGGATGATGCTTCCATCCGGACGGGACATGTTACGAATGAATCCTTTGATGATCCCATTCATCCTCTCAAACGGCATCATGTTGTGCAGGAATGACGGCCCCAGGTCTATTATGTCATCCACAATATGGACACACAGATGCACCATCACGTCAAAGAACGCGGGCGGGAAGTACATCTCAAGATCATTCAGTATCACAACGATCTCTTCCTATAGCCTTCGGAGCTGCTTCACACTGATCGACTTTCGAGAGATGACGTTGAAAAAGTTGCAGAGACCAATAAGCGTGTCACAGACGTGCTTGTCCATTATCCCTCTAAGGGCAATAGGTAGTATCTGGGTCATCATCACATGACAGTCATGGGACTTCATCCCGCTGAACCTTTTCTTGTCCGTGTCTAGATATCTGTTTATCTTGCCACAGTAACCGGAACTAACTTTGACTCCGGTAAGGCACTTAAAGAATTGATCGATCTTAGCCTGACTTAAGGTGAAGCAAGAAGGGGGGCAATAATCCTCTTTCTTTATTTTCTTGCCCTTCTTCTCCCGTGCCTCTGTCTCCGTCTCTGTCTCGTCTGACATTTTACGGGGCGACATGTGCAGATCTTCCCTGATTTTCAAATATTGCAAGTCTTTTCTTGCCTTCGGTCCATCCTTGGTCTTATCCGGCATGTTCATCAGTGTCGCGAGCAAGTTCTCAAGGACATTCTTATAGATATGCATTTGATCAAGGCAATGAGGTGTATTGAGTTTGTGCCAGTACTCCAAGTCCCAGAACACAAACCTCGTCTTCCATACCTTCAGCAGCGGCTCTGGCGCCTTTCTCATCGTCTTTCCCGGCGCGGGGCACTCCTTCCAATTTTTCAACAGCTCATCAATTTTGGCACCGCTCCGCTTACGTGGAGGTCCTCGATGCTCAGCGTGACCATTGAATAGATCTCCACGGTTTCTCCACGGGTCGTCCTGTTCAAGCCATCTTCGATGCCCCATGTACACGATTTTCCCAGACCCGCCATCTTTCCTTGACGTTAGCTGCTGAGACATCGTATCATCCATGCACCGCGTGCATCCGCAATATCCATGGCACACCTGGCCTGCCACATATCCGTAACTGAGATAGTCCTGCACTATCGTGATCAGCGCGGCTCTCATGTTGAAATACTCGCCTTTGCTGGCGTCCCATGTCTTGGCCGGTGTTTTCCATCTAACTCCTCTTGAAGTAGCCCCAGATACAAATTAATATAATTTCCTGGTTGTTTCGGCCCTTGAATAAGGATGCTGATGTGAATGTACTTCGATTTCATGCACAACCAGGGGGGAGGTTGTACATCCATACAAACACGGGCCATGTGCTATGGTTGGTGTTCTGGTTGCCAAACGGGTTCATGCCATCGGTACACGCGCCGAGCATGATGTTCCTTGCATCACATTCAAAATACCGATAGAAGCTGTTCAACGCTCTCCACTGGCTTCCATCCTTGACGTGTCTCAGCTTTGGATCATCTCCATTGTCGGGCTTCTTCCTCTCCGCGTGCAAGCGCATTAGCTTTGCTTCCTTGGGATCTACAAAATACCTATGGAGACGGGGAGTGATTGGTAAGTACCATACCACTTTCTGGGGACATTTCTTCCCGACCTTCTTGTATCGAGAAGCATTGCACACCGGACAGCTTGTTTTTTCCACGTGCTCCTTTCGATAAATTATGCAATCGTTTATGCATGCATGGTATCTAACGTGTGGCAGATAAAGAGGGCACATGATCTTCTTCGCCTCATCAACACTACTAGGACATAGATTACCCGCAGGAAGAACATCCTTTAGGTACTTGAGATGCTCATCGAGGCTAGTGTCGGTCCGTTTGTTTTTAGCCTTCATCTTCAGGAGTTGGAGCGTGAAACTCAAGCGGGTCACCTCAGGATTGCAACCATCATACAATGGAGTGTTCGAGTCTACCACCAGTTGCTCCAGCTTAGCCTCCTCTCTAGAAGAAGCTCTCTCAGTACTCGTCTCCTTGCAAAGCAATGCTTGAACATGAGGGTCCCGCACGATTGAACTTAGTACCGACGAACTCTGCTGCGTGGAGTCCATGTCGTTCTCTCCGCCGCCATGTTCGACCCCTTCTCCGCCGCCATGTCCGGCCCCTTCTCCGCCGCCATGTCCGGCCCCTTCTTCGCCGCCATGTCCGACCTCTTCCCCGCCGCCATTATCGATCATCTCTTCGTCTTGCCCCGTGTCATCATTTCTTGCCCCGTCGGCATCCTCAACATCATCATCCTCATCTTCAATTATCCACCAAGTATAGCCATCCATGAAACCAGTCATGAGCAGGTGCGCTTCGACACGACCATCATCATGGGGGTTGAGCCAAACTATTCCTTTGCATTTTCGACACGGACATAAAACCTCTATCGGGTTATATTCTTTCATGTCCTGCACCACCGACTGCAACCACCTGTCCACCATCGTTCTACTGACCATCGTCAACTCTGCACGGTAATAAAAAACAAATTGATTATAAAAATGCGTGCATGCATCAAAGTCATACAAAAATTCGGCATGACCTTCCATAAAAATAGGACATATATAGATCTAGAGTTTGCCCGGAATTCACAGAAATGGAAATAAATCGACATTTCGGCAAAACATAGGCAACTCAAAAGCACAATTTGGCATCAACTCATGCCACACACACAATTTCCATAAACATATCACACACACATAAACATATTTCCATTTTGCAAAAGCATGAAATTTTAATCACCTATATCTCGAGATCGAGCACACGGTGGAGATGATGATGTAGGGAGATCAAAAGTGCACAAAGCTCTGCTTGACAAAGATATATCTAGTTAGGGGGAAAATAGGTCACTTAACTAAATACTACATCTACCTACACTAAAAAAAATACACTTCCGGGATGATACGTGTTTGTCACAGTAGGTCACTTTTTTGTCATGCATGTACATCCATGACAAATTTATGACAGAATCAAGATAGTCATACCTGTGCTGTCGTAGAAGTGTTCCATGACATTAACAAAATTATCATCACAGAAGTGTCCACTTCCATGACGATAAATCGCGCGTCATAGAAGTGCTTTCGTCAAGGGTGACCGACACGTGGCATCCACCATAACGAAACGCTGTTAAGCTATCGGGTCGGGTTTTGGATCCGATAACCTGTTAATAGCCCCGACCAATGGGGATTTTCCACGTGTAAAATCATCATTGGCTAGAGGAAACACATGTCGGCTCATCGTTGGGACATATGTCATCCACTCACTAGACAGAAGGCGCCTATGATACGTCGACACGTGGCATGGCCCAACAAGCTTAAATGGGCCGGCCCAACTAAAGGCCCACAAGATTTTGCGAACCATAATGGGCCGGCACAGCTAAAGGCCCACGAGATTTTGCAGACCATAATGGGCTGGCCCAGCTAAAGGCCCACTGTCGGTGTCAAAACCGGCGGATCTCGGGTAGGGTGTCCCGAACTGTGCGTCTAGGCCGGATGGTAACAGGAGACAGGGAACACTTTGTTTTACCCAGGTTCGGGCCCTCTCGATGGAGGTAATACCCTACTCCTGCTTGATTAATATTGATGATATGGGTAATACAAGAGTAGATCTACCACGAGATCAAGGAGGCTAAACCCTAGAAGCTAGCCTATGGTATGATTGTTGTGTATGGAGTTGATTGCCTACGGGCTACAACCCTCCGGTTTATATAGACACCGGATAGGGTTAGGGTTACACAGAGTCGGTTACAATGGTAGGAGATCTTGAATATCCGCATCGCCAAGCTTTCCTTCCACGCCAAGGAAAGTCCCATCCGGACACGGGACGAAGTCTTCAATCTTGTATCTTCATAGTCCAGGAGTACGGCTGAAGGTATAGTCCGGCTACCCGAACACCCCCTAATCCAGGACTCCCTCAGTAGCCCCTGAACCAGGCTTCAATGACAACGAGTCCAGCGTGCAAATTGTCTTCGGCATTGCAAGGTGGGTTCCTCCTCCAAGTCCTTCATAGAAGATTGTAAACACCAAGAGTAGTGTCCGGTTCTGCAAAATAAGTTTCCACATATTGCCATAGAGAGAATAATATTAACACAAATCAAATCTGCTGACGTATTCCGCAGTGCGTCATCACACTACGGCCAAGTTCTTTACTCGAATCGTTTTTACATTTCCACCTCAACATGTTTAGCGAGGCAGTTTCCTTGGCACGTCTTGTCGAAGCAGAGATCGTGTGCCCCCCTTTTACGGGATTCTCATCAATACGGACGTGGGTAACCCAATCGTGCCCGTTAGCATGTTTTCTCGATTAAAGGCGACTCCCAGACGGTTACGGGGAGGGCTCCTGGTATTCAACCTCTTATAAAGAGACCAGGGCCTTACTCTTTTCTCCAATCTCAAACGAGTTCGCCCGTCGCCTTGAGTTCCAACACCCTAGGCCCCTGATTCCAGGCGCTTCGGACCTTCGACAATGTCCGGTTCCGACCTTCAAGGCTGATGGATGCCCTCCTCCGTCATGGAGGAGGACGTGCTAAAGTTGAGAGAGGCTAAGTTCTTGACCGCCGAAATTCCGCATAGGTTGCCTGCTCAAAAGCAGGCTATTCCCAGTCCCCAGCCCGGCGAGAGCGTAGTGTTCATGTCTCACTTCCTTCGGGGGTTAGGCTTCACGATGGATCCCTTCGTGAGGGGGTTGCTGTTTTATTACGGGCTGGAATTTCATGACTTAGCTCCGGAATCCATCCTCCACATTTCCACATTCATCATTGTGTGCGAAGTGTTCCTATGTGTTACTCCTCACTTTGGATTATGGCTCAAGACTTTTGGATTGGAGCCGAAGATGATCGAGGGACGGCACGCAGAGTGCGGAGGCGCTATCATAAGTAAGAATGCTGATGCTCCATGGCCCGAAGGCTCCTTTCAAGAGGAGCTTGGGTTGTGGCAACGAGAATGGTTCTATATCACCGCTCCCAGGAGCGCCAAGTGGGCGGCGCCTCCTGCCTTTCGCTCGGGTCCCCCATCACGGCTAGCGTCATGGGTCAACAAAGAATTAGATTGGGGTTTACCCAAAGACGTGCCCCTGTTACAGGGCCGAATTAAGGATCTCTTGGAAGGAAACCTCAGTTTGGTCAAAGTGACGCAGGTCATGCTGATTCGCTGAATATTGCCCGGCAAACGTCTCCCCCTTCGCCTGTGGGAGTTTAATCCAGAGGGACCGCGAGCTCTCGAGAATTTTATGGGCGCAACGCCCGCGGAGATGTATAGAATGTTCTTCGGATCACAAGAGACATGTCCGGATTTAACCAAGGACGCAGGCCTAAGCTGCAATCGTCCGGATACTCAAGTAAGCAACCCTGTGCCCGGACCTTCTATCCGTATAATTGTCTTAAACTTTCCCCTAAGAGAGCCGTCCTTTTAAACAGGAGTGGATAGCGAAGGCAAAGCAGATCAGGTGTCCGGCTCCCCTTCTTGAAACCAGGCTGGATCCCATGTTGGTCAGGATGCTGGAGATAATGCCTTTGGAGGGGGAGGACAAGGAAGCTATGGCCTCCTCGAAGGAGGCTGCTCCAAAGGGAGGAACCGACAATTCCTCTCCTAAGGGGAAGAAGAGAGCCGCCTCTGACGACCCGGAAACCATGGACTCAAAACGGGGGAGAAAATCCTCGTCAGAGGGTCCGACGCCAGGGAGTTCCTCGGCCGGACTACGCCCTCAAGGGGATCAGCCCTCCAACGAGCCGTAAGTCGAGAAAAGATTTTCCTTTTGAGGGATGAGAGAAACCCTTGATTTTATTTCTGAGAAGATTAACCGAAATTTTACCTTGTAGCTCGGACCTCAGCCCTTCGCAGCAGAGCTCGTCTTCGGGGGATCTTCTTCCGGAGATGATGGAGAGCGGGACGCCTCCCCCTGCCGTACCGCCCAGCGAGGCGGGCGACCCTGAGGTGTCGTCGTGGAGGGTTTCTCTGAATCCGGCAGGGGCGGAAGGTGGCTGTGCGGCCCCCCGAAGTTCTCCATGTCCGGCCTTCGAAAGAGGCCATAGGACAAGTCCGGCACCATCTGGTGCTCGGCCAGAGGAGCTAAAGATTCTGCTGGGGCGAGCTTCTATCTTAGAGGAGCACCGTGCATTAATGGGCATGGTGATTGAAAGGATTTCATCCGCAAAAAGCAGATTGCATGAGGCCGTCAAAAGTTTACTGACGGGTTTTGAGGTACGTTAGATAATGTACACTTTTGTCAGTTGTGCATAAGTAAGGTGCGCCCTGTGTAGTTAGTAGCCCCTGAGTCTCTGCGCGTTGTCAAGAAATGATGGCACGCAGAGGATCATAATCCCAGGTCTAAGATGCCGCCTTTGAATGTAGGTGGCGAGGTGTCCGGAATCAAGCCGAACTGATGATATGGCCGAACTAAAGCGGCAACTGGACGTGGCAGATGCCGACATCGCGCTTGTCAACAAGCGGCTTGATGAGGCTCAAGGTATGTAATTCTTCGGGCGGCATCAGGTAAGAGGAGCTTCATGCCAATGTCTTACAATGTGTGTGCTTGACGCAGATGGTACGGCCACCATGGAGAATCTTAGGGCAAATCTTGCCCGAGCTAAGGAGCAAGCCAGAAAAAGCGATGCGGCTACCAAGAAGGCCCTTGAAGAGCTGAGAGCCGAACAGGCTGCTCACTGCTGAAGCAAAGAGGAGATGGACGAGGTGGCCGAGAAGTTAAAGAGCGCTGCAGACCGTTGCAAACTTCTTGAGAAAGAAGACCGGGCGAGACAGACGGATTTAGAGAAGGCCGTTGCCGATGCCAAGGATGCTCGGTCTGCGATGAGAGCTGCGAAAGAGGAGTTGCGTCAGGCCGAACAGATTGCGGCTGGAAAGCCCTTTATGCTACGGAGGAAGGTTTGTGATCCGAAGTTTGCTCCGTTGGACCGGATGTGGAGTGTGGAGGACACCTATCTGGATTTGGCAGCAAGTGCTGCTGATGCGACCGAACACTTTCGAGATCTGGAAGATCGCGAAGTGGAAAAGCTTTTCTGGTCACAATTTCACAATCCAGAGCATCCACTGGCAGTGGACGATCGCCTGGCTCAATGGGCCGAGCTGAATAGATTGTCCGGACTCACCATGAAGTACGTCATGGGTCATCTGTGGCCTGGGAGATCGGAGCCGAAAAGTTATTTCAGCTTGGTGCAGCAATTCCTTGACGTGGTGCCGCGTATAGATGCAATGAAGAGGTCAGCATGCATAGAGGGCGCTAGGATGGCTCTTGCCCGTGTTAAGACATACTGGGCAGAGATGGAGACCATCGTTGTTGCGTCCCGAGATTCGGACAAAAGCCGAGTACCCTCCGAGCACTATTTTCAGGAAGTTCTTGAAGGCACTCGTGTAATAGAGACGCAGTGCCCGAAAGATGCTATTTTATGATAGCATATGTAATTATAAAGTAATATTTTGATAAATTGTAGTGGCCTTTTTTATACTTGAGCCTCCAAGTATTGTTAACACCTTCTATGCGGCCGTTTTAAGATATATATATATATATATATATATATATATATATATATATAGAATCTGAAAGATGGCAGTCGTTGGCTTCAGCCCCCACGCACATAGTGCGAGGGTGCTCGCAGAAGATGCATTTTCACACTTAACCCAACGTCTTGGTCCTACAAAGGAGGTGATAACGCAGCGGGCCAGGCAACCGGACTATAATGCTTTAACACTTTCACTTAGCCATAGGAGTTTAAAAATGAGACTCTTTAGGTAGCTCCTTGGTGGCAACTGCGCTCGTCCGAATTCGGGGCGCGTATGTGCCTGACCAGGAAGCGGCCCTTCGTTAAAGTGGAGGAATCCGATAGATTCCAATCGGTCATCGAGTGGCTGACCAGTCTCACGCTATATCATGACAGTCAGTTTTTGGCTTTCTCTACTGAGGTGCTTGCCCTGGCCGAACTGGGGGCACAATTGCAGTAGTTCTCCTGGTGCTACCTTAGCCGATAGAGCGGAACGTAAGGTAGCCGAACTCAGGAGCCGGGCAACCCAACATTTGACCAAAGACATGATTCGGAGCTGATGCATATAATGCCAAAACTCGCGATGCCGAACACTCCCCTAGTGTCCAGGTACGTGCAAAAATTCTGACGTGGCCATATGCTAAGACGCCAGCCTCCTCCTTGGTTATATTAGAAAGGAAAAAACAAGGGGATGTGTAGCAACAAGAGACAGTAAATAAGGTTTACGCGGGGTCTTAATCTAAAAAGAATCCTTTAGGACGGGTCCCTACTGCACGTCTGCGCCTGTGTCTCCGTTGTGCCGTATCCTGGACGGGCGCCGCACGACGTTCATCTGTAAAAGAGGGGAACTGAGATGAAAACGGGTCGTGCCGAAAAAGTTTAAAATAAGCAAAGTATAAAGTAAGATATATAAGTTTGAGCTTTATTGTCTCTTATTGTATATGCGTGGAGCCCCTAGTGCGGGGGTATACGGCTTCTAGGCCTGCATCAATGATGATTTTGCGCCGAACTCGTCTATCCGCGTTTGTGGTCTTTAAATGACCTGTTTTGAAGTTTTTTTGGCCTGTGAGGCCATTTTGCTGTGGGGCTGTCAAAGCGGCCGCACAGTCCTCCGCTTGGGGAGGCGCACTCAAAGAGATGATGCCTCGTGGACCGGGCATCTTAAGCGTAAGAGATGCATAATGCGGTATTGCGTTAAAGCGAGCGAAAGCTTCGTGTCCCAGTAGTGCTTGATAGCGACTTGAGAACGGGACGATGTGGAAGGTCAGCTTTTCGCGGCGGAGGTTATCGGCAGAGCCGAATGTGACTGTGAGCCGGAGAAAACCTGTACAATGGGTGTCCGGACCAGGTATTACCCCTTGAAAGGAGGTTTTGCTGCGGCGGATTCTTGCTGGGTTTATCCCCATGTGCTGGATTGTATCCTGATATATTAGGTTTAGTCCACTGCCATCGTCCATAAGGACATTTGAAAACTTGAGTCCGCCAATTATTGGATCGAGTATCAAGGCAGTCCAGCCTACATTCTTGATTTCATCCCTGGTTTCAGATGTACTTGGGTCGTTGGGGCTGCACCTTGCCAACCAGCTGTCTTCCCCTGCATAAAAGCGGGTCATGAGGCTTGTTAGTGCGGCCATTGTCCTTGGCTTTTCTTGGCCGAGGTGTCTGGCGAGCCATTCGTCTCGGACATTATGCCTAAAAGCTGCTAAGGCTTCGGCGTCCGGACAGTCGACTATCTGATTCTTTTTAGTGAGGAATCTATTCCAGAACTGCCGAGCTGATTCTCCGGATTGTTGAGTTATGTGACTAAGATCGTCTGCATCCGGGGGACGGATATAGGTCCCTTGAAAGTTTGCTCGGAAAGCATCCTCGAGCTCTTCCCAGCTTCCGGTTGTGTTTTCTGGAAGGCTTTTAAGCCAATGTCGAGCTGGCGCTTTAAGCTTAAGGGGTAGATATTTTATGGCATGGAGATCATCTCATCTAGCCATGTGTATGTGGAGGATATAATCCTCGATCGAGACTTCAGGGTCTGTTGTTCCATCATATGCCTCTATGTTTATGGGTTTGAATCCCTCTGGGAATTCATAGTCTAGGACCTCATCGGTGAAACATAGAGGGTGTGCGGCGCCCCTGTATTTGGGTGTGCCAGATTCTGATGATGGCTTCATAGCGTTGCTTACAGGAGCTTGCTTTCTTGGCCCGTAAATGGACCTGACTGGGCCATGATGCGAATCCTTAAGAGGGCCTCATTCCAATTTAGGTGCGGCGCCGCTTGCCGCTTTATGGGGTCGTCTATCCGACCGTGTTGCTTTTTCATTTTTTGAATGTGAGGGCTCTAAGGCCTCTTCGTCGAATTCAGGCAGTAGCTTTCTTTTCGGATAGCTTTTAGTGCGGCGACTGTCGCCGTACTTATCTGTGGCATTGATTACCTTGCTCCATCTGATCTGGAGTGCATCTTCCACTGTTTTTCACTTCTGCTTTTTTAGGCTGTGTGCAGTTGCAACGAGCCTCTCATGGAGATTCTTCTGCTCCATAGGTTTATTTGGCGTGAGGTCGTCCGGAATGCCGTTTTCGCCGGGGGAGGGATGTTCGGTTTGTCTATCCGTGTTGCCCTGTTCGAACGGTTGCTCTAAGGCCTGCTCGTCGTCTACTGGCTCGTCCTGCTCTATGGCTGGGTTTTTGTCGAGGCGGGGCTTGGGTCGGTGTTTACGCTGACGCTTTGATTGCTTTTCGAGGGGTCGATCTCTCGTCCCATAACCTTTTTCCTTGTTGTCGCTTCCTTTAGGGGTGTCCACCATGTACACATCGTGAGATGAGGTGGCTGTCCAATGCCCTATGGGCGTTGGTTCGTCGATATCTCCTGCATCGTCATCCATGATGTCGATGTCTCCGGAGTCGAAGTTGAGAACATCGTTTAAATTGTCGATAGTGGCTACCAAGTGGGTGGTGGGTGGGCTTTGAATTTCTTCATCGTCCGTATCCTATCCTCGCTGGCCGTAGTTCGGCCAGGGCTCTCCTGACAAGGAGAGAGACTTGAGAGAGTTCAGGATATCGGCACAAGGAGAGTGCTGAACTATATCTGTGGCGGTGAACTCCATTATCGGCGCCCAATGGGGTTTGATTGGCAGGGGCGCGGGGGGTTCGGAGTCCGGAGAGGAATCCGGCTCCTTGGAGTCATGGGCCGCGCAGAGTGCGGGGCTGGCGTTTGGCTTGATCGCCTTTGAGATTACAACCCCCGAGGTGACGTCCAACCGCTCACCCTCGATTGGCGCAGCTGGCTCCGAATTAAGGGTCAGAGCCGGTGCGTTTGCGGCCTCCAGGGTACTGTTCGGCGGCAGAGCTAGATCATGCCCCACGAGACAGTGCGGCGCGCTTGGCTGTGGCTTGAATCAGTCGAAGATCAAATCTCCGCGGATGTCTGCCGTGTAGTTTAGGCTTCCAAACCTAACTTGATGGCCAGGGGCGTAGCTTTCGATCTGCTCCAGTTGGCCAAGTGAATTTGCCCGCAGTGCGAAGCCGCCGAAGACGAAGATCTGTCTGGGGAGAAAAATCTCACCCTGGACCGCATCGTTGTTGATGATCAAAGGAGCCATCGGGCCTAAAGGCGACGACATAGAGGAGCCCTCAATGAAAGCACCAATGTCGGTGTCAAAACCGGTGGATCTCAGGTAGGGGGTCCCGAACTGTGCGTCTAGGCGAGATGGTAACAGGAGACAGGGAACACTTTGTTTTACCCAGGTTCGGGCCCTCTCGATGGAGGTAATACCCTACTCCTACTTGATTAATATTGATGATATGGGTAATACAAGAGTAGATCTACCACGAGATCAAGGAGGCTAAACCCTAGAAGCTAGCCTATGGTATGACTGTTGTGTATGGAGTTGATTGCCTACGGGCTACAACCCTCCGGTTTATATAGACACCGGATAGGGTTAGGGTTACACAGAGTCGGTTACAATGGTAGGAGATCTTGAATATCCGCATCGCCAAGCTTCCCTTCCACGCCAAGGAAAGTCCCATCTGGACACGGGACGAAGTCTTCAATTTTGTATCTTCATAGTCCAGGAGTCCGGCTGAAGGTATAGTCCGGCTACCCGAACACCCCCTAATCCAGGACTCCCTCACCCACAAGATTTCGCGGGCCATAATGGGCCGGCCCAGGTAAAGGCCCACAAGAGTTTTGTGTGCCATAATAGGCTGGCCTAGGTAAAGGCCCACAAAATTCTTGCGAATCATAATGGGCCAGCCCAGCTAAAGGCCCACGAGATGTCACCGACATTAATGCGCCGGCCCAGCTGTAGGCCCACAAGATTTTGAGCACCCTAGTAGGCCGGCCCGTTAACTGGCTGCCATGTTTTGGGCCAAATGCCGGCCCATATTTGATATGGTATATTAATGGCCTGCCACGCTCTAGGCCAAATAGTGGCCCATATGAGATCCGGCCCGTTAAAAGCCTACCACGTTCTGGGCCAAATTACGGCCCAGATCAGGTCCGGCCCTTTAAGAGGTTTTGGGCCTAATTATGGCCCATATCAGATTCGGCTTGTCAACTGGACACTATGCTTTTGGGCCCACTTGCTAAAGGCCCACTTAGTAATTCGGCCTGATATTAGTTTTGGCCTGTTAAGGGCCCGTTTAACATTTCGGCCCTATATTAATTTCAACCTGTTAAAAGCCCGTCATATAGTTGGCCCTAACTACGGCCCGGTTTGCATCCGGCCTGCTCGCAGCCGATATCTGATTGGGCCAAACAAGGACCGAGATAGTTTTTCGGCCTGTTAAAAGCCCGTGATTTGATTCACACAATCATGGGTCGGGGTTCATTTCGGGCTGCTGCTGGCCCGTGAGCTGATCAACACGTTTTAGGCCCAACCTACATCGTGATTGCATGACGGCCCGATTATGTACCGTAATTTTACGGTTTGGCCGGTTTACTACGAAGACAGGATATATATACAGTAAAATAACTGCAACATCGTGAATAAGAAAAAACCTATACTATACAATAAAGAAATTACGACATATTACATCCACTGGGCATCAAAGTTTGCCACTATGATAATAAAGCACAAGCAGACAACAGATTACATACACTAGGCATCAAAGATCGCCACCAGTGCAAATAAACACGCTGACAAAATAATATACAAAACCGACAGCACTTCAATAGAGTTCAAGAAAGGTTAGCCCTACTGGGGAGCTGTAGTGCAAGCAGCTGAGCAAGATGATGAGACTGTGCTTGTTCAACACTTATATCTTCCTCACTCTAAAAGATAAACAAGTAGACAGATGACAGGTTTTGCACATAAAAGTATCAGTGCTGACAATTCATCACACTTCTTACTGACGAATAAAGTGACATAGTTTAAATTTGCATTAACACAATATGGTATTGTTCAGGTCAAGACATGGTAGGAAATGACATTGTGAAGGAGTTGGCAGCTTCACAACACCACTGGATTACAAATCCAGAACTCATAAGTATCAATGGTTAGTGTGTTGTCAATTTATACCATTTCAGATTGGCAAATAAAGAGATGGTTTAAATAATAGTAGAATGATATGACATTTTTCATAGTTAAGACATTGCAGAATATGACATTGTGTTGTAGTGGGTAGGTTCACCACACCACTGGATTACAGATGAAGAACAGAAGCATACATGCAGTGCAAAAGAAGATCACTTGCTCTGTATAGTTTAATTTACATGGTATGAAGAAAGAACTTGGTTGTACAACTGAAAACTTAAATTGAGAAAGGACGAACTTTTGTTTATGAACTACATATAATAAACTTTAAACAAGCAATTTGATGCAGACACCAAAAATAAACAGCTATTGCAGTCATGCCTAACCAAATATATACAACAAAGTTTGAAGGCTTGAGATGGACAAACTTACATTATTGGTGAAGACATGCTCTATAAAGGCCTTGTCCATGCTGATGGGGGGGGGGCAATTCAAGAAGTTTACCATAGAATCTTCTTCAAAAGCATTGCCTTTATTCTACATTTTGTTAAGAGTAAATATAGATGTGATAATATACGAAAAATGGAGAATATTTAAGATAAGATGAAGAGTGATGCTACATAACCAAGCAGCTATAAATGTAAGTGCAACGATACAGGCAAAAGGTACAGCCAAGAGCAATGCACAACTAAACTTCTTCAGTACCAACCTTATGGTAAGAGTAAATATAGATCTGATGTGTAGAAAATGGAGGGAAAAGGAAAATAAGCTGCAGAGTGATGGTACATTAACAACTACCTATCATTATAAGTACACTGATAAAGGACAACATGTACTTACAAGAACAATGCAGAGCTAAAAAAACATTGGCATTGGATATATTCTACACTAATGTAACCATTCATACAGATCAGATAATTTGGAGCGAACAATTGATAAGCAAGCTATCATGCATACTGTTGTCACATAATGAACCAGGTATGTATGCAAGTACAGTGATACAGGACAACAGGTACTAACAAGAGCAAAACAGCGAGCAGCATATTTGCGATATCCTCTCGTTCTTGTCAAACCGGAATTCTTCTTCGAGCAGATTTCCTGCAAAAAAGATCCGTAAGGCACATGCGGAAAAGTAGAAGTTCAAATTGTCATGTGATTTCATAGACAGTACCTCATCCTGGGAACGAGACCAGTGCATAACAAGGTTTTTCCATTCAATGTCTTCTAAATTTAGCACATGAGACTTCACCGGAAATTCGTTTGTAGACTTGCCATCAAAGTGTGATTTCCTCGGGTGACACCAATACTGCTGCAATGCTTCCTTGAAAAGCACAAGCAAGCTTTGCTCGTCATGACTATCCAGATTGACCCTCGCCTAGTTACAACAATGTAATGTAAATCATTGATGTGTTCAATCAGCAGAAAACATGAAAATAATAGCCGTGAATAATAGCACTTACACGTAAGTTGGACAGGAAGATGTGAAAATGGTGTTTGTCTTCACAGTAATCTTCCCATGATGGGAATATATGCACGTAGTCCCTAACAACATTGAAAGCATTATCTTTTAAACTAGGAATATATGGAATCGGGTTCCAATCTGCAGGAATTGGCCGTCTCTGCAGTTGGGATAGGTCTTCAGCCGGTGGACTTGCTGTACTTTTTGCTGGAGTGGGATTTTTCTGTGGTACAGCTGGTGCTATGGCAAATGAAATTGGTATACCTTTTGCTGGAGTGCAAGTCCTGTGTGGTGGGGCTAGTGGTGTGGCCAGTGAAGTATGGGTACAGTCTGCTGGAGTTGGTCCTACGTTTTGTGTCACTGGTTGTACAACCAATATAAGTGGGGTGTTGTCTGATTTCTCCAGCACCACCATGTTTTTCAAGGACTTTGCTGGTGCTCCTTTATGTTCGGCAATCACCCGCTTCCTTTTTGATGTCTAATGCACAAGAATAGCATTTGAGTGAAAAAACATGGTATGATGACAGATGGAATATGTATTGATAATGGATGGGCATGGCATCTCGACATATATGATGAGTAAACTAAGCAGATGGCGGTGCAACAAAGTAGAAGAAATGCAAGACAACATATGCAAGATACGCGCAATCAATAAAACCTTGCCAAATTAGAATAGTGTAACATCCCAAATTTTCAATTTGGAATGTTATACATTAGATCAGCATTGCATATCATATTTTAATTTGCTTTTGGTTTGATCCTAGAAATTTCTACGCAACTCAAGGACCCATGGAGAGAGTTTGGAAATTTTTATTTTCATATTTGAGTTCTCTCAAATTTTGAGAATAGGATCATTTGATTTTATTTATTTTATCATCAATTATTTCTATTACAAAATTATGAGAGAGGGAATAAAATGACATTCCCAAAATAAATAAATATTGAGGATTTAATAATAAAATCAAATAAGGTTTTATTTCGGAGTTTTCGTTATTTTATTTGAATTTAGGAAAACATGTGCGTTTTTCAAATTTGCATTTAGGCCCCAAATAAATTTTCACCTTGTGCGACTTGATTTTAGAAGCCCAGCAAAATTTATTTCGGGATTTTTGGAGTCTGTTTAGTATTTCTTTTTATTTTTCTTCTGCGCGTAATTAATTAAAAAAAGAACCGACCTACGGGCCGTGTCCGACTAGGACTCCGGCCCGACTAGGCTTTATAAGCCGGGGGAGAGGCCCAGCTGAGCCAAACCCTAGCCCCGCCCGCCTCGCCGCGCCGCCGCCACCGCCGGACGCTGCCGCCGCCGCACGCCGCCCGAGGTTCGCCACGCCTCATTTTTCGTGCCGGTTTTTTTAGTTTTTTTTGAAAAATCGTCCTGTTTTTCAGTCGGTTTTTTGAATTTCGGTTTTTTTAAATAGATCGGTTTTTCTGGTTTATTTAAATAGCGAGCGTTCGTCCGTTCGTTCGTTCTAGCGAACGTTCGTCGTTTTTCTTTTTCTCGGATTAAATCCGCGATTTTTTTGATCGTGATTCCTGATCCGATTTTCGTTTTAGTATAACTTTTAGCTCATTTATCGGAATCGGGCGATTCAAGCGCCTGGAGTTTCGTCTCAAAACCCTCTATCCGTTTAACCAACTTAAACAAGTTTTTGCTACTGTAAAAATTGCCCTATATCCAGATTAGTAGAACGAAGTTGTTTTCTTTCATCGTTTGACTTCCGTTGCTTCGTTCAATTTGATTCTTTTTGCAAACCAGAGTTCTTAAGTTGAACCTTATGGTTAGATCTCTTATTTGAGTTTTATCCGTACATTAGATGAGTACTTATTGTATGCTTGTTTGTTCATTTACGATAGAGTACCCGGAGTGCGCCGCTTGTTACTTCGAATCGCTAGGTTTCCCGGATCATCAGCAAGGCAAGTAACACTTTGATCATACCTTTCCTACTACCCAGTTTTATTGCATTAGATCAATCCTCGCACATTGCATGATTAGGATCTAATTAAATTGTGGGATGGGAAGTAGTTGAGGTAGTACCTATTACCTGTTTATTATCAAACCTTTGGGAGTTACTGCTACATTTGCTTACTATGCCATGCTATGCTAGTAGACGTGGATTGGGTGAGTGTTATACATGACAGATGTGAGTTTGTTAATTAATGGTTTATCTAAGGTGGCAACTTAAACACACATCTGGGTGGATTGAGGCACCTGGGTATTCCAGAACTTGCCTGTTTTCTTTTGGACCGCCACCCAGGCTCAAAGGGATCATGAGACTATTCATACTAGAAACTTCCGTGTGCAGCCACAAGCTATTATGGGCTCTAGCATAGTTGACTAAGTCATGCAAACTCTTACAGTGGTAGACTAGCAGATGTAGGGGATGTAGGTGGTACGGTCTACCCGATCGTAAGGTGCTAGCGCTTCTGAAAGACTATGTCTCGGTCATCCGTCTTCTCAAACACCATGTAGTGCGAGAAACCAAACGAAGGCGATCTAGTCTTGTGGGGAAAAGTGCGCAAACCTCTGCAGATTGTAATAAACTAATCATGGTTAGCCGTGTCCCCAGTTATGGACAATCTTGAGTATCTAGTACTTGGATTATCATGTGAATCTCAACATGTTACTCTAAATTAATTTTGTTGGGTCTTGTTAATGATATTTTTAATTGGGATTGAGAATGCTGTCAACCATTCTCAATGTTTAACAACTACCATGATAGTTAAATAAATTTTATACCTTTGAAGTAGGGAATAATTGGCTTTACGCCAAACTGTAACCATAGAGCTTTCCACCAGCCAGATATGCATATAGTATAGTTGTTTCATTCCATTACTCTCTATGTGTTACCTTGCCAGCATATTCCATGTGCTGACCCGTTTCGGGCTGCAAGTTAATGTTGCAGACTTTTCAGACGACGATTAAGGAGTTTTTAGGTCGTGGTTCTATACTCAGTGATGCCGTTGGAGTTGATGGACTCACTTATCTTCCAAGCCTTCCGCTGTTAACGTTATTAGATGGCCTTAAGCCATATTTATTGTAATAAGTTCTCTATTGAGACACTCGATGTAATAAGTGTGTGCTTGCAACTCTGTTATAAATCCTCCGAGTACTGTGTGGTGTCAGCAATACTGATCCAGGGATGACACCGGAGCATAGAGATCAGACTGTTTGAGGTCTGGTCGCTACAGAGATGGTATCAGAGCACACGCTGACTGTAGAACACGACCGCTAAGCTAAAGACCTAGATCACTATTCACACTCTTCTCCTCTGACTCCTCATCTCTTCTACTCTTTTAGGATGGCGGATGCTAGGAACAAGTTCACACAACCAGATGAAGATACACCCTTTGGACGTCACTTGAAGGAAGTCACTAGATACCTGAACATAGGAGTACCAAGCTTCACCGGAACCTACGACGCCACTTTACCTGAAGAAGAGCGCTGGATGATTCAAGTTCAAGTTCCAGGAAGAATGTTCATGCCAGTCACTGAGCCCATAGAGTTTTCTTTTGATGCACCAACTTGGAGTCTAGGAAAGAGCATGGCAGCTCACATCGCCATGGGACGCATTGGAGAAGTCTACCACAATGATCTCAAGGATACTATCTACCAGATTTGTGGGCGCCGAGATGAGCACTGGGAGATGATCAGCACCCGAAAGGATAGATCAATTGCAGCTTTTATCCAGGAGTTAAACCAACACATTCGACTACAGGAGAACCACATGTGCACCGACATGATAGATCTGAAGAAGGCTAAGACAAGAATCAAGGAACTGGAGGAAGAACTCAAGGCTACACGTGAAGATTATGAAGAGGAAATTGAAGTATTGGTGGACAAGAATGCCGACTTAACAATGAGATCGAGATATTTATGGGAGGCCCTACACCAGTAGATGTAGATGAAGAACCCAAGGAGATTCGCCCAGAAGACTACATCATCATCGACGACACCGATTTGGATCTAGATGATAGAGATGATGATTATGTTGATGAAGCTAGAGCAGATATCATGGAGTCTGCAACCAAAGAATATTTCTAGTAGACCACCTCATCAGTGGTAGTAGTCCACCATGTAAATATAGTAGTCCGAGCACTTTTGCGATAGCTAGATCGATTGTATGCCCTTGTTTGATTGAATGAAGTGAATTGTTTGCTTTTGCCTCATGTGCATATGGGTAGTGTTTTCTCTTTAGACCCCTCTATTCTTACATCTCATCTTTTCTAAACCCTCAGATGCCTCCGAGACGTGACCCCGGATTTACCTTTCCACTGGAGCTCACCCAGTTGATCCAGCAGCAGCACACATTGATGCGGTTGCTAGTCCAAAATCAGAATCAGGGGAACAACAACAACAACCCACCACCACCACCACCACCTGTTGATCACTTAGCCTGTTTTCTTAGGCTGAATCCGCCGGTGTTTTCCAGTAGCACCGAGCCGATAGTAGCAGATGATTGGCTCCGCAAGACAGCTAGAGAGTTGACCACAGTAGGATGCACAGATCTAGAGAAGGTGAAGTTTGCCGCACATCAGCTTGAAGGACCCGCAGCATCATGGTGGGAGAATTTCACTGCCACTTTCCCTGTCGACACTGTCACATGGGACCAGTTTCAGCAGGCTTTTCATACGGCCCATGTTTCAACATGAGCTATGGCCATGAAGAAGCGTGAGTTTCACAACTTGCGCCAAGGAGGACGGATAGTAGGCCAGTATGTGGAGGACTTTAGTAAGTTAGCACGTTATGCCCCAGATGACGTTGCTACGGATGCAGCTAAGCAGGAGAAGTTTCTGGAAGGACTGAATGATGAGTTGAGCATGCAGTTGATGGTAGCAACCTTCAACAACTACCAAGAGTTGGTAGACCGTGCTCTTATGATTGAAGGCAAGCAGCAGCAAATTGAGAATCGCAAGAGGAAGTATGGACAAGGAAAGTACAATTCAGGAGCTCAGTAGAAGCCACGTTTTACCCCTAGACCGGGAGGACATTTTCAGCATACCCATGGAGGAGGTAGCTCGCACAATCACAATGGCACCAGGAATGGTAATGGGAATGGAGGAAGCAACGGCCAGAATCGCACCAACCCATCAACCCCAGCCAAGAAAGACCTGAGCCAAGTCACTTGCTTTAAGTGTTCGAAGACCGGACATTATGCCAATGAATGCCTTGAAATACAAAATGGAAATAGCAATGGAAGCTCTAGGAAGAAGCCGAACCCTTTCAACAGGGGACAGGTGAACCACATTAGCGTGGAGGAGGTTGAAGCTCAGCCTGATGCAGTAATGGGTAAGTTTTTGGTTAAGTCATTTACTGCACTCGTTCTTTTTGATACTGGTGCGTCGCATTCATACATGTCAAGGGGGTTTGTGGATAAGTATAACCTGTCAACCCAAGCCCTTAGGTCACCCATGTTAGTAACCTCGCCTGGAGCAGAGTATATGGCTAGTCGATGGTGTGATCGGTTACCATGAAGGATTGGTAACTATGTTTTTCCCTCAGACCTAATAGTATTGGAATCCCAAGGATTGGATGTGATATTAGGCATGGATTGGTTGTCAAAGTATGAAGGGAATATTGAATGTGCTAGTAAGTCAATTTTGCTTACCACCCCAGAAGGGAGAAGGATCAAGTATGTATCCCGGCATGTGCCAAAAGGGACTCAAGTAAATTGTTTAACAGGAGTTGTGCAGGAGGAAGTACCAGTGGTAAGGGATTTCCCGGAAGTATTTCCAGAAGAGTTGCCAGGCATGCCACCGGATAGAGAGATTGAGTTTTTGATTGAGCTATTGCCAGGCACTGGGTCAATATCAAAGAGACCATATAGGATGCCAGCAAAGGATTTGGTGGAAATTAAGAAGCAGATTAAGGAGTTATTGGATAAAGGATATATTCGCCCAAGTTCTTCGCCTTGGGGATCGCCAGTACTTCTAGTGGAGAAGAAGGATGGATCGTTAAGGATGGTTGTAGATTATCGAGGATTGAATGAAGGAACGATCAAGAACAAGTACCCACTACCAATGATCAATGATCTGTTTGATCGATTGCAAGGAGCTAAGGTATTTTCCAAGATCGATCTACGATCAGGATACCACCAGTTGAAGATTCGAGAACAGGATATACCTAAGACAGCTTTTACCACCAGGTATGGGCTGTACGAGTATACCGTTATGTCATTTGGTCTGACTAACGCACCTGCCTATTTTATGAACATGATGAACAAAGTATTTATGGAGTTTTTGGATAACTTCGTCGTGGTGTTCATTGATGATATCCTGGTTTACTCGAAGAATGAAGAAGAGTATAAGGAACATTTGCGATTGGTACTTGAGAAGCTCGAAGAACGTCAGTTGTATGCCAAGTTCAGTAAATGTGAGTTTTGGCTAAAGGAAGTAGGATTCCTCGGACACGTTATATCTGGAGAAGGTATAGCAGTTGATCCCACTAAAGTTGATACCGTGACCAAATGGGAAGCACCGACCATGGTTGGAGAGATACAGAGTTTTCTGGGACTTGCAGGATACTACCGGAGATTTATTGAGAATTTCTCAAAGATTGCGAAGCCTATGACTGAGTTGTTGAAGAAGGATACCAAGTTCAATTGGACTGAGGAATGTGAGGCTAGTTTCCAGGAATTCAAGAAACGTTTGGTTACTTCACCAGTGTTGATTTTGCCAGATCAAACCAAGGACTATGAGGTATATTGCGACGCTTCACATCGAGGACTTGGAGCAGTGCTTATGCAGGAAGGGAGAGTTGTTTCATATGCCTCAAGACAACTGAAGCCTCATGAGTTGAATTATGCTACGCATGATTTGGAATTAGCAGTCGTAGTGCATGCATTGAAAACATGGAGACATTTCCTCATTGGAAACCATTGTGAGGTGTACACGGATCATAAGAGTTTGAGATTATGATATGAGATTGCATTACCATCCCGGAAAGGCTAATGTAGTAGCTGACGCATTAAGCCGTAAGAGCCATGTCAAGAAAATAATGACGGGAGAAATACCAAGGGAGTTAGCGGAAAATCTTCGTGACCTATGTTTGGAAATAGTTCCGAGAGGCTATGTAGCAGCATTGGAGATTCAGTCAACTTTGATGGATAGAATCAGAGAAGCTCAGAAGACTGACAAGGAGATTGCCTCTTGAAAGATCATGGATGTCGCCTAGAGGGAGGGGGGGTGAATAGGCGCTTTAAAATAATTACGGTTTAGGCCTGAACAAATGCGGAATAAACCTAACGGTTAATTTGTCAAGCACAAAACCTAAAACAACTAGGCTCACCTATGTGCACCAACAACTTATGCTAAGCAAGATAAACTACTTAGGTGACAGCAAGATATATGACAAGAAACAATATGGCTATCACAAAGTAAAGTGCATAAGTAAAGGGCTCGGGTAAGAGATAACCGAGGCACGCAGAGATGAAGATGTATCCCGAAGTTCACACCCTTGCGGATGCTAATCTCCATTTGGAGCGGTGTGGAGGCACAATGCTCCCCAAGAAGCCACTAGGGCCACCGTAATCTCCTCACGCCCTCGCACAATGCAAGATGCCATGATTCCACTAAGGGACCCTTGAGGGCGGTCACCGAACTCGTACAAATGGCAACCCTTAGGGGCGGTCACCGAACCCGTACACTTTGGCAACCCTTGGGGCGGTCACCGAAACCCGTCAAATTGCTCGGGGCGATCTCCACAACCTAATTGGAGACCCCGACGCTTGCCCGGAGCTTTACACCACAATGATTGAGCTCCGAACACCAACAACCGTCTAGGGCACCCAAGCACCCAAGAGGAACAAGCTCAAGGGTACCAAGCACCCAAGAGTAATAAGCTTCTCAACTTGTAACTTCCACGTATCACCGTGGAGAACTCAAACAGATGCACCAAATGCAATGGCATGGGCACACGGAGTGCCCAAGTCCTTCTCTCTCAAATCCCACCGAAGCAACTAATGCTAGGGGGGAAAATGAGAGGAAGAACAAGAAGGAGAACACCAAGAACTCCAAGATCTAGATCCAAGGGGTTCCCCTCACAAAGAGGAGAAAGTGATTGGTGGAAATGTGGATCTAGATCTCCTCTCCCTTTTCCCTCAAAAACTAGCAAGAAACCATGGAGGGATTGAGAGTTAGCAAGCTCGAAGAAGGTCAACAATGGGGGAAGAACACGAGCTCAAAAGGATAAGGTCCAATTGGGAAGAAGACCCCCTTTTATAGGTGGGGAAAAATCCAACCGTTACCCACCAACCAGCCCGCGGCCAGCGGTACTACCGCGCCTGGCCAGCGGTACTACCGCAAGGCCGCGCGGTACTACTGGTTGCAACCAAGCGGTACTACGAAAAAGAACCAAACAAGAACCAAGAAAGATGATGCAAGGATGCAATGGTTTGAGCTCTCTATGAACGATACGATCAAGCTACTCATCGAGAGCCCCCCTTGATAGTACGACAATCGATCCTATAACCCGGTCTCCCAACTACCATCATGAGACCGGTAAAATAGAAAACCTATCAAGGGCAAACCTTTGCCTTGCACATGGTCCGCTTGAGCTAGATGATGACAATCTTGACTCCCTCAAGTTGGACCACCTTTCTTGATTGTGTTGACTCGATGAAGACTAGTTGATTGCTCCCCCATACTCCACTATGGGTGAGCCACTCTTCCGCACATCTTCACAAGTCCATAATCACCAAAAGTACGACAAGCTTCAAGCATTTGATCTCTTCGTGATGCTCCACTTGAACTTGCACACCGCAACCTAACCCCACAAAGAATCCTCACGAAGACCATGGGTTAGTACATGAAGCGTAATTGACAATGCTTACCATACCATGGGATCACTTGATCCCTCTCGGTACATCTTCTATGCTTTGTGGGTTGGTTAACTTGATTCACTCTTTGACTTAGTCTGGATCAACCTCTCACAAGACCAGTCTTTAGGTAATTCCTTTAATAGCACCTTGGTCGACACAAACTCTCCTTGAAACCAACACATGTACTCCAAGAAAAGCCTATGGACAAAAACCTTCAAATATAACTCAAGGCAACCATTAGTCCATAGAGATTGTCATCAATTACCAAAACCAAACATGGGGGCACCGCATGTTCTTTCACCTCTATTAAGGAGAAACTTAGCAAAGGAAAGGCTAAAGGATTTCATGAGGATGAACACGACACCCTATGGTTTAAAGACCGTGTTTACATGCCCAATGACCCGAAGATTAGGAAGTTGATTCTGCAAGAGGCACACGATTCACCTTATTCGATTCACCCAGGAAATACCAAGATGTATTTGGATTTGAAAGACATTTTCTGGTGGACCGGAATGAAGAAGGATATTGCGGAATATGTGGCAGTTTGTGATGTATGTCAAAGAGTAAAGGCAGAGCATCAGAAGCCAGCAGGATTGTTACAACCATTGCCGATACCCGAATGGAAGTGGGATAAGTTAGGCATGGATTTTATCACGGTATTACCCAGGACTCGTTCAGGCTATGACTCAATTGGGGTTGTAGTTGATTGATTGACGAAGGTAGCTCATTTCATCCCGGTAAAGACCACTTACACCAGTGCTAAGTTGGCAAAGATATACATGACCAGGATCGTATGTTTGCATGGAGTTCCGAGGAGTATCGTATCAGATAGAGGAACCCAGTTTACCTCAAAGTTCTGGAAGCAGTTGCATGAAACTTTGGGTACCAGGCTAGAGTTCAGCACAGCTTTTCATCCACAGACAGATGGACAGACCGAGAGAGTCAATCAGATTTTGGAGGATATGCTGAGAGCTTGTGCGCTAGATTATGGATCTAGTTGGGACGACAATTTACCGTATGCAGAGTTCTCTTACAACAACAGTTACCAAACCAGTTTAAAGATGGCCCCTTTTGAAGCTTTGTACGGAAGGAGGTGCAGGACACCATTGTCGTGGGACGAAGTTAGAGACCGCCAGTTGTTTGGACCTGACTTGATTAAAGAGTCTGAACAGAAGGTGAAGTTGATTCGCGATAGGCTCAAGATAGCCCAGTCCAGATAGAAGAGCTATGCAGATTCTAAACGGAAGGAGACAGTTTACGAAGTTGGAGATAGAGCTTATCTTCGAGTATCTCCACTTCGAGGAACAAAGCATTTTGGAGTTAAGGGAAAGTTAGCGCCACGATTTGTAGGACCATATTGAGTTTTGGAGCGTATGGGAGAAGTGGCCTACAAGTTGGAATTACCTAAAGGATTGTCAGGAGTTCATGATGTCTTCCATGTTTCCCAGTTGAAGAAGTGTCACGCGGAGATGGCTGACATACCGTTGAGAGACATAGTGCCATTGGAAACAATTCAGTTGGATAACAATTTGACCTATGAGGAGAAACCAGTTAAGATTCTCGAGTTTGCCAATCGAGTCACTCGCAGCAAGGTTATCAAGTTTTGCAAAGTTCAGTGGAGCCACCACACGGAGGACGAAGCCACCTGGGAATGAGAGGAAGATTTGCTCAAGGACCACCCTCACCTATTTTCTAGCCAACCCGAATCTCGAGGGAGAGATTCATCTTAAGGGGGGTAGGTTTGTAACATCCCAAAATTTCAATTTGGAATGTTATACATTAGATCAGCATTGCATATAATATTTTAATTTGCTTTTGGTTTGATCCTAGAAATTTCTACGCAACTCAAGGACCCACGGAGAGAGTTGGGAAATTTTTATTTTCATATTTGAGTTCTCTCAAATTTTGAGAATAGGATCATTTGATTTTATTTATTTTATCATCAATTATTTCTATTACAAAATTATGAGAGAGGGACTAAAATGACTTTACCAAAATAAAGAAATATTGAGGATTTAATAATAAAATCAAATAAGATTTTATTTCGGAGTTTTCGTTATTTTATTTGAATTTAGGAAAAAATGTGCGCTTTTCAAAATTGCATTTAGGCCCCAAGTAAATGTTCACCTTGTGCAACTTGATTTTAGAAACCTGAGAAAATTTATTTCGGGATTTTTGGAGTCCGTTTAATATTTCTTTCTATTTTTCTTCTGCGCGTAATTAATTAAAAAAATGAACCGACCTACGGGCCGTGTCCGACTAGGACTCCGGCCCGACTATGCTTTATAAGCCGAGGGAGAGGCCCAGTCGAGCCAAACCCTAGCCCCGCCCGCCTCGCCGCGCCGCCGCCGCACGCCGCCCGAGGTTCGCCGCGCCTCGTTTTCCGTGCCGTTTTTTTTAGTTTTTTTTCAAAAAACCGTCCGGTTTTTCCCTCGGTTTTTTAGTTTCGGTTTTTTTAAATAGATTGGTTTTTCCGGTTTATTTAAGTAGCGAGCGTTCGTCCGTTCGTTCGTTCTAGCGAACGTTCGTCGTTTTTCTTTTTCTCGGATTAAATCCGCGATTTTTCTGATCGCGATTCCGGATCCGATTTTCGTTTTAGTATAACTTTTAGCTCGTTTATCGGAATCAGGCGATTCAAGCGCCTGGAGTTTCGTCTCGAAACCCTCTATCCGTTTAACCAACTTAATCAAGTTTTTGCTACTGTAAAAATTTCCCTAGATCCAGATTAGTAGAACGAAGTTGTTTTCTTTCGCCGTTTGATTTTCGTTGCTTCGTTCGATTTGATTCTTTTTGCAAGCCGGAGATCTTAAGTTGAACCTTCTGGTTAGATCTCTTATTTGAGTTTTACCCATGCATTAGATGAGTACTTATTGTATGCTTGTTTGTTTGTTTGCGATAGAGTACCCGGAGTGCGCCGCTTGTTACTTCGAATCGCTAGGTTTCCCGGATCATCAGCAAGGCAAGTAACACTTTGATCATACCTTTCCTACTACCCAGTTTTATTGCATTAGATCAATCCTCGCACATTGCATGATTAGGATCTAATTAAATTGTGGGATGGGAAGTAGTTGAGGTAGTACCTATTACCTGTTTATTATCAAACCTTTGGGAGTTACTTCTACGTTTGCTTATTATGCCATGCTATCCTAGTAGACGTGGATTGGGTGAGTGTTATCCATGACAGATGTGAGTTTTTTAATTAATGGTTTATCTAAGGTGGCAACTTAAACACACATCTGGGTGGATTGAGGCACCTGGGTATTCCAGGACTTGCCTGTTTTCTCTTGGACCGCCACCCAGGCTCAAAGGGATCATGAGACTATTTATACTAGAAACCTCTGCACTACTAGAAAAACCCCTACTAATGGCGCACCTAATATGGCCATTAATGGCGCATCTGTGGTGCGCCATTAACAGCACGCCATTAGTAATTTTTACTAATGGCGCACCACCTGGTGCGCCATTAGTATCTGGTATACTAATGGCGCACCGCGGGTGCGCCATTAGTATAGGCCAGCGTGCGCCATTAGTATGCCTCCCAGGGGCCATGTATACCCAGGTGCTTTGGCATACTAATGGCGCACCACCACTGGATGCGCCATTAGTAACCGCGGCATACTAATGGCGCACTACCCAGTGATGCGCCATTAGTATGCACTGTCATACTAATGGCGCACTGTCCTGTGATGCGCCATTAGTATGAATATTAGGTTTTTTTATCTTTTTATTTTCTGTTTTTTGCACAGGTTACAAAATGTATAGTTTGACAAAATATAGACAACACACATCAACAACAGATTCATCGAATATAATAGAAGATTAGTCTTTGAATACAATTCATCATATTAGTCTCCGAATACAATTCATCATATTAGTCCCCGAATTAAAAAGACCGAACAAAGATAGAACATTATATTACAAGTCTCGAGACCGCGAGTAGCGAGTTTGTCTTCACATTACAAGTCGATATCGATCATCTAAACTACCATCACATAGAAGAGAGCTGCGGTCATCACGATGAGCATCATCACGATGAAACTCGTCTTCATCCGGTTCCTCCAACGCTCCCTCCCCTCTCCCGCTAGATAGCGGGCGTATCTAGATTCGGCCTCGGCCCTAGTGGTGTACCCTTTGTAACTGTTACCGCTGAATCGGTGAACCTGTCTCCGACACTCCTCCCAGTCATCGTAGACTCCGGGAACCTTACCCTTGTACACGACATACGTCGGCATCGCTATGCACTAGCCAAACGAAACGTTAGTACCAATTCACAGACAATACATAAGCAATATATAATTATGCAACAGAACGATCGGAAGAGAAAAGCAAGACATTAATAGCATCGATTACATCTAAGTTGAACGACTCTCGAAACCAAAGAGACATACTACAAGTTCATTAAAGTTTAATTACAACATGAGCCAATCGATGTTTCAGAACTAGACAACTCGACTCAAGGGACCGGAGCATGGATGAAGCCGCCGTCTATCGTGGGAGTCATGAAAGAACGGGCGTTGTCATCCTGCATTTGTAGCATTGTGTCGATGTCACTGTTGGACGGTTGATTTCTGAGGTAGAACTGCCCCGAGGTACGAAGGACATCTTGATGGATGATTTCCGCAAACTCCGACTGGATGCGAAAGAATTCTTGTCGGAGGTCCGCGTCCTGGATTGCCGACACGCTCGCGGCCCAATCTTTGAGTTTACTCGGTAGCAGAAGTTGATGATGGTCCCGTACAATCGCCCGCATGTGATGGATGGCGTAGTAGGCACCCTTCTGACCGCCAGGCGGCTGCTTGACGCAGCAGAACGTCGTATTGTGGGAGAACACGTGCTTGCCGTACTTACGAATAGGCCTGGTGAAGGTGCCTCCAGATTGGGCGTAGCCGGGGAGAACATCATCAAGAACCTTCTTGACATTTGTGTAGTCTACGTTCGACTGACGGTCCGGGTCGAAATACGTGGCCATGGAATATTTGGGGCTTAGGAGGATGAGCGTGCAACGTGTGTCACTGCAGAAAACACGGAATGTTAAAAGAAAAACGATCGAAATGTAAGAATTCATATGTTACGGGCCGGTTGAGGGGAGGACTTACTCGGGAAAGTAAGGCACGAGGAAGTTATCCTTATCTTGGTTTGCTAGAATGACGCCTTCGAGGTAAGAACTCGCGACTTGCCGGTCCCCAGCGCTGCCCAAGATCTTGGCACGCATGTAGAAGGGGTCAACTATCACGATGTCCGGGGTCTTGTCGCGAATGATCCGCATCTCCATACAAAGCGAAAATAGCCGAACGAAGGTGTAGTGCAGCGGATGAAGGTTCAACATAGCGTGGATGTCATCAAAACGCAGGACGATCGTACGCCCGATGGAGTTATCCACAAAGCCCTTGCCCTCTGGCACCTTGGCCACGAAAACCGGGTATGCCACATCCTTCTCCCTGAGACGCCGCTTCTCCAAAGCAAGAACACTGTCATGCAGACTCCGCATAGCACTGGTTGCAGCATTGAGCATATTTGTCGGTAGCATCGCCCTACCCGCCACATGCACCCTCCTCGAGATATCCTGCGGTGAAGGTGGCCCGTCCTGAGCACGGATCGTACTCGGTGCCGGCTGGCTCGCACCCTTCTTAGTCTTTCTTTTGCGTGCCTTCTTCTTCTCCTGTAATGGGACCGAGTTCTGCTCACAGACCGCCTTCTTGAGTGTGTTGGGGCTGATAATATTTCGCACCTCGCCTATCTGAGGCTCGATGAAGTCGGCAGCTGGAGGCGTCTCCTGAGAGCTAAACGCCAGACGGCGCCTGTTGCAACTTGGCTTCTCCGCGGTACGAGCTAGATCGCACACGTCTTTTGTTGGGTTTGGTTCTTGAGAAGGAGGCCCCATGAAGTCGCCATCGTACCCATGCTCGGCAAAGTACTGATCGACGTTGCCAAATGTATCATCGTCGTTGTCGTCGTCGTTCTGATCCTGTGCCATATGCATGTTTGGATCCAGTGGCATAGGGATGTCCGGCACCGTTACGGCGGTCTTGCCATGGGGCCGACTTGGCGCCGGCACGACTGGCGGTGTTGTCTTTGGGGTGGTGTCCCCCGCCCCCAAACGAATCTGGCTCTTCGGCCAAAGCAGGGGCCAGCTCAGGCAGGCGCTGAGGGTCATCACGTCTTCATCGTCGGCCCCGACGGGTTGAATCGGAGGTAACAAGTCGTCGCAGCCTGGCAGCACCCGGACCAGTTGAACCCTAAACAAGTTGGGTGGCATCTGGGTACCGTGGAACAAGGGGTTGCCCGGTTGAACAATTTTGCCCTTGGCGACATCGACCAACTCGTTGTTCACGAAGTGGAGGAGAGTGCACGGAACGTCGGCGGTGCCCTGCGAAAACATGTAGGGCGTCAGGGATGCCCAGTCAAAGGCAAGGAGATGAAGTCCTCGGCCGAGAGAGGCTTAATTAGTTACCGTGATGATGGCGTCGAGCTCGGCTAATGTCGAGGCACCGCCAACGGCGGGCGTGCAGTTGACGGAGGGGCCGCTTGCTGAAGAGATGCCGGCCGGTGTACACCCGGGTGCATTAAGCTCCCGTGCCGGCGTCGGAGACACCAATGCCGCCTCCGCCGGAGGCACCAATGGCCCCGCCATCGCATTATGCGAGTTGCTGGCCGTGAAGCTAGGAATCGGGAGCGGCCCCTGTTGGCCGCCCGCAATCCACGCACTCAACCCCGAGATCAAGGTAGGCACAAGGGCGGTGATCGTCGCTCCGAGTCGTTGTTCCACTTGCTCTTGGACAATCTCCGGAATCCGCGCCACCTGTGCCTTGAGTTCTTGAACCTCTCGCGCCTGGCTTTCCGAGCTGGTCTTTTTCTCCTTCCGCACACCAGCGGTATAGTATGACCCCCATTTTGTCGACAAGCCTTTGCCGGCCACACGACCAGCTGACGTCGGCTTACTGAGCTTATCCTTGTTCTTCATTACATTCAACCCCCTATTTAGAGTGGTGTCCCAAGGGTTGCTCTTAGTCGACCCCGCGCTACTGCTTTCAGTCGCCTGCGGAAGGAATGTGAACCATTTAGAAATTTGGCTTCATTAATTAGAATGCAACCATGTGGAGCTAATTACGCGGGGGTGTATTCCTTACCAGAACAAGATCAAGCTGCCTGGTCTTCGGATCCGTGGTAAGCTCCTTTGTTTTCGGGTCCTTCTTGTACCGGGCCCTAACAAAGTTCCTGGTCTGCTTGTCACCGTATTTATCGAAGAGGGGCGGTAGGCCTTGCTCGGCACGGTCCGCCTCCTCCTTGTCCCATATAGGCTCCGCCACTCTGTAACCGCCGGGACCGAGTGTGTGTTCCCCTATGTTCAGCTCCCGCATTTGTTTCCCCCACTCACTTGATTGGGAGCTTGCGGTGCTCGAGCAATTGATCTTGAAGTCGTTGTAGTCATCTTCGGTGATCGAAGGATTTTTCTCCTTGATCTTCTGATAACTCTCACCTTTCTCGATCATTCTATTCACATTGCTTTTCCAAGTAGACAGGGCCTTGCTCATCTTCGTGAGGGCATCATTGTTCACTTTATTCCCTTTGAGGCTTGTGTTTTCAAATTCAGCGGGGAACTTGTATCGTTCGTGCAGCTTCGTGAAGAGGAGGTGGCGCAAATTCCCTCGGTCAGGATGCCTCAGGTTCTCGGTGTTGATCGAGACGGTGCTCCGGACAATGCACCCGAGCTGAAGCGAGTACCCCTTGACTATTCGTTCGGGCGTCGTTGGATTCCCGTTGGAGTCCACTTCAGTAACTTCCTCCTTGAGGGTGCGGAGCACGATCGGGCGCCGGTCCTTCCGTTGCCTCTTCGGTTGGCTGCCATCTGTGCGTGCGCCGCCATCATCAGTGGTCGCATCCTCGGTGGCACCATCAGTGGTGGCATCAGTGTGGTCATCCTCGGTGGCACCATCCGTGGTCTTAGGATCGGTGGGGAAGGCGGCGTCCTCATAGAAGTGAGGTTGTTCCTCCATCTCCTGGGACAGCTCCCAGAATGCCTTGCCGCCCGAACCCCCGGCCTCATCGTTGTGGGCCATGTTTCTCTCTAAATAGAAACAAATTTTGGTCAAAAAGTTGGTTATTGTCAAGGAACAAGATCTCTAAGTTGACCAAATAACCTAATTCTTGAGGAATGTCGCCAAAAAGTTGGTTATTGTCAAGGAACAATTGAGAGATGTTTGTGATATTGCCTAGGTGTTTTGGGATAGAACCTGTTAGTGTGTTGTTTCTAAGGTCCAAGTCCACGTTCTCAGGGTAACCTAGTTCTTGAGGGGTGTGTCTAGAAAGTTGGTTGCTGCAAAGATACAAGGTTGTGAGTTTGGTCAAATTGCCTATGATGTTTGTGATATTGCCTTGGATCTTGAAGGCACTGTTGCATGATGCAGTGGTACAGCCAGCATGGGACCTCATCTTTGCAGGCTAATTTTCTAGATTGTAACACTGGGATTTGTGCACAAGCTAAGCTAGCTAAGACAGTAGCTTCCTTGCAACCCACAAAAGACAAAGGAAAAGGGGTGAAAAGGGGGAGATGGTTAGCTTTGATGAGCAGGCAACATCTTCCTAACCCCCTTCTTCTTGTCTCCTCTCACTATCTCTCTCACACACATGGCAAGCAAGGGTGTCTGAGTGTGTGAAAAAAATACTAAACTAATCCAACCACTAAAGCAAATTAATTTTTATTTCGGTTGAGAATCGGGCACCTTCTAGGTCAAGAAAATTGGGCATGACCTTTGCTAATTTTCTTGACCTTGGAGTGCCCCATTTCTCAATCGAAACGGAAATTAATCAACGTTTCAGGAGAAAGGGGTCATTTTAGAAGATCACAAGTAGCAGCAGCATCACTTGACAAAATCACAACTAGCAGCAGCTCGCAGATAGCAGCAGCAGCATCACTTGACAAGTAGTACAGCAGCAGCAGCATGCATGCATGCACTGGTCCATGGCACAAAGTCCATGACCCAGAACAGAGCACTTTACTAAAAATGAAGAAGAAAAAAGGCATGCATGCACTGGTTGTAGCAAATCATCATTTCTGAATCAAAACAACAATTAGGACAGGGAAATTATGACACACTTCTGAAGAAAAAATGATTTGTGTAATCTGGTTGGTACTCTTACAGTTGCATAAATTGAAAAAAAATTGATCTATGTGATCTGGGTTACATTATCAGCAACCTTGCATTTCATTTTATACAAAGGAGCTCACAAAGGCCATGTCATGCTTCGCAATATTTGAACTTGTATTATAAACAAGCTTTTGTTGTTCATCTGTTTTTGTGGAACATTTTTTCCCTAGAAGGCTAGAATTTGCTGCATTTTCAGCAGGACATATTCAATTTGAAGGCCTTTTTCGGCATCTGTTTTTGTGGAACATTTTTGCATGCCTACACATCATGGTGCATGGTCTAGCACTGCAAACTCAGTCCTCAGGATTACTGCCTTTGTAAACATGATGTTTTGCTCTTGCCCTAGCTTTGTTATGTCTAGTGGAATGGAGATGAAAATGATGAAATGTGACAGGTACTTATGATGAGGCTTTTACATGGGTACTCATGGTGCAGCTTTGTTTAGTTGTGCCGAGAAGCTGGTCTAGGCCTCTGTGAATATTACATATACTTTGTTCTGATTCACTCCATTCTGTTCAAACAAGTAGAGATCATGGCTAGTGTCTTGTGAAATAACTATTGAGCTTCATTGTTTATTTCTATTTCTTTAAGATCTATGCATAGCATCTTGTCAGTTCCCTTTTGGTGGTTTCTGTTAATTTTGCCTTGCTTTTGGTTTGATTTGGGAGTTTGGGACCATGAAGATAAATACATCCGATACCTTGGTTGACAGATGTTGCCTGGTCTTCCACCATGGCAGCTCTGTCAAGATTATCTCCCCAGGAATACGATATGTACCTTACTCATCTGAGTTGTCCCTTAGCCTACAATGAAGCAGATTTTTGACCTAGGTCTGGCATGTCTGGGCCCAGTGCACGCAGGAACGAAATTTTGTACTAATCAAAATATAGCTCCATAATTTTGTTAAGATGGATTGATTTTTTTTCTTTTATTTGTATTGTTCTGTGTGTGAAGATGACCGAGTCGCATTTTCAAATTTCACATGAAGCAATATAAGGTGAACGGTAAATAAAATATCTTACTCCCTTAAACATAAATAAATAAATGAAGATCGTACAAAATACAAGAAAATAGGCAATTTGCGTAGGCATAATTTGTGGAATATTATGATGTGAGGACTGAACCAAATAGTTCCTTTGAAATGAAATATGAAAACATATGTGATCTCTACTTACAAAGTACCAAACAGAATGGCAGAAATACTGCACTTTCTTTTGCAAGGCAGGGAGTTCCTTTCATTTTTAGACAGATACATCATATATGTTTGATATTTGCTGGAACATGATATATCATATATCTATGATATTTGCTGGAATTTTGTATGCACACACTATACTAAATAACACTTATGAAGTAGCCTAAAGCCCTAAACAGCATTCCATCAAGCACCTGTTTGGATGTAAACTATGTTTTATTCAGTGTTTTGTTTTGGTTCTACATTTGTGGATTTCTATTGTGCTGTGTTTCTTCAATATTTAGTGTTGCTCGGCAGTAGCTTACCTTGGAGGAGCGGGCCGGGGTGGAGGAGGCGGTCGGAGAGGATAAGGATGCTCCGGCGACGGGTGGTGGTGGTGGTGCTCCGGCGACGGTGGTGTGGACGGGGCGGCGTCCGGGCGGCGGGGTCGCGTCGAGGCGGCAGGGCAGCGTCGAGGTGGCGGGGCAGCGGCGTCGGGGCGGGGTCGAGGCGGCGTCGGGGCGGCGTCGGGGTGGCGGGGCGGCGTCGAGGCGGCGTCGGGGCGGCGGGGCAGCGTCGAGGCGGCGTGGCCACGGCGTCGGGAGAGGAGAGGGGAAGGGGATCTAGGGCGAGGGAGAGGGCGAGGGAGAGGGAAGGCGAGGAGAGGGCGAGGGAGGGAGAGGGCGAGGGCGAGGGCGAGGGGGAGGGTCAGGGCAGCGGCGGCGGCGGCGGTGGATCGAGAGGGAGAGGGAACTGGCGAGGGGGAGAGGGAAAGGGGGGATCGGGCGAAGGGGGAGAGGGGAGGGGGATCGGGCACAATACTAATAGCGCACCTCACCGTGGTGCGCCATTAGCATGTCCATACTAATGGTGCACCTCACCGTGGTGCGCCATTAGTATTTTTTTTTATTTCAACTCGAGCCAACAGGTTATGTACCACCAGAACTGATCCACATCAAGTCCCCTCTACTAGCTCGACTGGTCAGCAGCCAGTTCTCACACCAGGAGGTCCTAGGTTCGACTCCCAGGCTCCACAAATTCTTTTTTAGCATTTAAAAAGCTGTTTCATACTTATTTGTGTTTAAATATGTTCAAACTTGTTTAAATAATAACAGTAATATTTTTTTATAAGACAGTAGCATTTAAAAAGCTGTTTGATACTTATTTTTTTATAAGACGGTGCGCGGGGTGCGGGGGGTCGGCGGCGGCGGTTGAGTAGGGGAATCGAGGGTGCGGGGTGTTGGCGGCGGCGGCCGGTGGACTGGGGGGGGGGTGCTCGGCGGCGAGGGGGACCGGATCTGGCGAGGTGGGATAGCGATCGAGATGGAGGGGGCCGGGATCGAGATCGAGTGTCCATGAAATTTAAAAATATTCATGATAGTTCAAAAAGTACCCATGAAATACAATCGAGAAATGAAGGCTACGATTTAAATACAATCGATCTTAGCTAGCTATCTATTCACAATCTTCTTGCCCTTTTTTTCCGCATATGGAGTTCTTCTGTGGAACGGACGTCCTTTAGGTAGGGTGGTCCTGCTTCTTCTTGTGGTGTATGCTGCTACTTCATCATCGTCGTCATGTTCGATCCTCGGGTCGCTGTACTTGTCGAAGTCTTGCTCATTGGCTACTCCATCCATTCCGATGATCTTCCTTTTGCCTCTCCTCACGACAACACGACTGGGCTTTGGCGGGTCGGTAATGAAGAAGCATTGGTCCACTTGGGAAGCCAGTACCCATGGCTCATTTTTCGCGGTGACGTTTGCGCCCGCGGTCTTGGATTTGGCTTCGGGTATAACCATGGTGGTGAAATACCGGTCTTCTTTTATGACGTTCTTGGCCCATCTAACACGGAACATCGGGACCTTCTCTCCAGCGTAGGTCAGCTCCCAGATCTCCTCGATCCTTCCGTAGTATCTGTCCTTGTCGTTACCGGTGTAGGATTCCATCGTTACCCCGGAGTTCTGATAACGATCGCTCTTCATGTCCTTGGCCTCGGTGTAGAATGTGTAGCCGTTGATATCGTACGCCTCATAGGTCATCAGGTTGTGCTCGGCGCCCTGTGACAAGGCGAATATGAGTTGTTCTTCCGCGGAAGAATCCTCATGTAAAGGGTACGACAGAAGCTTCTGCTTGAACCAACGCGTGAAACATGAGTTGTGCTCTTTGAGTATATCTCCGTCCATCCTCTGTTGGCCTCGGTCATTGTACGTCTTCTTAATAAAGGTTTTGTGCTCTACCACCCAAGGATCGACCACGTCTATGTGTTGTAGCGCGACTAGGTTTGCTCTTTCAAAGTCGGTGAGTCGACCCTCAAAGTCGACATGCATTTCGCGGCGACCCTCACGGTGACCCCATCCAGCGAGCCTGCCGAGGTGCCTGTTGACAGGCAGACCAACGGGGTTCTCGATGCCTAGATAATTCGTGCAGTAGGAGATGCACTCTTCGGTCAGAAAGCCCCTGGCTATGCTTCCTTCTGGACGTGACATGTTGCGAACGTATCCTTTGATGACACCATTCATCCTTTTGAACGACATCATGCTGTGCAGGAACGTCGGCCCGAGTTGGATGATATCCTCCACTATATGGACCAGCAGATGCACCATAACGTCGAAGAATGCGGGCGGGAAGTACATCTCAAGCTCGCATAGTATCACCACGATCTCTTCCTGTAGCCTTCTGAGTTGCCTCACGCCAATCGACTTCCGAGAGATGACGTCGAAGAAGTTGCATAGGCCAAATAGTGTTTCACGGACGTGCGCGTCCATGATCCCACGGATTGCAACTGGAAGTATCTGCGTCATCAGCACGTGACAGTCGTGAGACTTCATCCCGTTGAACTTCTGCTTCGCTGGGTCTAGGTATCTGCTTATCTTCACCGCGTAACTGTAAGGAAGTTTTACTCCTAGGAGGCAGGTGAAAAACTGCTCGATCTCCTCCTGACTTAGAGTGAAGCACGCGGGAGGGTAGTCATTTCCGGTCTTCTTGGCCTTTTTGCCTTTGCGACGACTTTCTGTGTCCTGCTTCGCCTCATCATCATCATCATCATCATCATATATAGCGTGAAGCTCCTGCCTGATGCCCATTGATTTCAAGTCTGCCCTTGCTTTCGGCCCATCTTTGGTCCTCTCTGGCATGTTGAGCAGGGTACCAAGCAGACTCTCGCACACGTTCTTCGTGATATGCATGACATCAAGGCTGTGAGGCACACGGTGGATCTTCCAGTACGGCAAGTCCCAGAAAACAGACCTCGTTTTCCATACCTTCAGCAGCGGCTCTGGCGCCTTTCGCTTCTTTCCCGGCTCTGGCGCCTTTTGCTTCTTTCCTGGCAGTGGGCAGTCTTTCCAATTTTTCAACAGCTTGTCTATTTCCTCGCCGCTCCTCGTACACGGGCGTTTTCGGGGTTCGGTTTCACCATCGAACAGATCCTTGCGTTTCCTCCACGGGTCATCGTCGCGAAGCCACCTTCGATGTCCCATGAACACGGTTTTCGAAGACCCGGGATCTCTATCTAGCTGGCGATACGTTGTGTCATCCATGCACCTTACGCATCCAGAAAATCCGTGGACTACCTGCCCCGCAAGATATCCGTAACCGAGATAGTCGTGCACCGTCGTGAGCAGTGCGGCTCTCATAGGGAAATATTCTTTCTCTGCGGCATCCCACGTATTGGCTGGCGTTTTCCATAGCGTGTCAAGCTCCTCTTTCAGCAGCCCCAGATACAGATTGATGTCATTCCCTGGTTGTTTCGGCCCTTCAATTAGCATACTCATGTGAATGTACTTCCTCTTCATGCACAACCAGGGGGGAAGGTTGTACATCCACACAAACACAGGCCAGGTGCTATGTGTGCTTCTCTGGCTGCCAAACGGATTGACTCCATCGGTGCTCGCGCCCAGCACGATGTTCCTTGGATCGTTCCCAAATTCTGGGTATTCGAAGTTCAATGCTTGCCACTGGCTCGCATCCTTAGGGTGACTCAGCATCTTGTCTTTTTTATCTATCTCCGGATCATTTGCGTCATCTTCTCGCTTCTTCTCCTCCCTATCCGCGTGCCAACGCAGGAGCTTTGCTACCTTAGGATCCGCGAAATACCGCTGCAGACGAGGAGTGATCGGAAAGTACCACACCACTTTTCGAGGAGCTTTCTTCCTCTTCTTGTATCGAGTGACACCGCACACCGGACATATTGTAGACTCCGCGTGCTCGTCCCGATAAATGATGCAATTGTTCATGCACACATGGTATTTCACGTGCGGTAAATCCAGAGGACACACGATTTTCTTCGCCTCCTCCAAACTGGTCGGGCACTTGTTCCCCTTGGGAAGACGTTCGTGCCAGAATGACATGTTGTCGTCGAAGCATGCGTCGGTCATTTTGTGTTTTACCTTCATCTCCAGAGCCATGAGCGTTACTTTCAGGCGGGTATCCTCGGGTCTGCATCCTTCATACAACGAAGTAACCGCGTCTAACTCAAGTTGATCCATCTTGGCTTTCTCTCGGGCGGCAGCTCTTGCGTTATCCGTCTGCTTGAGAAGCAGCTCTTGAATATGAGGGTCCTGCACCCAGCCCATCGATGGTCCAACGTCATCTGCTCCGCCGACATCATCATCATGTCCTGCATCTTCTACATGATGACTGTGTACAGCATCACCGTCGTGATCATCTCCTGGGGATTCTTCGTCTTCTCGCCCCCCCGAGCCGCGGTGGTTGTCTTGCTGCCCTTCCTCATTTCTTGCTCGGCCCCCATGGACGACTTCGTAGTCATCTTCATCACCTTGCCACCGATAGCCATCCATGAAACCACGCAAGAGCAGGTGGTCCCGCACCTTCCCGGAATCCGGGTCCGCAATAAGGCTATTCAGCTTGCATCTTCGACACGGACATCTTATCTCCGTCTCGTTCTTTTGAAGCATCTCGGCCTTCGCGGACCTCAAAAACCTATTCACGATGCCTTTGGTCATCATGCGGACCATGGTTGCCTGCGGGGTAGAGCAAAACGATATTTTAGAACCAAGAAAAAATTTGGCATGACTTTCCCTAAAAATAGGACCAAAAAGAATGCTTAATGCCAAAATTCTCGCCGAAACGGAAATCAATCAACATTCCGGCAAAATATTGGCAACTATCGCATTTCAAATACCGGTACACCTCCAAACACAAACACATATGCAACACCACAAACATATGCAACACCACGAACATACATAGATCTAGCTAGGCCATAAAAAGTGCATGTGCACATTGTTTGTAGGGAGAACAACATAAATATAGCTTCCCCCCTTACTTACCTAGCAAAACAAGGTAACTTAACCACTTAATTTTAATGAATCTATGGTGGAAATGAGGTGAAAAAGAGGAGGCACCTGAGACAAGGAGGAGGCGGTGGAGAGAATGAAGTGGGGAGAAAGTGAGTGTGGGAGGAGAGGCTGTCCAAAATATCTTGTTGCTGCCCACTTACTAATGGCGCACCAGCAACAAATGCGCCATTAGTAATCCAGGTTACTAATGGCGCACCCCCTGGCGGTGCGCCATTAGAACTTTTGCAAAAAAAGGAATAAAAGCAATAATAAAAAAAATAACATTAGTGGCGCACCTTCTGGATGGTGCGCCACCAGGGGATGCGCCATTAGTATGTTTGGACAGGCGCACTAGTTCAAAAAAAATTTGGTACTAATGGCGCACCGTGGTCAGGGTGCGCCATTAGTAGTTTCAACACTAATGGCGCATCAGAAGGTGGTGCGCCATTAGTATATACTAATGGCGCACCACTTGTCTGGTGCGCCATTAGTGTCATTTCCATCTATAGCCCTTTTCCTAGTAGTGTCGTGTGCAGCCACAAGCTATTATGGGCTCTAGCATAGATGACTATATCGTGCGAACTCTTACAGTGGTAGACTAGTAGATGTAGGGGATGTAGGTGGTACGGTCTACCCGATTGTAAGGTGCTAGCGCTTCTGAAAGACTATGTCTCGGTCATCCGTCTTCTCAAACACCATGCAGTGCGAGAAACCAAACGGAGGCGATCGAGTCTTGTGGGGAAAAGTGCGCAAACCTCTACGGAGTGTAATAAACTAATCATGGTTAGCCGTGTCCCCGGTTATGGACAATCTTGAGTATCTAGTACTTGGATTATCATGTGACTCTCAACATGTTACTCTAAATTAATTTTGTTGGGTTTTGTTAATGATATTTTTAATTGGGATTGAGAATGCTGTCAACCATTCTCAATGTTTAACAACTACCATGATAGTTAAATAAATTTATTCCTTTGAAGTAGGGAAAAATTGGCTTGACGCAAATCTGTAACCATAGAGCTTTCAACCAGCCAGATATGCATATAGTATAGCTATATCATTCCATTACTCTCTATGTGTTACCTTGCCAGCATATTCGATGTGCTGACCTGTTTTGGGCTGCAACGTTAATGTTGCAGACTTTTCAGATAACGATTACTAAGTTTTTAGGTCGTGGTTCTATACTCAGTGATGCTGTTGGAGTTGATGGACTCACTTATCTTCCAAGCCTTCCGCTGTTAACGTTATTAGATGGCCTTAAGCCATATTTATTGTAATGAGTTCTCTATTGAGACACTCGATGTAATAAGTGTGTGATTGCAACTCTGTTATAAATCCTTCGAGTACTATGTGGTGTCAGCAATACTGATCCAGGGATGACACCGAAGCACAGAGATCAGACTGTTTGAGGTCTGGTCGCTACAAACAGGCACCTTGATGGGTGAACAGGACAGGCCATCTGCCTTTGACTCCTCGAGGTTAGAATAGTCATTAGGATGATATTCTGAACAAGAATCAACAGGTGGGGAATGTACGAGTTTCATTGCTTCTAGAATGGCACTCAATGCCTTGCTGCCAATTTTGTAAGTCATTGCAGTGTTCCACAATATTCTTGTGATGCACAGATTCTGATATTCACTGTAATTGCGTATAGTATCTGAGAACCATGAAAACATAAATAGTTGTGAGATTATCTTTGAAATGCAGATGATATTCTAATTAGGGGTGCCCCTGTAAACACTTGTGTGCTATCACTAGATTCTGATGTGAGAGCTCGTGTGTGCTGTAATATGGTGCATGCATTTATATAATCTGGCACAAGTACACAAAAAAGTAGGCTCCAGAAGTAAGGATAGCTGGCAGATGATAGGTTCATAATATACTGTATAGAGAGTTTATTGCCAAACCATGATGACAAGAGCACACAACAACTAGGCAGATCATAGGGGCTGTTTGGTTTTAGGACTAGCATTGCCACACTTTGCCACACATTTTTGCCAAACTTGACTAAGGTTAGTTCATCAAAATGAGAGCCACAAGTTGGCAAGCCTAAGGGAATCTTGCCACACTTTTTGTGTGTATGCCATGTGGGGTCCAAGTGTGGCTTGCCTAAGATGTGGCTTGAACCAAACACTCACCTAAGTTGGTCAAACTTGCCTAACCTTAGGTGTGGCAATCTTTGGCAAAGTTAGTCACAAACCAAACAGCCCCGTGTACATAACAGGGGTACATCATAACCAGGATATATAAATCGGGAAAGTGGAACTGGCTGGAAATTACGATGTTGTATTATCGCTAGTAATTGAAAGCCTATCGATCACGTACAGGCCGGCTCTATCAGCTGTTCACTGCAGATGTCCCTGCTCCCCTTCATGACAAGGAACATACTGTGCTTCCCATACAGAACACCGCACGGGCCGTCGGCAGAACCACCGGTCCCACCGCCTGTGTTCCTCCGCCACCCCCACCCGCATTGAGTTTTCTTTGTTCGACGAGGCCCCACCACCGCCCCCCACAACCACTGTCCCCACCCGAGCCCCTTCGATCGCACCGGTGAACTCCGGCGAGCTCTGAAAAATCGACTGACCCAATTTTGAAATTTAGTCTACTGTGATTTAACTAGTGTGGAATATAAAAGGGGAAAACCATAAGCATTGTGAGTATGGTGTTGAGCGTGCCATGGCGGATCTGAAGGTGCAAGCCAGACAAAGGCAACTTCGCAACCAAGACAAGAAATCAGAGTAAAGCAGTGGCGATCTATTTTCTTGCTGTGATAAATAAGTTAAGCAGATACGAAAGAGTACCGCCTCTGGTGCGGCCCGTGTACGCATCTGCTGAGAATTTGACGGTGCTGCGGTAGCGATGGCTGTCAGCGGCGTGGAAGCAGATGTAGGAGGGTAGACGGTGGCGGCGGGGCGTGGTGGACGAGACGGTCGTAGGAGCGGCGCCGACAAGGTGGACGACGGCGGGGATGAAGCGAGAGGACGGGATGCAAGGATCCCGGTCCGAAGCTGTGGATGAGAGAGATCGATCTCTTGTAATGGACGGCGGCGTCGGGGTATCAGCTCCGGCATGGTGGAGGAGGACGGCGGTGGATGGGGTGGCGGACGGCGGCGGACGGAGGAGGGTGGGGTGGAGAGGGTGTTTTGGCGCCCACGGAGTACGAATGGGGAAAAGGGAGGTAGAGAGGAAGAGGGGAACCATGTATTCAGGGCGTGCTTGTCTCAAATACGAGGAAATTTACAAACTTAGCCCCCGTTTCAAATTTCTACTACATCACGGCAACACTAGTCGGTTGGGGATAGGACGGTAATCTCGCATACACCGAATATTTGCCGACGAGAGTTTGTTTTGGGCGCCCACCGTGTATGAATATGAATTGGGGAGGGAGTCGATTTCGGCCAGGTGAGAGGCGGTTACATCACGTTTGGGTGAAATTACAAACCTACCCATATCGAAACCTATAGAAATCCAGCATATACGCTTTGCGTGGCAGGGATAGGCAGTAGTGATTTCCATCTCGCAGATTTTGGTTTCGGGCGGTTACTGCGATTTTCCCCGCTTTGTTCAAATTTTGCAGAGTGCACGTTTTCTGTGCCAACTCAATTCGAATCCCGTTTGTATTCTATTTTTTTCCGGGCGGGATCCATTTTCAATTGGAATTACATTCTATATACATCATTTTTTATATACTTTCAAAAGCACAACAAAGAATTCTACTCCTTTCTATGTATAATATGATTTACAAATACAACAATCTCAAAATCTTAAGGTTGAATTCGATTTTTTTAAACCAAATTATGTTCTACTAAAATGTATGGATTAGTAATATCTACATATTAAATAACATAGATGTGCGTGAATTCATATGAGTATGCATGTTTGATAGATCAATTTTGGTTCGAGTATGGATTACATGTATCATCATCTCGAATTCAAATATTTGAATCCCTTTTTTGTTCACTCCTTTCATGCCCATCTCTCTCGCATGCATGCTCCTTCAGGTAGCTGTCACTCTCTTTTCTCCAGCTCACCCGCACACTCACTTCATGTTGCTCCTATCCTCGCAAACATGGTCTGTCGACGTCTCCCTTGAGAAGTGTCACACTCTCCCTATCATTATAAATTACATGGTTTTCATTATCTCTCACATCTCTACTGTTCTCTGGTATCACTCGGTACCTAAGCTTTCTTTTTCACCGCCAAACACACAGTCTCCACTCGTCTTTCACTTTGTCTTTCTCTCTATGGGATTCTCTCACACACCCTATATGACTCTACATATGACTCATACCACTAAAATTACTCTCTCTATCTCTCCTGTAGACACAAGTTTTGTTGAGGTCTCCTTTTCGTCTCCATCCCACACTGACATTATTCATTTGTTTGCCGATCAGACAACCCCGACTACCGTCTCCTCTCTCTCTCTCTCTCTCTCTCACACACACACACACACACAGACACACACGCACAACTCCTACCACTAAAATGTGAATGGAAAACGAGATTTTGTTATACCCAAACAAAAAAGGACTGGAGTGAGTGATTGCTCTGACACAGACGCGACCTCTCATAGCGCAGGCATTGAACCGGCGCGCCGGCCAAGAGGGCCGCACACGCTGCAGGCCCGGCTGAGCACGCCTCCTCGCCGCGTGCAACCAGCTTAAGACTGCCCCGCCTGCCTTCATTGAATCCGCGCGTGTGCCGGCAACACGTCCTTCCGTGAGCCGGCAGGCATTTTAGGACACAAAAATGACTAAAATGTAATTAATTTACGCATGATCTTGACTTTTTGTGCTCGCACTGGTAGCAGGAACTAGTAGAGGATTTTCTTTATTTATAACTCTCCTCACATTTTTTTGGCTTTGAAGTGAATCATGTTTGTGGACATTATGTATGAATGTGTAGATATCTGTGAACATGAGTTTGATGTGGAAGTTGAACTTGGAATGTCGGTCTTGCGCGTGAACTATACCATGTCCAATGCTTCGTCTGTTATTGTTTGGAAAGTAATTGCTGTTATTACATGACCCAAAAAACATTTTGTGCCACATCGGTAGATGCACAGACATCACAACAGGCATGCTGAATGGATAAACATTTGAACCTAGCTATTATGAAGGAAATTTTGTATTGACAACAATTTTAGATAGCAGGAGACGCCTAGCTTGCTCTGCCTCTGCTAGCTTATTTCTGGCTTCTTCCATCTCTTCTTTGGCTTGGGTGAAGAGAGCATCTGATTGCCCTTTTTGCTTCTTTAGGAACTCAGCTACATTCTCAAGGGTTGTTGCACGCTTTCTTTTAGCCTTTACTAATGCCACAAGGACACGAACAGCTGACGACTCCACCTGGCTTGTGTGTAATCTAGCATCATCTAGGAATTTGCACCTTGTGTCTAATCCAGCATCATTAGGGAACTGGCACCTTGTGTGTAATCCAGCCTCATTTTGGAAACATGATCTCGAGGTTGACCATACTTCCCTCCTTGCAGGAACTGCATCCTGACATGAAGTTTCTTCTTTTTTAGATCAATACTCAGAGCAACCTAGATCCATTTAGTAGAAGCCAGATAAACAGAACTCGGAGAAGTGAATTCAAAAGGAATAAATAAATAAAAACAGACTACAAGGTGAGAACACCCACTTCCTACATCAAGGTAAAAACGAAAGCATTAGGACGATTAAGACTCTTCTTATTACACATCAAAGAACACCACGCTTAAGAGAAACAGAAACTACAACATATACACATCGAAGAACACAAGGCTACATGAAAGTAATTGAAAGGGTGTTACTTACCAAAGCTCATTTTATAGGTTTGGTGCAGCTCCTCTTTAACTTGCCATGCTCCTTGAAGATGTCCCGAATATCCCATGTTTGGTCTTCATTGCTCCTCTGCATGTTCCCACTCGTGGTTTTAAAATCTCAACATGGCAAGAAAAATATACTGCTAGTAATACTCGCGCATCTTGTGGGCAACATTAAAGCACTTGTCTGCCATGTTAGAGTATCTCCAACAAGATAAACTACTCATACAAATGCATCTTGATGCGTGCAACGCATGGGCATTTTGCTAGTTCTAAAAACCTTTCCATCATTTGCCACACTACTGGTTGCAGATGAAAAACCTACCCAAGCACAGCGCGATACAGGAGCGACGCACAATTACAAGCTGATATTCTGTTGGACAATGGAGGCTATAACCAATTACTTTTACGGGAACAATAGCACCCAGGAAATTTGAAGGGTAGGTGTGAACAAAATTGGAACTGCACATGTACTGCTAAGTGATTCAATACACACATTACCAATCGAGGAGGAGAACGATGGTCGCGGCGGCCTCTGTGAGTCATGGTCGGCAACGGGAGTCAGTTCATTGTCCACGACGGTGGTACTTCTGCGCTTGGCGTCGGCTTCCGGGAAGCAGATCTGAGACCGTGGAAGACGATGCCGGGGAAGAGGCTCCGTGTACGACGACGACGGTGGACCGGCTCCAGTGCGGCGTACGAGGTCGTCGATGAGGCAGATGCCTGCGGTGGACGAGTGCGCCGATGTAAAGGGGAGGAGCACGAAGGCTGCGGTGCCGTGGAGAAGTCTATTTTGCGGTGGGGATAGAAATTGGGGAGTATTCAGGTGTACTACTCTGGGTGCCGGGGTGGGGTTGGCTGGGTAGGGTGAACCTGAAGTTACGAAAACAGCCCCCTACCAAGCGTCATCCGTAGGCCTGTTCCGAAGGCTATGATGGTAACTTCCCACTGCTCGAATCAGGGTCGCGGGAGATTTTCCCGCCAACCTCAAAATTTTGTGACACTGGACTCCCCGTGTGGCGTGTTGAGTGATTCGGCTAAGCAACTAGCGAGTAGTAGTAGTAAACTCTGCATATTAGGTTTGACCGAAGTCAAACTTCCTAAAGTTTGACCAAGTTTATAGAAAAATATAAACATTTACCATAACAAATATGTATGATGTGAAAGTACATTCAATAATGAATCTAATGGTATTTATTTGTTATTGTATATGTTAATATTTTTTGTTATAAGCTTTCTGAGAGTTTACAAAACTTGACTTTGACCAATGCTAATACGCGGACTTAAATAAAAACGGAGGGAGTACACATTTGTTTTCTTAGTTTGTAGTGAACTAATCATTTGTTGAAATTGTGAAATAAATATATTAGGCTATTGACTTCGAATGTAATGGTCTATACAATTCAATAGTTACAATCATTGTCGAATCCCAAGATGTATACAAGGTCTATAGTACTTCACAACATGCTCAAACTCACATAATCCCAGTCAAATGAGAATCTAAATGCATTTCATAGTTATTACTTTGTAGGATGCAACAAGAACAACCATAACTCTACATCAGCCATTATAGAAGCAACATTTTGACATATCCCAATGTGTGAATGAAACGTGCAGAGAGAGCTTTTGAAGATGGAGTAGATAGGGCGGGAAAGATTGTATGTATGTGGACGAGAGAGTAGGAGACAAACCTAACGAGACAGAGATAGAGAGAGAGATAGAGAGAGAAAGAGAGAGGAAGAAGTTAGGTCTGTGAGAAAGATGCATACATGTAATATACATGAGATGCGTGTGCATATGGATTCTGTATATGTGGAAGGAGAAGAGACAACATGTTTGATGAGAGAGCAGGAAAAACATGGACGAGAGGGGAAGGATCTCGTGGGTTGAGGGATTGACAATTTTGTGCGGGGGAGAGAGGGGTTGGTAATTTTGTGCAAGAGAGAGAGAGGGTGGGGGGAGGAGCCAGTCAGCCGTCGTCACATCACCCTGCTTCCAAATGACCCCGCATTCTCTAGCGCGGTGTGGTCGCCGTCTTCGATCTGCTTGTTGCCCTCTTTGAATATTGAGGTGTTGTGCATGTTGGGGTGCAAAGAAGCACAAGCGAGAGTGGTCGCCGTATAACCTTGGATGGGGATGAATTGTGTGCTTGGGGGAGTGTGTGTGTGTGTTGTGCTGCGTGTGTCTCTCTCTATGTGTGTGTGTGTGTCAGATATTGAGAGAAAACAAACCTAAGGATAGAAATGGGTATTCACGAAGAGATTGTGCGGGCCTTGAGGTGGGCAGGGGCCGGGTGAGGGTGTCAAAATGTGCGCGTTGATGCATGTGTTGCATGCGACCGTGCAAGGGACGGACGAATCGAGAGAGATGGTTGTTGTGTTATGGATGCTCCTCTCTCTGTCTCTCTCTCCCCCTCTCTCTCTCTCTCTCACACACACACACACACACACACACACAAGTAAACTAGAAGACCGTTCTCTCATGTATACACAACATATCGGCATCTGTCTATGTCTCACTCATGCACGATCATTTGCACATTCACACCTCTCTATATCTGTATCACACGCACACCGTCTCCACATTGCCCTTCCGCCACAACACACATATGGACACATACACACATTCTCTCTCAGTAACACACACCAAATCAGTATTAAAAAAACTAGGGCGCACCTAAAATGTCCAAATCCAAATAAACACGAACTGGAGCTAAATTCAAATATATGGAAATATTGCAGCGTCAAGAACTTTCACTGGAAAAAAAGTTGAGTAATATTCGAGGATTGTTTTCACACACACAAAAGGTTCGGTGGATGTCCTTTGAGCGCGACACGGTGACGCACGGTTCAATCGACCGCGCGGCTGCGGTTCATGCGCTTGCACATGATTCCGTATCGTGGCCGTGGTACTAAGGCTGGTCACAATGGGAAAGAACATAAGCTAGTAACTAATAAAAGCGCTTCCTAAGTCTAATGTTTACATGTACTAGTACGATTTTATTTTAAGCTTGACCAACCTTATATATAAAACTAAAGTAAGCTCCCACACGCACACTCATCAATATGCCGCCGCCGTTGCGCATGCCGGCGCCCGCCTGCTCCAGCCAACAATTTCTCGCCCATCACCGCCGTGTCGCCGCCATCCCTGTGCCACGAAGCCAAAGGCTCGCCCGCTCACGTCGTCTGTAGTCCCTCCTCGCGATGCCGCTGCGCTGCCAAGCACGCGAGCAGCTGGTGGAGGCGCATCTATGCACGCAGCGTACGAAGAGGAGGACGAGCGTGTGCTCCAGCACGCCGGCGAGGAGGAACTAGCGTGTCATTGTCGTCTCTGCCCACGCGGAGGAGGCGTGCATGGTGGCTGTCGCGGTGGAAGCCAGTCGCGCGCGTGTCGAGCCCGCAAACCGGATGCAGACGCGGAATCTACCTTCGAGACCTTGAATGCCACGTGGATCCTGCAATCTAAAGTAGCAATTTGGGTCAGTCGACTCATGTGAGCCGTTTGATGCAACATGGATGGCTAGAAGGGCTTCTTCCACCTCTTCTGCTGTCTTCTTCCTTCACTCCGTCGAACTTCTTTCACAAATCGACTGACACAAATTATACTGCTAGTACGAACGTATTAAGTACAGTAGGAACACAAAGATACGAGCAGTAGTACCAACTGCAAGAAGAACAGTAGTAAGACATAGTACTAGTACTACTGTACGTACTAAAGAGTTCAAATAACGAGAAAGAACATAAACATAGTTCTGCTGGGGCCTCAGCACAACACACCCTTGAAAATAAACTAATAAGCAACTAGTCCGCTTGACACTGCAGTAGAACCAGCATGAGCGACGACACTGCCACCTACTTGGAGTCCGAGTCCACGTCCTCGACTTCGTCCTCGTCCCTCTTCCTCTTCCTCTTCACCGACGCTTCTTTGCTTGAACCGGACACTGGGCTCTGCTTCTTCATCCAACCCTTGTAGATATTTAAACAAAGGTAGGCATCCATTGCTGCGTACAGGATGTGATCTTCATCTAATGTCTTCGACTCCCATGCATGATGAAACTCGTGATGAGGTTTCTTCAGTTTAGCGTACGAAGGATCAATCATGGCTGCTGCCAGGGTCAGCATTGAAGGTTGAGAGGAGGACACCAGGCTTGCCTTCTGGAGATCGAAGGGCTGGCCTACAACGAGACCTATCCGACGCAGGACGTCACTGTCGTTCTTAAAGCCTACAGTAACGAATTTCACTCTTTTGTCCTTGAGGAAGTTCTTAAAATCCTGGCACTCAACGTCGGCATGGCATATGTGGTAGACCAAGCAAACGTTATGTACGCAAACCTGGATCACGGCAGGATTCTTCCTCTCTTTGTCCTTCAGATCCTTCTCTCGTCCCAGGACTGTGGTGTACTCAACATCTAGCCCAGCGACCCACTCATCCGTTGAACTGTTGAACATGCGTAGGAAGCGAGCAAGCCATGCTTTCACCATCTCGGATCCACATGTGTAGATGACGATGAACTGATCGCCGGTGATGGCTCTAACCTGGTACTCAGCGGCGACCATGGAGATTTGGGAGGCCATGGATTTTGGAGGAGGGTTAGGAGAAGTTGAACTGTTGTACCCCGCAAAAAAATAAAATTTGGGAGCGAACTAATGTGAAAGGATGGGACGACTGGGAGCAAACTGTTGTAAGGTAGAAAACAGGGACAAGTAGGGTGTGCGGACGGCGTGGGGTTGCTGGCTTGCTCGATTGATAAACGGCTGCAAGCCCCTAAAGAGTTCTCGAGAACTATGTGGGACCCACTAGATGTCATGTCTACTAGACCCATATTGTAGGCCTGACGGTATAGTTTCTGCCTATTCGCACGCCATGCCGGCGCATGGATGTAACTTCACTTAATTCCGTCAAACGTCGCGCCTCCCACGACCTTCGCCTCCCTCGCGCGGTCGCGCCCTTTGAGACTTCGACCGGCTATAAATGAGCAATTTTTTTGCCTTTTTTTAGACAAGCATTTTTTTGCCTACTCCGCATGCATGATACTCCCTCTGGTCCTTTTTACTCCCGTCAACCATTTGCAAAGTGTTTGACCAAATTTATACTTTTTTTGAACACCACCTTATATTAATTAACCAGCCACGCCAGTACACTCATTCGATACAATATTCACCACACAGGGCGGTACGTTATTTACAAGAATACCATCTAATCTATTGTCAAATCTATACTTAGCGATTAAGTGTGCCACCTTATTGGCCGAACGGCTAATCTTTGACAATTGAAGATTGTTGATCAACTTCGAGATGCTCAATGCTTTCATCTTCAGGTCACGCATAGCAGACCTGTCAACGCTTTGACAAGCATCAATGAAATCCCACGACCAAGTTTATACTAAAAATATCAATATCTACAATACTCCCAAAACACTTAGGCGCGGTGCATTAACTTCTACCTCGTTTCTTGTTTCTTGACATATCAACCAATAGGAGATGTGGGTGTGCATGCTTTTAATGACTTGAGACTACCAAACACGACATGCAGTGGTTAGTTCATTGCATGCAATGCTATTAATTAGCAAATAAACATTAAGATCTCTCGTTTTCCCCTCCTCCTTGGTCACAGTGCACAATCTAAGATGACTTGCTCACCTAGACGGAGGGAGTACTGATTATAATGAGTACTCCCTCCTTCCATCTATATAGGGCCTAATGCGTTTTTCAAGACCGCCTTTGACTATTGATAAAATTAATACTACATGACATGCATAATGTGAAAATTATATCATTGAAAGCTCCTTTCACATACGAATTTGATGATGTGCTTTGTGTAAGTTGCATGTCATATATTATTGCTCTAACATTTGGTCAAAGTTAGCCTCGAAAACCACATTAGGCCCTATATAGATGGAAGGAGGGAGTATAAGAACTACGTTTTATAATGAGTGTAAAAATATTGATTTGACATTGTGAATGTTGACACATTGTGGAATAGTTTTTGAAGTCTGCAAAAGTACTCAACTAGTGATGTCGTTCTCCACAAAAAAATGTGTTTACCAATGCATGCATGAACACTAGTTACTCTAACCCCCCTCTCTTCTTTAATTATTTGCCACATCAGCATGTTTGCTATTCCCGTGTGCATGATACCAGCTAAGATACCACCATTATGGCCAGCCTTAATCATCGCATGCAATAATTTAGTGCACCTTGAAATATGAACATGTGTGGGGCGTGTTTGTTTTTAATGACTTGAGACTATACCTAGCCCGGCATGCAAGATGACTTATTATGCACCGTTCCCCATACCTGCAGGAAGCCCGTTCGTCTCCAAATTTTTTCCTCTCCATGTGTGGAAACAATATGCATGCCAAACTCTCCTTCTCCCTCCGGTGGTCCCACCACTCCACCCCGTGTGAAAAAATCTGCATGCGTGACTCTCCTCCCCCCACGCTCGTCCAATCTATTGTGACCAGCAATATTTCCACCACTTCGCTCCCCCGTAATTTCCTCCAACAAATATGCCCACGTAGATGTTACTTAACTGCAGGTGCATTCGGTCACTGACATATGGGCCCAATAGGGGTCTGGCCCACATGTCAGTGACACAACTGGACCGGCAGTTAAGTCAGTGCAGCTCAGTCCATATCTTATGTAGGTGTGCCATTGCTCGCTATAAATACTGCGCCTCCCACGACATCGCTATCTCCTCCCCCTCACGTTCACGTTCATAGCTATCTCCTCCCCCTCCCTCTCATGTCTACCACCATGGCATCACCCCTCCCAAGCCCTAGGAGCCCCTCGCTGCACCGCGCGGACGGTCACACGTCGCCATTCCGTTCCTCGCCGCCACTAGTCGAGGAGGACGCATCGGTGTTCCGCTCCTCGCCACTACGCGATGCGTTGCCGTTCCATTCCTCGCTGCCACTAGTTGAGGAGGACGCGTCGTCGTTCCGCTCCTCGCCGTGACGCGTCGGGCTGGACGCGTCGGCGTTTCCAATCTCGCCAGCATGCGCGCCAGAGGACGCGTCGGCTCCCCGCTACAAGGAGAATGTCGCGCCGCCCACCGAGCCCCCCATCCTTGAGGAGCTTTGGAAAGAAATGGATGTTGCCTTGTGGGAGGCTTTTCCTCCAGCAGAGCGCGCCAAAATAGAGGCGGAGAAGAAGGGAGAGGAAGAGAAGCGCACCGCGGAACAAGCTGCCTGGGAGGCCTATGTCGCGTCCGAGAGAGTCAGGCAATTGGCTCTTTGGCAGAAGGCTCGTGTGAGGGCCGTGAGGGTGGCGGAGGACGCCCGTGCTGACGCCCTGAGTGCAGTCGGGCCCAAGCGCCTCATCTACGCTTGGCGGTACATGGACCGGGTGCACACTTCCAGCGAGGAGGAGTACCTGTTGGCGCCGGATCACCACATCGGTGAGATCGTGCTCGCCCGCCGGCAAGCCGCCAATCAGCACCTCGCGAGTTGCGAGGCTGAGGAAGAGGCGTTGTGTCGGCGCGCTGGGAAACGGCCGCGCACCAGGGCACTCATGGCGCGCCGCAAGCGCTCCTGCGAGCGCCGTGGCTTTTAGGAGGAGTATAATTTTTGTTTCATAAGGCGATCTCATTAGTTTTGGGACGCAAATGATAAATCCCGGACGTTTAGGAATTTTTAGCGTCCTTAATTAAGTATGTAAAAGGAAATGTTTGGAAACCTTGTGTATTTGTATGCATTTTGCAAGTACGTGCATATAGCACAACTTTACTATATACTATCGCACTACACGTCTCTCTCGATATATGCTTGCAGACTGTGCTACTCCCTCCGTCCAGGTCAATAAGTCATCTTCGGTTGTGCACCGTGACCAAGAAGGAGGGAAGACTTATACACCTAGACGGAGGGAGTACTACTATTATTTATGTACGTGCAAATGCACATTTTAACATTACGATGCGGTTTTTGTAAAAGTAGAAAAACAGCACTAGTCAAGCTTGTGAAACGATTCAATGCAAAACAAATGCAAAAATGCTCGTTTGATTGTTTACTTTTAGCTTCCTTCTCTGTGGTTATTTCTCTGTCGTACTTTGTATGGAGTATCTCACTGGTTGGAAAGGCATGCAAATTCCCAAACCGCTTCCTACACCCTGTGTCTCACTGGTTGCCGGTGTTGACGTTGTCGCCCATGTCGAGGATGAGGTTGTCGAGGTCTGGGAAGAAGTCGTCATTCGCAAAGTCGTCGCTGCCAGCAGTCGCGCGAGTGCGCTCCCCAAAAACCTGATCGCCCCTCTCCTGTACAGGATCACGAGAGGCGGGGTTCCGGAGGCCTGCTGTCCCTTCTCCCGGTGCACACCGAAAGGAGGGATGGAGAAGACTTGCTTGGCAGCGCAATGATCTGGAACGGTGGTGAGAAACTATATAGTGCGGGCTGGGTATGTCGTGGGAGTATAGCTCTGTCCTCGACTCGGCTCAATCCCGCAACCCGCGGCGCGTCGTGACGAGGCGTGGTGTGGCGAGGCGAGTGAGGAGGAGGAGCGCGCGTGTAGGTCTCCTCTTCTCATGCTCATACAAGTGGTAGAAGAGCTCACCTTATAAAGGCCTACTAGCAAAATTCCAACATCGACCAGGCCATCCATGAAACGGGAGTGGTTGTAGGGGACGTTGCGCCAGTTGACTATATGAGCAAGTTACTACGAGATTTAATCCGAATAAGCACAAAATAAATCATGACGGCTATAGCAGAGATGAAACTAATCATGTGGACTAGCAGAGTAGTAGGATACAGAGTAGAAACATGAATTCTACCACGATTTCGAACGGGAAGGACAGAAACAAATACGGTGCAACGGGAGCAGAACCGTTGGCGTTGAGGTTGTCGCCCATGTCCAAACACCACGTAGACACGGTCTTTGAGCACGGTTCGTAGTCGTTCCACGCTCGGGCATTGAAGTTTGTAACTATTTTAGATTAGAATATACTACTCCTCCGGTGCTAGTAGTAGAGCAGAGTCCTACTCTACTACTCTACTCAAGCAAGTTAGGGCATACCATTATAGGGAGTACCAGTACTGTGATCACTCAAGCAAGTTGTCTGGCATCGACATGACCCTACGCTGCTGGTATGTGTCTCGTAAGTCAAGCGGCGTGCTGTAGTCATCATCACCTGTCCACTTCCCGCAGCACATATTCGCTTCTCCATCTTTGTCCGCACATAATCTCGTCCAATCTTCCATCCCCGCTAAGGCGCCTCCCCCCTCGTCCGAAACCCAAGCACTAACAATGGCAGAACCGAGCAGCGTCCGCCGAAAGAGTGGCTGGAATTCGCTCCCCACAGAGGTAATCAAGCTCATTGTTTCGCGTGTGGACAATCTCAGTACCATGCCGCTCGCCGCATGCTCGTCGGGGCTGTACCGTTTACTCAAAGCCCTCAGGCCAGAGCTTTTAAGCCAGCTCCTTGCTTGCTGATGCCGCCTGATCTTCAGAAACGGCGTGTCACGTAGCATAACGATCGTAGGGTGGCGAGCATCAACCCCCTTGACTGCGATCCGATCCCCGTCAGCCTCAACTACATTAACGGTATGTACTGGGTCGGCATGAACACGTCTTGGATGGTGCTCGTCGACGGTCGCGGCAGCTGGATGCTCGTGGAGGTCTACACCCGGCGATTGATCCCCCTTCCTTCGATTAACACTACACTGCTTTGGCACCACGGCCCAGAATACTCGGAATCTTACAGTAGCCAACATGATACCAAGTTTGATTTGCTCAAGGTTGTAATCTGCCAAGTGCCCACAAGATCTGCGAATTATAAAGACTTCAGGCTAATTGCGTTCTTCAACCGCGGTCTCGCCTATCTGACAGGTCACTGCGGTAAGTGGATAAATCTGCACGTCCATCGCAGGATCATACATCCTCCATGGTTCTCTGATGCCATTGAACACAAGGGCTTCATTTACGCTGTCGACTCCTTCTATGGCTGGACGTATTGCTGGCCTACTCCAGTCATCGCTACAAACGGCTGTTACAGCAGTATGTTACTTTCCTATGATATCATGATGGCTTTCTTATATTACTGTCAACATTTGCTGAAAAAATATTCATGCTCATAACATGTTGTTCTTAAGATTGACTAAACCAAGAGCCCTTTTTTATTTGACTCCAACTTGATATGATGTTGTAGGCCGCCTGGTGTCCCTACCCTTCCTAATCCCAGAACCTTTCAAAGAAAAGCGGCATGGCAGTTGCAGGTGGTTCCTGGCTCGATCAGACGATGGCGAAAGATTGATGATCGTTCACACGTACCGGACGTGTTGTTTCGTGGAATACAATCACAGTCACTACAAGGTCTTTGAGCAGGATCCCAGCTTCTCTGGGCCTTCAAGAATTTTTGACTAGAGGCTGGTAAGTAGCTTTGGTACACGCTCTCTGTTTGTCGGACTGAATTATCCAATTAACCAAGAGATAACCGACGGCAAGGATCATGATGGCAACGCGGTTTCGTTCATCAGGCAAAGCTGTGTGTACACAGCGTACCATGCATCTCTGCATGCACCATACGCTGATATGTGCCGCCACGCTCTGCAGCCCAAAGTAGGAGAGAGGGTCGCAAGTATCAGACTTCGACCTGCTGGCTGGAGTTTCCTCCGTCAGGTACCCATCTGGTTCAAGCCATCAGCCAATCTCCATAGCTTAATAAATAGTAATGTCTAACTGAGCCAGTTAGTTAGATGCCTACACTTGGTGTAGTAGGATCTCTATTTAGTTTGATGCATACACTTGTCCTTTTTTGGTAGCCCTTCTGTAATGATAGCTGATGTTTGGTTTGGAAGAGAGAGCTGCGTCTTCACTCTTCTGGCCTGCTTACTGCTTCTGTTGGTTGAATAAATGTGTTGTTAGAACGACAAACATAATGTTTTGGAAGTCGTTCCATAGTTCGATCCTTTAGTGGTACGTACCGTACGTAGCGCATACTATTTATCGTACGGAACACATTTTTTTTAAACCCGGAACACATTTTCCACTTGTTGATAACATGCAGCCCACTGATGAAGGCCCAATAGAGAAGCCCATAATTAGCTCGAAGGGAGGCTCTCACATGAATCCAGCCCAGGTACATGCTCATGGTCCCCTAAACATAAATAAGTAAATAAATAAATAAATAAAGCTAACTGCTAATGCACCAGTTATTTGGAAAAATAGGTAGCCCAGTATTTCTTTTTGAAGAATACCCAAGCTAGGCCTATTTGTTTTCTCCAAATTACTAGGCTGCAAATCTTTCAAGACGAGGAGGGATGCATTCCGGCCTGGCTTAAGAGTGTGGACAATGTCTGTTAAAAGTAATATCAAAAGGGGTTGAAAATTCCAAAAAGATTATAGCAAATGGGATATAAGTTTCTTTTTTTGTTTTTGTTCTTCACCGATATCTTATACGTATTTCATTGGATTTAACATGACATAGTACTAATTTATTTTTAAATTTGTTTTAGTATGGCTATTCATTTTTGGACTAAGAATATTTCATTCCCCAGCAAAAATTTGCGAATTTTCAAAATTTCCCACATATTTAGTTTATTTTTTGACCCTGGTACTGACCAGAAAATGGCCAGCAATTCTAAAAATGGAAAACGGGCTGCAATAAATTCCATATGAATTAGAAAATGAGTAAAAATTATAAAAATAATAGCAAATGGGCTGTACACGCCACATATTTCGAGGCTGACTTGTTTACGCAAGGCTTTGTCAGTGAAGACACGATTCTAGCAGCAATTAGTGTTGGATGTCCATCCAACGGCCGACGTGCTTCTTCAATCTCTGATCTTCCTGCTCCAGCCGCCTAAACTAGCGCCGGCGGGACTGCCTGCTCCCTCCTCTTGTGGACCGCTGTGATTTATTCCCCGGCCCACCCTACTCCCTCCGCTGGCCTGGCCGCACGCAATCAACTGCCTCCTTATTACGCGAAAAAATGATTCCTCCCAGTGACATGTGGGGCGCACCGGTTGGGAGGCTGACCTGTGGGCCTACTAAGTTGACGCATACGCAGGGCTTGTCAACTTAGTCAACAAACGATTCTACCAGCAGTAACCGTTGGATTTGAATCGAACGGTCCTGCTGCTTCTTCAACCGCTGCTCTTCTTGCACCAGCCGCCCAAACTAGCACCGGGGAGACCGCCTGCTCCTGCCTCCAGTGGCTGGCTGTGCTGCCGATGAGACCTCATCGCCCCCTACTACTCCCACCGCTAGCCAGGCCCTGCGGCGACGGCAGCCTCACACCACAGCCGAACCAGTGAACCCTCGTACTCCTCTCCGCGTGGGCATCCACTGCCGCGTCTTCCCCGGCTCCGCGTCGTCCCCTTCCTAGGCCTCGCCGTCATCCACCGCCTTGGTGCTCTCGGCGCGGCGTGGTCAACATGGTCAACGACATTCCATCGGAAGAGTACTGTACGTGGAGAGGCTGACAGCTGGGTCCACGGCCACAACCCAGTTTTTTTGTGATTTGCCAAGTAAGTCGTTTTGTCACGCCTATTGGGCTGCAAATCTTTCAAGAAGAGGAGAGCTTTCATTCGGCTGGCCGAGAAAATGGCCCATCAGTAATGAGAAATGGGTTGTACATTTTTAAAACACATCAAACCGACAATTAGTTTCAAATATCTTTTTTTCATTTCGAGATTTGAAATTACATTATTTTTTATGCGTGGAGAATTTGTTGGATTTTATATTGATATACATTTATTTTTAAAATTAGTTTGAATGTGAGTCGAAATTTCGGGATTAAAAACAGTTCGGACCGCACCGAAATATGCAAAATTTCGTATAAATTTTTAACCGTGCCACAATATGGGTTAATGCTAACAAAAATAATATGGGCTCCAAAAAAAACCTTAATAATTAGCAAATGGGCTGTAAATATTAGAAATAATGGCAGATGGGCTGTATGCTATTTTCCACAGATTTGAGGCTTTCCTAAAAAAAGGTTGACGCACAAGCAGTGACTGTTGGATGGCCATCCAATGGCCGTCATGCTTCTTCAATCTCTGCTCTTCCTGCTCCAGCCGCTCAAACAGGCGCCGGCGGGACTGCCTGCTCCCTCCTCCCTGCGGCCGACTCTGCTGCCACGCAGGCCTCACCGCCCCACCGTACTCCCATCGCTAGCCTAGCCATCCCTCTACTCACCCACACCTGCTGTTATTCTCCGGCGATGGCAGACGAACCAGTAAACCCTCATACAGTCATACTCCCCCCCGCGTGGGAAACAACTGCCGAGTCTTCCCTGCCTCTGTGTCGTTCTCTTCCTAGGCCTCGTCGTTGTCCACCGCCCTAGTGCTCTCGGCGCTGCCTGGTCAATGTGGTCAATGACCGACATGCATCTGAAGTGGACTTTACATGGAGAGGCCGACAGCTGGGTCCATGGCCGCACGCAAGGAAATGCCTCCTTATTACGCGCGAAATAATGATTCCTCCACCTGACATCAGGGACCCACCGAAAGGGCCTCTGTATTTCGTGAAAAAAACGTTACTGCCGCTAACAGCTCGGACCCACCAGCTATATCTTCGCACGCAAGGAAGTGCCTCCTTATTACGCACAAAAAAATGAATACTCCCCCTGTTAGCTGGGACCCAGTATAGTGGCAGGCTGACTTGTGGGCCTACTAAGTTGACGGGGACGGAGGGCTTTGTCAACTTAGTCAATATGCACGATTCTAGCTCTAGTGACCGTACGATGTCCATCCAATGGCCGTAGTGCTTCTTCAACCTATGGTCTTCTTGCTCCAGCTGCCCAAACGAGCGCCTGTCGTGCCTCGTGCTCCTGCCTCCCGTGGCCGGCTGCGATGCGGTAGAGGCCTCACCGCCCCCTCTTACTCCCACCGCTGGCCAGGCCATCCATCTACTCACTGTAGGATCGAAAGTATGTCTAGAGGGGGGATTAGACTACTTAACCAAATAAAAGCTTAACCTTTTCCCAATTTTAGTTCTTGGCAGATTTTAGCTATTGTAGGACAAGTCAAGCAATCATCACACAATTCAAGCAAGCATGCAAAGAGTATATTGGCAGCGGAAAGTAAAGCATGCAACTTGCACGAATGTAAAGGGAAGGGTTTGGAGAATTCAAATGCAATTGGAGACACGGATGTTTTTCCCGTGGTTCGGATAGGTGGTGCTATCCTACATCCACGTTGATGGAGACTTCAACTCACGAAGGGTAACGGTTGCGCGAGTCCACGGAGGGCTCCACCCACAAAGGGTAACGGTTGCGTGAGTCCACGGAGGGCTCCACCCACGAAGGGTCCACGAAGAAGCAACCACCCACAAAGGGTCCACGAAGAAGCAACCTTGTCTATCCCACCATGGCCATCGCCCACGAAGGACTTGCCTCACTAGCGGTAGACCTTCACGAAGTAGGCGATCTCCTTGCCCTTACAAACTCCTTGGTTCAACTCCACAATCTTGTCGGAGGCTCCCAAGTGACACCTAGCCAATCTAGGAGACACCACTCTCCAAGAAGTAACAAATGGTGTGTAGGTAATGAACTCCTTGCTCTTGTGCTTCAAATGATAGTCTCCTCAACACTCAACTCTCTCTCATAGGATTTGGATCTAGTGGAAAGAAGATTTGAGTGGAAAGCAACTTGGGGAAGGCTAGAGATCAAGATTCATATGGTAGGAATGGAATATCTTGGTCTCAACACATGAGTAGGTGGTTCTCTCTCAGAACATATGAGTTGGAATTGTGTATGTGTTCTGATGGCTCTCTCCACGAATGAAGAGGAGGTGGAGGGGTATATATAGCCTCCACACAAAATCCAACCGTTACACACAGTTTTCCAATCTTGGTGGGACCGAATCAAAAAACTCGATCGGACCGAAAAGGTAAACCTAGTGACCGTTAGAGATTTTCGGTGGGCCTGACATGCAACTAGGTAGGACCGATATGGTTAGGGTTTGGGCATAACGTAATCTCGGTGAGACCGATTACACAAACTCGGTGAGACCGATTTTGGTAATTAGCTAACCAGAGAGTTGGTCAGGCAAACTCGGTGGGACCGATTTGCTCTTTCGGTGAGACCGAAAAGTTACAAAAAGGAAACACTAAATTTACATTGCAATCTCGGTGGGACCGATTCGCTCTTTCGGTGAGACCGAAAAGTTATGAAAGGGAAACAGAGAGTTTGCAATCCCATCTCGGTGAGACCGAGATCCCTATCGGTAGAACCGAATTGCTAGGGTTTGGCAGTGGCTTATGACAAAAGAAACTCGGTGGCGCCGGATAGAAAGAATCGGTAGGACCGAGTTTGGCTTAGGGTTTAGGTCATATGTGGATATGGGAAAGTAGTTGAGGGTTTTGGAGCATATCACTAAGCACATGAAGCAAGAGGCTCATTAAGCAACACCTCATCCCTCCTTGATAGTATTGGCTTTTCCTAAAGACTCAATGTGATCTTGGATCACTAAACTATAAAATGAAGAGTCTTGAGCTTTTGAGCTTGAGCCAATCCTTTGTCCTTAGCATTTGAGGGTTCCACTTTCACATCCATGCCATGCCAATCATCGAGCTTTCCTGAAATAATCATCTTGGAATAGCATTAGCTCAATGAGCTATATGTTGTTATGAATTACCAAAACCACCTAGGGATAGTTGCACTTTCAATCTCCCCCTTTTTGGTAATTGATGACAACATATAGATCAAAGCTTTGACAAATGATAATAAGCATGAAATATATCATTGCTTTGAGAAGTATGTGACAAGTGAGAGCTCCCCCTAAATTTGTGCATATTTAAAATTTGCTTTGGACTACAAATGCACAAAGAGTTAGAGTCATGGGTTACTCTTCCATGTCACATACATCTTGGTGGAGCGCTTAAAATGATAAGAATGAAATACATGCACTCATCACCAAGAATAGTGAATGATCACATAAGATAGATAAGATATATCAAGCATGCATAAGTGTAGCTTATGATCAAACACATGATCATCAATGTCTCACGAGCAATGACATAGTATCTCAAGCACTCAAAAGCAAACAAAGTTCGAAAAACGACCAAATAAAGCAAGAGAGAAAAAAGCAACACTCTCTCTCTCGAAGCCTATGACCTATACATTTTCTCCCCCTTTGGCAACAAGTTAGCAAAAAGTTCCTAGAAAATGGATGGTGCTAAGTCGATACTCATGCTTGATCTTCAGGTGGTGGTGGAGTCCGGAGCACTCCAAGGACGAAGCCTTCTGTAGACGTGGTTGGAGTTGAGGCTGAAGTGGACGCTGGAGCTGGTGGAACTGAGGCTGTAGCTGGTGCAGAAGTGGTGGCTCTGGTGTCAGCAACTGGCACTGCATATGATCTCTAAGCTCTTGGCGCTCTGGCAAATGCATCAGTTGTAGTCTTGCCTCTCCTCTCCTGCATGTCATCCTGAAGTTGTTCCACTGCAGACTGAATCTCTGTTACTTTGACGTCCAAGTCATAGAACTTTTGTTCCATGACTCTCTCTAGGCTCTACTGATTCTGAGTGAGGGTGGCCAGTCGTTGCTCAATCCTCAGTGTGGATGCAATCAAGTAACCAAGCTTCTCTTGTTTGGTTTTCAAGAAATACTCAGATGCCCCCTCTTGAGTTGGCATCTTGGCAGCTTTCTCCTTCCTTGCCTTCTCCTTCTTTGCTTGTGCTTGTGCAGATGATGGTTCATTCTCAGTTATGACCACTTGATTATCTTCAAAATCTGGATGGATGCGTAGGTGTTCCTTGTCCAGTAAGTATATGCCTGTGCCCATCTTTGAGTTGATGAGCTCCTAAATCTGTGGGGCATATCCACAGCTCCTCTTCTTGTCTGCTGTTGTCCTCTTGATTGTTTCAATCATAAGGCTCATGACTTTGAATTTCTGTGGCACGTCAAAGATATGAAGCAAGTTGATCGCGTGGCCCATGATCATCTTGTGATCTCCAGACTTGGGCAATAGGGTGTGCCTAAGAATCCAGTTGATGGTTGGCAGCCCTGACAGAAGATAGTGTACTGAGCCAAACTTGAACGTATCAAGTGCTTCATTTGGAATCTCCTTGTACATGTTTGACATTGAGTTGTGGTCCATCTTCTTCTTGGCATAAATGTCCAAGTCATCGTCATGCTCTTTTGGGGCATTAATCAGCTGAGCCCATTCAGCAACTGTAGACTGGTACCTCGTACCCTCTGACATCCATACAATCCTGCCATCTGGATAGAAATGTGCTGTGGAGTAGAACTGCATGATAAGCTCCTCGTTCCACTTTGTGAGCTTCTGCCCAACAAAGTCTACTACTCCACAAGCATTGAAGCTGTCATACACTCCAGGGTAGTGTTCTTCATTGTCCTTGATGTATTGCCAGTCAACCCATCTCATATCACAGACTATTGTCTTCTTATCAAGCAGCACTGTCTCATAGAAGTCCTGCTGTTCCTTGGTGTGAAATCTGTAATCCACAACAGTTCTTCTCCTTGAAGCATACGGGTCTGCTTCTCTCCACTTCCTCAGCCCTGAGTCTCTCCTGAGCTTCATATCCTCAGCCACAGGATGAGCATCATTGTGGTCTGGGATCTTGGGCTTGAGTTTTCTGAGAACTTGCACTTCATCATCTTCTTCAGCAGCTTCAGGCACTGGGGCCTTGTTCTTCTCAGCAGCTGGGATGCTTCTTTTGTTCCTCTTTGTCTTTGGCTTTGGAGCTGGCTTGGCCTTGGAAGCAGCTGCCCCTGTTCTTATGGCATCACCCATCAGCTTGGGTGCCTTAGGTGCTGGTGCAGCTACCTCTTCTTCTTCCTCCTCATCTTCCATGATGGAAGCCTTGCCAAGCACTCTGGCTACAGTTTTCTTCACCCTTTCTTTCCTCTTCTTGCCTTCAGCAGCAACTGGCTCAATGGGAGTGGTCTTCTTAGTTGAAGCTCTGGCCTTTGACATAGGCTGCCTGCCTGCTGGCCTTTTGATCTTCATCCCTGGTTTTATGCCCTGTGCTGGCTCAACTCTCATGGAAGTTGCTTCCTCTTCTGCCACATAATCCTCATCTTCTGAGTCTGAGGTTCTCTTCTTTCTCTGTCTGTCACATCCCTAGTTCTGGCCTGACCTATGCTTGCTTCCATGTGTGCATCATGTTTAAATTCAAATGAAATTTGAATTGAGGAATTTTCAAAAGCCTCAGGAAACCTCTAAAAATAACCAACATTTAAATCTTCTCAAATGAGTCCAAGAAAATGTTCCTGTTATTCCATAGAAATATTGGTAAGAGGTAAAATTCAAACCAATATTTTTGGAGTCACAGAGATATTTATTTTGGCCATTTGAATTAATCCAATAACTATTTGCTTTGGATTTATATTTAATATATATTAAATATGACTCCAATAATTCTGGAAGTTTGTGAGTGGCTTTGTATATATTTTAGCAAGCCACATAAAAACCTACAGAATTTATTAAAATGATTTAGTTGCTAAACTAAATCAAAACAGAGGAAGAAAAAAATAGAAAACAATAAGTAAAAGGAAAGAGCAGAAGAACTACCTGGCACTCACCTCTCAGCCCACCTGGCCCAACTCCAGCTGGCGGCCCAGCCCGCCACCGCTACCCCCCCTGTCGCCTTCCTCCTCTGCCAGGAGGACGCGCGTGCGGCCGACGCACGCACGCACGCGCCCCGGCCACCTCCTCCCTCCTAGCCTGCCTGGCTCTCCCTCGTCGCGTCTAGGCGACGCCATCACGACCCCCTGGACCCCCTCGCTCTCTCCCTCTCCCTCGTTTCTCTCCTCTGCTTCCTCTCTCTCACTCGCCCGAACGCAGCCGTCGCCGCCGACGAGCTCCCTCGCGGCCAACGGCCACCCCATGCCCCGCCGACACGCCAAGAAGATCCACCAAGACGCCCTCTTCCTCCTCGATGAGTCACGTAAGCTCGGCCGCCCTGCATCGCCGTCTGCATCGCCTTCTTCTCCCTCCGGTCGCCGAGATTGCCGGCAACACCATGACGCCGTCCGTGCTTCCCCGAGCCCACTTCGACGCCCCCTACAACCGCAATGAGCCGCTACGCCGAACCCCTCTCTCCCCGTGCTCTATTTCCCTCCGTAGCCACCGTTTCCACCGCACCAGAGAGCTTCTCGCCGCCGGCCATGGCGTAGCCATGGCCACAGCCACCGTAGCTCGTTCCTGAGCGTGTCCCCGTGTTCAGTACTTCCCCAGGAGCACGCAGCACCCACCAGTTCCTCCCGTAGTGCACCATAGCATCGAATCGGTCGGTGCCCGAACTCCGGCCGCCGCGGAAGCGGACACCGCCGTCGATTTAGGTCATCTCCGGCGACCCCTCTAGCACCAGCCGACGCGGACGAGGCCCAGGGTTCCAACGGTGCCATCGGCGCCCCGAACCGTGGCCCGTGCTGCGTTTCCGGATCGCGCCGCCGTCTCGGGCCTCGCCGGCATCATGTCGCCGGTGGGTTTGACCCACTTTGACCACTGCGGGACCCCCCCTGTGTCCATGACATGTGGGGCCGGCCTTTGACTGAATTAGTGTAGGATTTTAATTAGTGCTAATTGCCTACTAGCTTAGGTGTTAGATTAGTTAACACTAATTAATTTAGTAAATTAATTAAGCCACTGACATGTGGGCCAGCCCTGCTGACATTTTCGTTAGTATTAGTTTAACCCTAATCAACCCAGTTAACCAACTGAGTCACTGACCAGTGGGCCCCACTGGTCAGGTTTGACCTGAACCCGCCCTGTTGACCTGATGACGTCAGGGTGATGTCATGCTGACGCAGTAAATGTTTTCTGGAGTTTTAAATAAATCAGAAATGATTTATTTATTACAGAAAATATCCAAAACTTCAAAAATTCATAGAAATTCAACCGTAACTCCAAATGAAATAATTTATATATGAAAAATGATCAGAAAAATCCAATCTATCCATCTATACTATTTTCATGCATGTTAGAACAACTTATAGCTGCTGTTTAGCACAAATCTTATAAATGACATTTGAATTTCACATATGGAGTTTGGTTTTGAACTTAGGGTTCAAACCAACTTCATTTAACTTTGTTGCTAGATGCATTAGCCCAAAACACATTCATATTTCCATGTCATTATCATGCATCATATTGTTGCATCGCATTGATTGTGTTCTTTCTTGTTTGCCGGTAATTGTCCCCTCTCAGTAGACGACGTTCCGACGATTGTTCGATGACACCGATGAAGAACTATATTATCTTCAGAAGTGCCAGGCAAGCAAAACCCCCTTGTTCATTCCGATAAAATCCCACTCTCCCGCTCCTGCTCTCTTTTACTGCATTAGGATAACAATGACATATTTGTTACTTGCTGCGGTAGCTGAACCCCTTTATCCTTTGCATGACCTGTCATTGCCACAGTAAATAGATGAAACCCACTAGCATGAGTAGGAGTTGTTTGAGCCCTGATGTGCCTACTCATTCATGCTTGTTTGTCATGCCTGCTACTGCTTAGAGTTGAGTCAGGTCTGATTCATTGGGAATGAATCAGAGGTGTGTGAACATGTCCTACTGTGTGTGAGCTAAGTGTGTGAACACGATTTGGTAAAGGTAGCGGTGAGAGGCCATGTAGGAGTACATGGTGGGTTGTCTCATTGCAGCCGTCCTCAGGAACTGAGTTCTGTGTTTGTGATCCATGACCAGTTACTACCACGCATTGGATGCTTAAGTGCCCCTCTCGACTTATTAATCAACTTGATCTCTGTCCAGGAGTTGCAACTAGTTTCTGGTGTTTGTAGGTAGTGTTAGTAGTCTACCAAGTGGCACCCGGTACAGGTGGGCTTGGGACAGACTAGGCACAGTGACCCGGTGTACCAAGTGGCACTCGGATGGTGGGCTTGGGAACCCTGCACACATCATTTGGGGCCATGAGTGACACCCCAGCCGGATCTCCTTGCGGATGGAACCCGAATAGGCGATAAACCTGGACAAGAGACTTGTGTGGTTAGTCAGGTCGTGGCCGACTCCCTCGCCAGGCTTCCGCTTGAAGGTTGCCGAGATACACGACGTGTACATGGCGGTAAGTGGCGAGAGCGTGTGTGAAGAAGTACACCCCTGCAGGGTTAATATGATCTATTCGAATAGCCGTGTCCGCGGTAAAGGACTTCTGGGTTGCCTGTACAGTTCATAGACAAGTGAAAGTGGATACTCTAAAATACGCAAGATAAGCGTGAGTGCTACGGATGGCGTTCTCGTAGGGAGACGGGAGCGGATCCATAGTGGTGTATTGATATGGTGAATATGTGGACTCGTGTGCGCCACCTCAAAAGAGTTACTTGCAGTCGTAGTTCAGGATAGCCACCGAGTCAAAGCTGGCTTGCTGCAGTTAAACTCCACCACCCCCTTTGTTGATAATGATGCATATGTAGTTAGATCTGATGTAAGTCTTGCTGGGTACATTTGTACTCACGTTGCTTAATTTATGTTTTTGCAGAGAGACTTCAGTCTCGCTAGTAGTACCGCGTGGACTTCGACGTTTAGCTTGTTACCTCAGCTACGATCTTGTGCCCTCGGCAGGATCTGGTAGATAGTCAGGCTTCTCAGCCTTTTTCATTTATAGTTGTCTGTACTCAGACATGTTAAGCTTCCGCATGTGCTTTGACTTGTATGCTCTGATTGTTGGGTCATGAGACCCATGTTTGTAATATCTCGCTCCTCGGAGCCTATTGAATAAATACTTGAGTCGTAGAGTCATGTTGTGATGCCATGTTGTATTTGCACATATCGAGCATATTGTGTGTATGTTATTGAAATGCTTGGTATGTGTGGGATCTGACTATCTAGTTGTTTATCCTTAGTAGCCTCTCTTACCGGGAAATGTCTCCTAGTGTTTCCACTGAGCCATGGTAGCTTGCTACTGCTCCGGAACACTTAGGCTGGCCGGCATGTGTCCTTCTTCGTTCCTGTGTCTGTCCCTTCGGGGAAATGTCACGCGATGAATACCGGAGTCCTGTTAGCCCGCTACAGCCCGGTTCACCGGAGTCCTGCTAGCCCAGTGCTACAGCCTGGATTCACTCGCTGATGACCGACACGTTCGATGCTGGGTCATGGATGCCTGTCCCTGTAAGTTTGTGCCATTTGGGTTTATGACTAGCCATGTCAGCCCGGGCTCCTTATCATATGGATGCTAGCGACACTATCATATACGTGTGCCAAAAGACGCAAACGGTCCCGGGCAAAGGTAAGGCGACACCCGTGGGAATACCGTGCGTGAGGCCGCAAAGTGATATGAGGTGTTACATGCTAGCTCGATGTGGCATTGAGTCGGGGTCCTGACAGCTTTGGTATCAGAGCTTGACTGCCTGTAGGATTACCAAGCCAAACTGGTCGAAGTTGAGTCTAGAAATTCTTTAGTTATATAAGGGAATTGATTGTGGGATGGAAAGTAAGGCTCTTTTTACTCCTTTACCTTATGCCCTTCTGATCCGAGTCATCTTATCTTCCTACGGGGTTAAGAACTAGGCTTCTCGTCTATCTATCAGGATCACGTGTTACCAATCTGTAGACTTATAGGATTGTTGGATTTAAGCCTCGGTTCAGTTCCTACTACTTCCGTATGATAATTCTTGATCTCGTAACCTTGATATTGTGCTTCTGAGTGGCTATGCCACCATTTTTGTAGCATGTCTCCAATCTTTTGAGCATTTACAGCCGTTATGCTGTCCGAGTCATCCCAGGTTTCTAAATAGTCGGATGCATTTGCAAATCCCTTCCTCCTGTTTCCGATGTGCCTTTGGTCAGATTAATCACACAAATCAGTGAGTTGAGGTACTTTATTGCCTTGACATATATGTTGGAGCTAGTATTATGACCCTAGGTGTCTTAGGGGATCATCTAGTAATTTAGCCATGATTTGTGTCCCAGTGTGATGATTCTGGCCATCATTCTTGTAAGCATCCCGTGATGCCACTTAGTTAGTAGGCATTTCACTTCTGGGTTTTGAACCCGAGATTCACCCTACTTACTTCATGTTGATAGTAATTGCTAGCTCCCTTAGGTTATTAGTAACCTTTGCGATAGTCCTTGAAGTCCGTGGTATCTTCTTCTTCCAAATACCATGAACTACTTATGGCAGAAGTTCCTCGTTGAACTGAACGATCACAACCAGAGTGCTCTTGATGAGTTCTCCATTATATATTGTGGCTCTGCCAGTTCTACCTTTCTGCATGGGTTATCCGGAAGAAATATGTTGAACTTCGTTCGACATGCTAAACCATGCATTCACAACTCAGAAAATCATTGTTCCTTTGAGTTGTCCCTCTTTAGTTGTCTTCTGACCCTCGTCTATCAATTGATAGTCAAGATTATGTGTGCATTCGTTCATCGATGCCTATTACTCTTGTGGTCTGTCAAGCCATTCTATTCCGGAATGACTAGGAGGAACAAACTCCAGTACCTCATCCATATTTAGGATTGGGTCAAAGTAGTTGTGTTCCGCAGATCAAGTTGCAATCCAGCTTCTGGTCTGTTCTACCTTGAGGTATTACCATCTTTATATCAGGAATATCATTGGAATTGCACACCCTCTTATGAATTCTTGTTGCAGTGATACTTCTTGCCATCATTATTCATTTCTCGGCTTCCGTGTTGTTGGAACCGGAATGCCGACGGGTGAACTATGATGTGTGAAATCAGTACCCCTAGCAACTAGTTGCTTGGTAGTAAATGGACAATATTCTCATTCTTAGCATGTTGGTTATTGAATCACCATTCTAAGATAGATTGTGCTACCTAGTCCTTATTTCCTGGTGCACTCTTTGATTGATGAGTTAGGATTTTGTCAAGTCCTCGCTCATTTGATCATATCATCTTGCCCTGAAAAGCAAGATTGTTCTCGAGCTTAGTAACATATCGGTGGTTCGTGATTTTCCGTATATCTTCTCGGAAGTATTACCAGGTTGTCACCTAACCGCTATGTTGAGTTCGTGATCAAGTTGGTTTATTCCTGTAAACCACCCTTTCTCCAAGAATTCATGTTGGATACCTCTGAGCTAGTTGGTTAAGCTAAACGACAACTTGGAGAGTTGGAAGATAAAAGCTTACCTAACTTAGTTCGTTTCAAAGGGATATCCTGGTGTTGGTGTGTTAGTTGAAGAAAGATGATATCTTCATCGATTGGTCCCTGTGATCAGTTATTGGACCTATTGTCTTATAAAAACTTTGATTTAAGTATGGGATATCGTCAAATCAAATCAGAACCAACGATGTTCGTAATGTTGTCTTACTCGTGGCTGTCCCTCGAGCATACACCATTATATCTTTTGGTCTGACCAATACTATCACCTTGTTCACATGATGGTGGAAGTCCAGTGCTATGGAAATTCCGATGAGTTGCTGTTGAGCCTATCAGCGGCATTTTGTCTCCCCCATGATTCATGTTGACATCAACCTAGTGTTGGAAACTTCTATAAGCATTATCTTCATGTTCCGTGCATGAAGCATATGTTTCGATGAAGGAAGTGGCTTCCTTTGATTCACGTGCATTGATGTAAGTTGCCGTCGTGAATTCGAGAAAGTTTGTTTTTGCTCCTCTGGAATCATCCCAAGTCAGTCATGCATGTGCAAAGTATACTATGGTTTGGTAGATTAATTACCTCCACTCCATGTGTGTTCCGTAGCACCCCAAGCCACTGACTGATTTGTTCACGAAAAAGAGTTAAGTGTTAATCCATGGTAATGCACAAGACTCTGATATCCCCGATGATGGTTCCCTACCAGAACTCGGTAGTGTTTTATTATAAGACTACCATGTGATCATGTTTGTCTGGGACAGCGTGTTCACATGTGTGTAGCAGAACCAGCTCATGTTTTGGAGCTTGCTATCGTAGTTCATTTCCTGAGAATCTCGCAACGTCATCTTGTAGAATTGTGTTGCAAACTTTCTTTTTTCTTCCTAGACTCGATGGGTCCGGAATACCCTGACACCAACCAGATCTGAATCTCAGGCAGATATGATGGTTGGAACATTTCCCAAGAACTATAATATTGGTCCCTCGATAACCGGTAAAGTGGATGTCATGGCCAACACACCCAGCCGGAAGACCTATTATTGTAGTATCTTGATTGAAGAAGTTGGCCACCTTTCCATAAGGACTTCGTAGGATTTACTCCCTAGTTGTTCCTTATAGATTTTTGAGTTCCCGCAGTCCGACCTTTTACTTGATGTTCTAGATATCAAACCATAATTATTTATGGATTACTCTAGCACATCAAGGAGAACATTAGAAGCGGAGTGCTAAATGTCTCTCGGTCGATCATCGAGATTTTGTTTCCTTGGCCTCGCTAAGGTGAAATCTGAGAAGCTATTATCTTCCTATGCATCTGCATCGTCCAACACTATCCATCATGGTAGTATGTTGTGTTGCCAGGATCCTTGACACGGATATTGGTAAAACCTTGATGAATATGGAAATGCTCAAGTTCTTGAGAGCACGCACAAGCGCTAGGTGTTATCATCGGCACTAACTGGGATTGCTCTCAGTTTCTTCGGTTATGCTATAACTTTTCAAACAGTGGACCCACTCTCTTCTGTTGAGCTTCTCCCTAGTTACTAAAATCATCCCTTGTGTTGTTTTCAACAAGGTAATCCACATCATCCATTTTAATCCAAGCATGCCATTCTACCGACCCCCTCCAAACGATCGCTCGAGAATTGCCTTAGCTGGTATAAAGAGTTCCAATGATCTTTGAATCAAAGGTAATTCTTTTTGCCACTTAAGGGGATATTTCTATGAGTCACCTTCCCTAAGGTGCATCATTATGGTGTCATGTCAACTTAACTCCTCGCTACGTTGACAACCGTTCACCACCCTCTTAGGTGTGGAATTGTTGCCTACCTAGTGAACCTTCGTCATCCGTTTCACTCCATCCCTCTAGATGTGTGCTTCGTGTCTCAGCTCGAGAGATGTGTCAATGTCTCGTCCCATGAGTTGATCCTGAGTTGTTCGATCTTCGAGAAGATCGATCCTTCTAGAGTCCCCTTCTCCTCTCGTTGTCATATTGGCTGGAGTTCTCAGAGCAAGACGACAAGACAAAGATGGTGATTGAATCAACGTTCATTTGAAGTGCAACCTGGATCGTGAAGATTGTGTTAGTTTGCGTGCCCCCTTCGTCTTACCCTACGCTTGAATCTCGGGTCGAGATTTTTGCTTAGTGGGGGTGAGTTGTCACATCCCTAGTTCTGGCCTAACCTATGCTTGCTTCCATGTGTGCATCATGTTTAAATTCAAATGAAATTGGAATTGAGGAATTTTCAAAAGCCTTAGGAAACCTCTAAAAATAACCAACATTTAAATCTTCTCAAATGAGTCCAAGAAAATGTTCCTGTTATTCATAGAAATATTGGTAAGAGGTAAGATTCAAACCAATATTTTTGGAGTCACAGAGATATTTATTTTGGCCATTTGAATTAATCCAATAACTATTTGCTTTGGATTTATATTTAATATATATTAAATATGACTCCAATAATTCTGGAAGTTTGTGAGTGGCTTTGTATATATTTTAGCAAGCCACATAAAAACCTACAGAATTTATTAAAATGATTTAGTTGCTAAACTAAATCAAAACAGAGGAAGAAAAAAATAGAAAACAATAAGTAAAAGGAAAGAGCAGAAGAACTACCTGGCGCTCACCTCTCAGCCCACCTGGCCCAACTCCAGCTGGCGGCCCAGCCCGCCACCACTACCCCCCCTGTCGCCTTCCTCCTCTGCCAGGAGGACACGCGTGCGGCCGACGCGCGCACGCATGCGCCCCGGCCACCTCCTCCCTCCTAGCCTGCCTGGCTCTCCCTCGTCGCGTCTAGGCGACGCCAGCGCGACCCCCTGGACCCCCTCGCTCTCTCCCTCTCCCTCGTTTCTCTCCTCTGCTTCCTCTCTCTCACTCGCCCGAATGCAGCCGTCGCCGCCGACGAGCTCCCTTGCGGCCACCGGCCACCCCATGCCCCGCCGACGCGCCAAGAAGCTCCACCAAGACGCCCTCTTCCTCCTCGATGAGTCACGTAAGCTCGGCCGCCCTGCATCGCCATCTGCATCGCCTTCTTCTCCCTCCGGTCGCCGAGATTGCCGGCAACGCCATGACACCGTCCGTGCTTCCCCGATCCCACTTCGACGCCCCCTACAACCGCAGTGAGCCGCTACGCCGAACCCCTCTCTCCCCGTGCTCTATTTCCCTCCGTAGCCGCCGTTTCCACCGCACCCGAGAGCTTCTCGCCGCCGGCCATGGCGTAGCCATGGCCACAGCCACCGCAGCTCGTTCCTGAGCATGTCCCCGTGTTCAGTACTTCCCCAGGAGCACGCAGCACCCACCAGTTCCTCCCGTAGTGCACCATAGCGTCGAATCGGTCGGCGCCCAAACTCCGGCCGCCGCGGAAGCGGACACCGCCGTTGATTTAGGTCGTCTCCGGCGACCCCTCTAGCACCAGCCGACGCGGACGAGGCCCAGGGTTCCAACGGTGCCATCCGCGCCCCGAACCGTGGCCCGTGCTGCGTTTCCGGATCGCGCCGCCGTCTCGGGCCTCGCCGGCGTCATGTCGCCGGTGGGTTTGACCCACTTTGACCACGGCGGGACCCCCCCTGTGTCCATGACATGTGGGGCCGGCCTTTGACTGAATTAGTGTAGGATTTTAATTAGTGCTAATTGCCCTGTTAGTTTAGGTGTTAGATTAGTTAACACTAATTAATTTAGTTAATTAATTAAGCCACTGACATGTGGGCCAGCCCTGCTGACATTTTCGTTAGTATTAGTTTAAGCCTAATCAACCCAGTTAACCAACTGAGTCACTGACCAGTGGGCCCCACTGGTCAGGTTTGACCTGAACCCGCCCTGTTGACCTGATGACGTCAGGGTGATGTCATGCTGACGCAGTAAATGTTTTCTGGAGTTTTAAATAAATCAGAAATGATTTATTTATTTCAGAAAATATCCAAAACTTCAAAAATTCATAGAAATTCAACCGTAACTCCAAATGAAATAATTTATATATGAAAAATGATCAGAAAAATCCAATCTATCCATCTGTACTATTTTCATGCATGTTAGAACAACTTAGAGCTGCTGTTTAGCACAAATCTTATAAATGACATTTGAATTTCACATATGGAGTTTGGTTTTGAACTTAGGGTTCAAACCAACTTCATTTAACTTTGTTGCTAGATGCATTAGCCCAAAACACATTCATATTTCCATGTCATTATCATGCATCATATTGTTGCATCGCATTGATTGTGTTCTTTCTTGTTTGCCGGTAATTGTCCCCTCTCAGTAGACGATGTTCCGACGATTGTTCGATGACACCGATGAAGAACTATATTATCTTCAGAAGTGCCAGGCAAGCAAAACCCCCTTGTTCATTCCGATAAAATCCCACTCTCCCGCTCCTGCTCTCTTTTACTGCATTAGGACAACAACAACATATTTGTTACTTGCTGCGGTAGCTGAACCCCTTTATCCTTTGCATGACCTGTCATTGCCACACTAAATAGATGAAACCCACTAGCATGAGTAGGAGTTGTTTGAGCCCTGATGTGCCTACTCATTCATGCTTGTTTGTCATGCCTGCTACTGCTTAGAGTTGAGTCAGGTCTGATTTATTGGGAATGAATCGGAGGTGTGTGAACATGTCCTACTGTGTGTGAGCTAAGTGTGTGAACACGATTTGGTAAAGGTAGCGGTGAGAGGCCATGTAGGAGTACATGGTGGGTTGTCTCATTGCAGCCGTCCTCAGGAACTGAGTTCTGTGTTTGTGATCCATGACCAGCTACTACCACGCATTGGAATGCTTAAGTGCCCCTCTCGACTTATTAATCAACTTGATCTCTGTCCAGGAGTTGCAACTAGTTTCTGGTGTTTATAGGTAGTGTTAGTAGTCTACCAAGTGGCACCCGGTACAGGTGGGCTTGGGATAGACTAGGCACAGTGACCTGGTGTACCAAGTGGCACCCGGATGGTGGGCTTGGGAACCCTGCACACATCGTTTGGGGCCATGAGCGACACCCCGGCCGGATCTCCTTGCGGATGGAACCCGAATAGGCGATAAACCTGGACAAGAGACTTGTGTGGTTAGTCAGGTCGTGGCCGACTCCCTCGCCAGGCTTCCGCTTGAAGGTTGTCGAGATACATGACGTGTACATGGTGGTAAGTGGCGAGAGCGTGTGTGAAGAAGTACACCCCTACAGGGTTAATATGATCTATTCGAATAGCCGTGTCCGCGGTAAAGGACTTCTGGGTTGCCTGTACAGTTCATAGACAAGTGAAAGTGGATACTCTAAAATACGCAAGATAAGCGTGAGTGCTATGGATGGCGTTCTCGTAGGGAGACGGGAGCGGATCCATAGTGGTGTATTGATATGGTGAATATGTGGACTCGTGTGCGCCACCTCAAAAGAGTTACTTGCAGTCGTAGTTCAGGATAGCCACCGAGTCAAAGCTGGCTTGCTGCAGTTAAACTCCACCACCCCCTTTGTTGATAATGATGCATATGTAGATAGATCTGATGTAAGTCTTGTTGGGTACATTTGTACTCACGTTGCTTAATTTATGTTTTTGCAGAGAGACTTCAGTCTCGCTAGTAATACCGCGTGGGCTTCGACGTTTAGCTTGTTACCTCAGCTACGATCTTGTGCCCTCGGCAGGATCTAGTAGATAGTCAGGCTTCTCGGCCTTTTTCATTTATAGTTGTCTGTACTCAGACATGTTAAGCTTCCGCATGTGCTTTGTCTTGTATGCTTTGATTGTCGGGTCATGAGACCCATGTTTGTAATATCTCGCTCCTTGGAGCCTATTGAATAAATTACTTGAGTCGTAGAGTCATGTTGTGATGCCATGTTGTATTTGCACATATCGAGCATATTGTGTGTATGTTATTGAAATGCTTGGTATGTGTGGGATCTGACTATCTAGTTGTTTATCCTTAGTAGCCTCTCTTACCGGGAAATGTCTCCTAGTGTTTCCACTGAGCCATGGTAGCTTGCTACTGCTCCGGAACACTTAGGCTGGCCGGCATGTGTCCTTCTTTGTTCCTGTGTCTGTCGCTTCGGGGAAATGTCACGCGATGAATACCGGAGTCCTGTTAGCCCGCTACAGCCCGGTTCACCGGAGTCCTGCTAGCCCAGTGCTACAGCCTGGATTCACTCGCTGATGACCGACACGTTCGATCTTGGGTCATGGATGCCTGTCCCTGTAAGTTTGTGCCACTTTGGGTTTACGACTAGCCATGTCAGCCCGGGCTCCTTATCATATGGATGCTAGCGACACTATCATATACGTGTGCCAAAAGACGCAAACGGTCCCGGGCAAAGGTAAGGCGACACCCGTGGGAATACCGTGCGTGAGGCCGCAAAGTGATATGAGGTGTTACATGCTAGCTCGATGTGGCATTGAGTCGGGGTCCTGACACTGTCTTGTGGCAGCTTTAGGCAGGTTGCTAGGGGTGCTCCTACTGCCATCATCTGAGGAACTTGAGGGACTAGTGCCCTCACTCATCTGCACTTGCTGCTCTGACAAGTTCTGGCTATCACTTTGGTCTGACATGATGCAAACTCTGACTGCTAACCCTGTGAATAGGTTATAGATGAGATAGAGTGGATAAGCATCACAAAATGTAGAGATTTTGCAAAAGAATAATTCAAAAACTTAGTTTTAGTTTCCCACCGAAAGCATCTCGGATCTACCGATTTCTAAACTCGGTGATACCGAAGCAGTTTTGGCACCTAAACTAGTGAACTCGGTCAGACCGAGTCACAGTTTGGTGGCACCGAGACTGCTAGGGTTTCACAGAGTTCCAAAATCGGTCTCACCGATAAGTAATTCTCGGTCAGACCGAGTCTCACTTGTGCAATGGCATAAGCCAAATCGGTGGGACCGAGTTTTTCAACTCGGTGGGTCCGAGATGGTTTCGGCGGAAACCTACCCCTAAAATTTTCGAATTAAACCTAATCTACAAGTTCATTGACTGGATAGAAGTTTAAAAAATGTGGCAAGAATCATAATGATCACAATGTGCTAAGAATCAGATTGGGGAATAGCACAAAAATCGAGTCCATACCCTAGTTCGGCGGAGACTTGCTATGGCGGCAACGGCGGGGTAGAATTCCGTTGACAGCGATGGAGCCCAGCGACTGGAGGTGGCTGGCGGCGAGGAGACAATCCGGAGGCCAAGTTGGCAGAGCAGGCTATCGCGCGGGCGAAGGGGTTCAGAGAAATTTCCAAATTTTTTGCCCGTGACTATATATAGCCCGACCCTGTCGGTGTGGCCGAGTGGAACGACTCGGTGGCACCGAGATGCAAAACTGTATACAGTTATTGCAACTCGATGTGACCGAATGGTTCAAATCGGTTGCACCGAGATCGAAAACATAGATCAACTTAATGATCTCGGTAGGACCGAAAGTAGGGTATCGGTCAGACCGAGAATCATAAAGAGGTTTTGGAAGTTTAAGTCTATGACGAATCAGGGACTCCGAGCGCTCCTCACACAGAGTGGTTCGAATCTGACTTGATCAAATTTTGTGATGTAGCATGAATAGAGTTTGAGACGAGAAAAGCATAGATAGCTAGAGGAGGTTCTTAGGCATTCTTGTCCATCCATTTGGCAAAAGGAAATAAAACCGAACAATCAAAACAACAAGTGGATGTCCTCGAATGAGTAAAATATGCAACCAGCATGCTCACACAATAAGATGGCAAATGAAATATGTGACAAGGCATGCACAACCAATTCTAGCATCTACCAAGCAATTTGCGATGACAAGGTCATCTATATATGAGTATATTGACTTAGGAGTCAAGTGAGAACACTTGATCATAGGTCATACTCATTGTTTAAGCTCAAGTGGGGTTACCACTTTTACATAAAGCATTGTTGTGTTCACATCTTTAGAGTTGCTTTAGCTCAAGTCTTAGAGTAAAGCTCCCCCTAGATGTGATATCCCCCCTTAGAGGGATGAACTAACCTCGGGTTTTGTCGATGATGACTTCATGTAGATGTTGAAGATGTGGATGCTCAATGTTGATGTAGATAACTTGGAGCTATCCCTTTGAGTGAATTGCACTTTCAATACCTACATGGGTTAGTCCCGCAAGGAACAAACAAGGATATCCATAGACATAGAGTGATGCAGACACAAGATGATGTCCATGAAAACTTTTAGGTTACCTTGTCCCTTGTCTTACCAACAAGAGGGTTTGTGACTCCTTGAACTAGTGCAAGATGTGGAAGTTGATTGCACTTGTTCTTGCCAAAATGATAAGAGTGAAGTATGTTGGCGGAGTCACCCTCAAGAACTCTCTAGTTCTTCTTCTTTTGGATCCACACCATCTTGATGGGAATCCTTGGAGTTGTAGTCGTACTTGATGAAGTGGAACTTGAAGTAGTCTTGGGAATCCACTTGACTAAGGTCTTAGGAGCTTCTTCAAATGCATCAATTTCCTCTTGAAGCTTGTCCTTGCCTTTTTGCTTGTAGTCTTGTGGCGGAAGATCATCTTGAGCTTGTGTCCCCTTGAAAGAAGTATCATACTTTTCTTGTTGAGGAACAAACTTTGTCTTGGGGTATTGATCTTCTTCCCACTCAACTCCATTGGCATTGAACTTTCGTTCAAAACCAACACCTTGATTCTTCCGGTGCATTCCTTGCTTGCGCACAATTTCCTCGAATTTCTTACTCCCGACAAGGCTTTTGTACACTCCTTTCTCTATAATTCCCTTCAATACGCTATTTTCTTGCTCAAGTGTAACTTGGCTAAGAGAATCATTAGTGGAATCAAGAGAACTACTAGAAGCAACAATATTGGATTTAGCATGATCATTGTTACTGCTAGAGGAAGAATCTTTCTTGTTCTTGTTACTAGACTTGACTTGAGGCATGTAAGTGGATAAGAGTAAACGCTTGGAAATGTAAGGAGAACTTTTCTTGCGGAGATCATCATTGATTGCTTTTAAGAACTCATGCTCTTGCTCAAGATTGAGCTTTTCAAAGCGTAATTTCTCATGAGCTCTTAAAAGTTCTCGATGATCTTCGAAGATAGTTTCATGAGCTAACTTAACAGTGTTTAAGTCTTTAGTTAGAGCCTCAATCTTCTCCTTATCATTGTCATTCGTTTTATCTTGATTAGCATGATTAATTGACATTTCATCATAGTATTCATCACTAGAGTTGTCAACAAGCAAATCATCACCTAACAAGTCATCTTCATCACTATTGAAATCAACATACTCGGGGTGTGTTACCTTAGGACCTTTGGTCATGAAGCATCTTCCAATTCCTTCATTTGGTGAGTCAATGATGTCGTAGGAGTTGGTTGACACAAGTGCTAGACCGGCAACACCTTCATCTTGAGTATCTTCGGAGTCAGAGTGATAACTTCTCTCGGAGTGGCTGTCGGAGTTGGAGCCGGATACCCATTCACCAACATGAGCTTGATGTCTTCGTTTTGTGTAGCTCCTTGATGATTTTTCCTTCGTTTCCAAATCCTTGCTTCTCCGTGAGTATCTTCGTTCATAACGATCATCTCTACTCCTCTCTCTTGGTGGTGATTCTTTGCTTCTTCTTTTTGGAGAATCTTCTCTTCTCTTGTAGGGAGCCGTACACTCATTGGAATAGTGTCCGGGTCTTCCACAACTGTAGCAGTTTCGCTCTCGACTAGAAGATCTTTTGTCATTGTAGGACCTTTACTTGCTTCTACCTTTGCTTCTACTCTTGTAGAACTTGTTGAAGTTCTTCACCATTAAGCTCAATTCTTCATTGAAGTTTTGTTTCTCACTTGATGATGTAGGGGCTTCACATGAGGCTTTGTAGTCACCACTTGATTTGTTGTGAAGTTCCTCTTTATCCTTAAGTGACATCTCATGAGCAACAATTCTTCCAATCACCTCCGTTGACTTGAGATCTTTGTAATTGGGCATCATTTGGATCAATGTGCACACAGTATCATATTTTCCATCCAAGGCTCTTAGAATCTTCTTGATGATGAATCTATTGGTCATCTCTTCACTTCCTAAGCCGGCAATCTCATTTGTGATGAGAGCAAGCCTAGAGTACATTTCAGCGACACCTTCACCATCCTTCATTTTGAACTTGTCAAGTTGACTTTGAAGCACATCCAACTTGGATTCCTTGACGGAGTCGATACCTTCGTGCATATCAATCAAAGGGAAGGGTTTGGAGAATTCAAACGCAATTGGAGACACGGATGTTTTTCCCGTGGTTCGGATAGGTGGTGCTATCCTACATCCACGTTGATGGAGACTTCAACCCACAAAGGGTAACGGTTGCGCAAGTCCACGGAGGGCTCCACCCACAAAGGGTAACGGTTGCGCGAGTCCACGGAGGGCTCCACCCACGAAGGGTCCACGAAGAAGCAACCACCCACAAAGGGTCCACGAAGAAGCAACCTTGTCTATCCCACCATGGCCATCGCCCACGAAGGACTTGCCTCACTAGTGGTAGATCTTCACAAAGTAGGCGATCTCCTTGCCCTTACAAACTCCTTGGTTCAACTCCACAATCTTGTTGGAGGCTCCCAAGTGACACCTAGCCAATCTAGGAGACACCACTCTCCAAGAAGTAACAAATGGTGTGTAGGTAATGAACTCCTTGCTCTTGTGCTTCAAATGATAGTCTCCCCAACACTCAACTCTCTCTCATAGGATTTGGATCTGGTGGAAAGAAGATTTGAGTGGAAAGCAACTTGGGGAAGGCTAGAGATCAAGATTCATATGGTAGGAATGGAATATCTTGGTCTCAACACATGAGTAGGTGGTTCTCTCTCAGAACATATGAGTTGGAATTGTGTATGTTTTCTGATGGCTCTCTCCACGAATGAAGAGGAGGTGGAGGGGTATATATAGCCTCCACACGAAATCCAACCGTTACACACAGTTTTCCAATCTCGGTGGGACCGAATCAAAAAACTCGGTTGGACCGAAAAGGTAAACCTAGTGACCGTTAGAGATTTTCGGTGGGACTGACATGCAACTCGGTAGGACCGATATGGTTAGGGTTTGGGCATAACGTAATCTCAGTGAGACCGATTACACAAACTCGGTGAGACCGATTTTGGTAATTAGCTAACCAGAGAGTTGGTCAGGCAAACTCGGTGGGACCGATTTGCTCTTTCGATGAGACCTAAAAGTTACAAAAAGGAAACACCGAATTTACATTGCAATCTCGGTGGGACCGATTCACTCTTTCGTTGAGACCGAAAAGTTACGAAAGGGAAACAGAGAGTTTGCAATCCCATCTCGGTGAGACCGAGATCCCTATCGGTAGAACTGAATTGCTAGGGTTTGGCAGTGGCTTATGACAAATGAAACTCGGTGGCGCCGGATAGAAAGAATCGGTAGGACCGAGTTTGGCTTAGGGTTTAGGTCATATGGATATGGGAAAGTAGTTGAGGGTTTTGGAGCATATCACTAAGCACATGAAGCAAGAGGCTCATTAAGCAACACCTCATCCCTCCTTGATAGTATTGGCTTTTCCTAAAGACTCAATGTGATCTTGGATCACTAAAATATAAAATGAAGAGTCTTGAGCTTTTGAGCTTGTGCCAATCCTTTGTCCTTAGCATTTTGAGGGTTCCACTTTCACATCCATGGCATGCCAATCATTGAGCTTTCCTGAAATAATCATCTTGAAATAGCATTAGCTCAATGAGCTATATGTTCTTATGAATTACCAAAACCACCTAGGGATAGTTGCACTTTCACTCACCCACACCCCCTGTTATTCTGCGGCGACGGCATCCTCACACCGCAACGAACCAGTGAACCCTCATACTCCTCTACGCGTGGGCATCCAGTGCCGCGTCTTCCCCAGCTCCGCATCGTCCCCTTCCTAGGCCTCGCCGTCGTCCACCGCCCTAGTGTTCTCGGCGCGGCATGGTCAACGTGGTCAAGGAACGGCTTCCATCGGACATGGACTGTACGTGGAGAGGCTGACAGCTGGGTCCACGGCCGCAGCAAGGAAGTGCCTCCTTATTACGTGCAAAATAATTATTCCTCCACCTGATAGCGGGACCCACCGGACGGGCCACCGTATTTCGCCCCCCAGATTGCTGGGACCCACCAGCTACATCGTCATTCTAGTCGCGAACGTGTATGTACATATATACTGGTCGATGTAGAGGCGTGCATGTGTCATAGTAGAGGCGGCCAGGGTGCAAGAAAGAAAATACGACCACGTATGTGTACATACGAGCGGGGTCTCGAACGCCTACTCGCGCATACGTACGGCCAGGGCTCGTGTACATGGCTAGGTCGGAACTGAGAAACAACATCGTCGTCGTGTTCATGGGGAGGCAACGGAATGCGTCGTGTTCATCGGGAGGGCTTGGACGGAACAGGCGATGGAAACGAGGCCTGGCGTACCGCAGAACGGAGGAAACGAGCTTGTGTTCGACCGGCCACGTTCGAAACGGGATCCTGTTCATCGGGAGGGGTGTGGCATACCACAAAACGTAGGAAACGGACCTCCTATGGTCGAAACGGGAGTCCTGTTGATCGGGTGGGGTGTGGCATACCGCAAAATGGAGGAAACAGACTTGTGTTGGAGCACTACGGTCGAAACAGGGGTCCTGTTCATTGGGAGGGGTGTGGCATACCGCAAAACGAGACTCCACGGGATAATGTTCATCTCCACCATCGACCCCCTCCAGCCTCCACGAGCTACTGTTCATCCACCGTTGACCTCCTCCAGCCTCCAGCTGCGACTGTTCATCCACGGGCTCCTGTTCATCGAGCCTCCACCGCGCGCTACTCCACCGGCTACTGTTCAACTAGCCCTCTCCACGGGCTCCTCTTCAACCACCCCTTCATGGGCTACTATTCATCCTACCCTCCACCGTCTACTGTTCATCCTGTCCTCCACGGGGTGGTCCTGTTCATCCAACCCTCCACGGGGTGGTCCTGTTCATCCAGCCCTCCACGGGGTCCTGTTCATCCAGCCCCAACCGGCTCGATCGATCGGGGTCCTGTTCATCCAGAGGCAACACCACGGGGTCCTGTTCATCCAGCCCCAACCGGCTCGATCGATCGGGGTCCTGTTCATCCAGAGGCAACACCACGGGGTCCTGTTCATCCACCCCCGCCGGGAACTGTTCATCCAAACCCCCCGCAACGCTCACTGTTCATCCAAAGGCATCATCGATCGGCTTCAGTTAGCAGTAGCAGCGAAGGAATCGCTCGATCGGGTTCAGTTAATAGCCATCAATCGATCGCTTGGGTTCAGTAATGCGTAGCCTGCAGTGCAATCGCTCGGGTTCAGTTAGAGCCCAACGCCTCGCTCGGGTTCAGTTAGAGCCAATGCCTCACACACACGCGCGTACGTGTACGAGAGAAACACGCATCGCTCGGCCCCCGACCTCCCACCGTAACCGGGAACTCCCCAAAATTTTCCTCGCCCTCGCTTCTACCACGATTTTTCTGTCATGGACGGCCCAAAGAATGTCATGCAGCTGCGTCTCCAGCCTGCCCAGGACGAAAAGCCCATTTTCTGTCATGATTTTTTGTCATAGAAGTAGGATCCCACCACATCTATGATGATACTGGGGTTTGACACAATTGTCGTCATAGAAGTGTCATATGTATGACAGAAAAAAAAATTGTTCGGCCCAAAATGTCATGGATGTGTCTTTTTTTTGTAGTGCTAGCTACCTAATTTGGGAGGAGACAACTTCAACTAGTGGAGGGGGAAGGAAAAAGAGAAAGGAGATGCATTAGTGTAGGTGGTGTAGTTAGGTAGGAGTAATGAAGAGAGAGAAAGGTAGGTAGAAGAGGAAGAGTAATGGGGGAGAAGTATTGAGGAAGAAGAAGAGTGAGAGTGGGAGAGGTACGGGAAAGGGAGAGGAGGGGGAGGGGGGGTGGGTGGGGAAAAGGTGGTGGGTGCGGATTAGCAGTAGCGCGGGATGTAAAACGCGCTGCTGCTAAGAAAGTAGCAGCAGCGCGCTTTCGGTACAAGCGCTACTGCTAACCGGGACCAAAAGTGTGCCCGATTTGAAAATTAGCAGCAGCGACATCAGAAAAACCGCGCTACTGCTACAGTTATAGCAGTAGCGTGGCTCGCGGCACGGCGCTGCTGCTAAATGGAGTTGGGTGGGCACTGTCGGTCCATATTTGTAGCAGCGTGGGTTACGCCGAGCACGCTACTGCTAAGGACTTGTCAGTAGCGGGTTTTCCACACCCGCGCTACTACTAATTAGCAGCAGCACTCCTTTTTGAGCCGCGCTGCTACTAAGATTCTGTGTATAGGGTCTTCCCTAGTAGTGCCCGTACCTTCTCTCTCACTGCCTCGCCCTCCCCCAGCTGCAGCCGATGTAGCTCACGGAGCACCTCCGCCACCTCCGCACCAAGACGGCATCCTGGCACCAAGACGTGCGGCCCCTCGACGTGACCCGCCGCGCTAGGTGCCCGTGCGCGAAGAGGGAAGCTGCCAAGAAGTTCCCCGACCGCCAGAAAACGCTCCTACACTCCTGGCGCCACCACGTCAAGACCACGTGCCGCTTGCGGCGGCGGTGCGTGGGAATCAAGATCAAGCTCCGCCCCCGCAACGGGCCCCGGTGGCCACAACAGGCTGCCGTGCCTTCACTCCAGAGCTGCGTAGCGTAGTCTGGCAGGCAAGTTCAAGCCAGACCTACCTCCGCTCTATGACGGCACCCCCGACCCTGCGGAGTTCTTGCAGCTCTACGAGCTGAGCATCGAGGCGACCAACGGCGAGAAGAAAGCCATGGTGAACTGGTTTCCCATGGCTCTCAAAGATGGTGCTCGCTCATGGCTCCCGATTTTCCCCCGGGGTCAATCTCCTCCTGGGGTGAGATGCGCGACCGCTTCGTCGCCAACTTCTAGGGCACTCGCGACCGCCCACCGGCCGCGGGTGACCTGCGCCGCATCAAGCAGGAGCAAGGAGAGACCCTGCAGAAGTACATCCAGCGCTTCAACAGCGTTCGCCTCAAGATTCCCAAGGCGACGGACGAGGCCAACATTTCGGCATTCTATAATGGTGTCCACGACGTCAGGATGAAGGAGGAGCTCTCCATCCACAAGGAGCTATGCACAGCACTGGACATGTTCAACATGGCGACCAAGTGCACTAGAGCTGAGGAGGGGCGCCTCTCCCTCCTCGAGCTCCCTGCTGCCGACCCAGAAGAGAAGAAAGACAAGGCCAAGGACGTGAAGCGCAAGGGGTTGCCGTGCTCACGGCAGAGCCAGAGATGAAGCGCGGTCGCGACCACCCCAAGTCGTCCAAGGCCAACCGCCCGTTCTGCGCCTTCCACAACGTACATAGCCACAACACCAATGACTGCCAAGAGCTCAGGGCCATTCGAGATAGACGCTTCGGTCAACGCCCCGAGCGCAACGACCGGGGCTACGGCTGAGGAGGAGGACAAAGTGGGGGACACTGGGATGACCGTGCCCCCCGTCAGGAGTGGCGCGACCGGTTTCGTGAGGACCACTGGCAAGAACAGCCTCGCGAGGGCGCTTGGGGGGACCAACCTCGTGAGGACCGTCCTCAGGGCAATGTTGGCCTCCCTCCGCTACCGCCACCACCAAGGAGGAATGACGACCACCATCAGGACGAGGGGGTTGGGGGCTTCCAAGAGCCACGCGCTATCGCCTACATCTTGGGAGGTGCTCAAGCCCCAGCTTCCCAACGCATCTTCAAGCAGTTTGCTCGTGAGGTGAACGTGGCCCTTCCCAGGCTCGAGGCCACGCGCCCGCTCAGGTGGTCCAAGTGCGCCATCACCTTCAGCTCGATGGACCAACTCAAGTGCGCGGAGACCGCCGGCGTCCTTCCGATGCTTTGTTCACCCGTCATTAGCAACGTCGAAGTCACCAAGACCCTCATCGACGGTGGCGCAGGGCTCAATGTTCTGTCCGTCGAGATGTTCGATAGCCTACAAGTGCCATACGATCAGCTACAACCTACCAAGCCTTTCTCAGGAGTGACCAACGGCTCCACCACCCCAATAGGGCAGGTCCGCCGCCCTTTCACCTTCGGCCGGCATAACAACTACCGCACCGAGCTCATCGACTTCGACGTCGCCCACATCCGTCTGCCGTACAACGCCATCCTTGGGTATCCAGCGTTGGCCAAGTTAATGCAGTGACCCACCACAACTACAACGTCCTTAAGATGACAGGGAGTGGTGGCGTCATCACGGTCCCTTGTGAAGAACGAGATGCGGTGTGCTCCCTCGAGCGTGCCTACCAAGCTGCAGCGGCCGAAGACCCCAACAACGAAGGCATCCTGTACCCTCCTAAGGCCATCCCGAAGAAGAAGAAGCAGCTACTCCACCTAGGGCCTTAGGAGAGCGGCGTCTCCAGCGGCACCACCTAAGGATCCACGCCCGTAGCTGGGGTGCCTCCCTCCCTCGCATAGGAAGGCGCGCCCGACGCCCTCCTTGGGCAAGGCTCAAGGGCTCTCTTCTGGAGGGCCTCAGACCTAGCCAGCATCACGAGGGAGGCGATCGGGCACCATGTGGAGGCGTGCTTCGCCGCACGTTTCCCTCAGGAGTGCGCTGGGTGAGGAGCGCCCGGTGAGGGAGTCCTGGACTAAGGGGTCCTCGGGCGTCTGACCTGCTATCTATTGGGCCGGATTGATGGGCTATGAAGACATGAAGACCGAAGACTAAACCCGTGTCCGGATTGGACTCTCCTTGGCGTGGAAGGCAAGCTTGGCGACCAACTATGAAGATTCCTTCTTATGTAACCAACTCTATGTAAACCCTAGATCCCCTTGGTGTTTATATAAACCGGAGGGGATAGTCCGGAAAGGACACATTCATTACCATAGTCATACAGGTTAGACTCCTAGGGTTTAGCCATCACGATCTCGTGGTAGATCAACTCTTGTAACACCCATATTCATCAATATCAATCAAGCAGGACATAGGGTGAGGGAGTCCTGGATTAGGGGGTCTCCGGACAGCCGGACTATATCCTTTGGCCGGACTGTTGGACCATGAAGATACAAGATTGAAGACTTTGTGCCGTGTCCGGATGGGACTCTCCTTGGTGTGGAAGGCAAGCTAGGCAATACAGATATGTAGATCTCCTCCCTTGTAACCGACTTTGTGTAACCCTAGCCCCCTCCGGTGTCTATATAAACCGGAGGGCTTAGTCCGTAGGACAACATACAATCATACCATAGGCTAGCTTCTAGGGTTTAGCCTCTACGATCTCGTGGTAGATCAACTCTTCTAATACTCATATCATCAAGAACAATCAAGCAGGACGTAGGGTATACCTCCATCAAGAGGGCCCGAACTTGGGTAAACATCGTGTCCCCTGCCTGCTGTTACCATCCGCCTTGGACGCACAGTTCGGGACCCCCTACTCAAGATCCACCGGTTTTGACACCAACATTGGTGCTTTCATTGAGAGTTCCACTGTGCTGTCACCGTAAGGATCGATGGCTCCTTCGATCATCGGTAAGGATGCGGTCCAAGGTGAGGTTTTCCTTCCTGGACAGATCTTCGTATTCGGCGGCTTCGCACTGCGGGCCAATTCACTTGGCCATCTGGAGCAGATCGAGAGCTACGCCCCTGGCCATCAGGTCTGGTTCGGAAACTTAAACTACACTGCCGACATCCGCGGAGATTTGATCTTCAACGGATTCGAGCCCTTGTCCGGTACGCCGCACAGTCACGACGAGCATGACGTAACTCTGCCGTCGGATAATATTCGGGAAATCGCATTTGCAACTACGTCGGCCGTCAATCCGGAGCAAATCGCGCCATCCGAGAGCGAGGAATAGACCCTGCCATGGAGGCCGCACTCTCAGTGGCGATAGAGCCGGATACTGACTTCACCCCTTACGAGAGCTGTGTTGCCGAACCATTGGATTCACCTCCGGCCACGGACTCCGAGCCGCTTACATCCGTGCCCGTCCAATCCGACTGGGTGCCGATCATGGAGTTCACCTACGCGGGTATCTTTCAGCACTCGCCCTTCGGCGGTTTGCTAAATTCATTAAGGTCTCTCTCCCTGTCAGGAGAACCTTGGCCTAACTATGTCTGGCTAGAATGGGATGCGGACGACGAAGAAATTCGCTGCCCACCCACCACCCACTTAGTAGCCACTTTCGATGATTTAACCGACATGCTCGACTTTGACTCCGAAGACATCGACGGTATGGACGACGATGCATGAGATGAGCAGGAACCACTGCCCATAGGACACTGGACCACTACCTCATCATACGACATATACATGGTGGACACCCCTAAAGAAGGCAATGGTGACGAGACAGCATAGGATGACCCCTCCAAGAAGCAACCCAAGCGCCGACGTTAGCGGCGCCGCTCTAAGTCCCGCCACAGCAAAAGTAGTGATACCAGCACAGGAGATAATAACACTCCGGATAGTGCCAAAGACAACCACAATCCCCTCCAGCACGATGTAGAGTCGGAGGATGAACAAACTAGCCCTCCAGAGCAGGCAGCAGATGGAGAACCGGAGGAGGACAATTACATGCCTCTCTTCGAAGACGAGGCGAGCCTCGGTGATGAAGAATTTATCGTGCCTGAGGACCCTGTCAAGCAGGAGCGCTTCAAGCGCCGGCTTATGGCCACAACAAATAGCCTGAAGAAAAAGCAACAACAACTTCAAGCTGATCAAGACTTTCTAGCAGACAAATGGACCGAAGTCCTTGCGACCGAGGAATATGAACTCGAGCGCCCCTCCAAGAGTTACCCAAAACGCAGGTTGCTACCTCACCTCGAGGAGGAAGCATTGAAACCTCATTCACCAGTGTACAATACGGCTGACCGACCACTGCATGGCCGAGCCAGAGAGGCGTTTCAGCCTAAAGATCAGCCTGCACCCAACCGCCACTCAATCAAAAATACCAAGGCCCGGGGCAACACACGGGACCCGCGAGACGTAATTGGACAGTAAGGCAAAACTTGCAAGGTCAATATACGGGTCACAGGAACGTGCGCCAACACAGGACAATGATCGTCGCGCCGGATACACCAAAAGCAAATCCGGTCGGGCCGAATACAGCAGACAAGACTCATATGAACTACGTCGTGACATAGCCCGGCACAGAGGCGCCGCACACCCCCTATGCTTCACTGATGAAGTTATGGATCACGCATTCCCAGAGGGTTTTAAACCCGTAAATATCGAATCGTATGATGGTACAACAGATCCCGCTGTATGGATCGAGGATTTCCTCCTTCACATCCACATGGCTCGTGGTGATGATTTACATGCCATCAAGTACCTCCCACTAAAACTCAAAGGACCAGCTCGGCATTGGTTGAATAGCTTGCCAGCAGACTCCGTCGGCAGTTGGGAGGATTTGGAAGACGCATTCCTAGATAACTTCCAGGGCACTTATGTGCGACCACCGGATGCTGATGACTTGAGCCATATAACTCAGCACCCCGGGGAATCGGCCAGGCAATTCTGGACACGATTCCTAACAAAGAAAAACCAAATTGTCGACTGTCCGGATGCAGAGGCCTTAGCGGCATTCAAGCATAACATCTGCGACGAGTGGCTCTCCCGGCACCTTGGCCAAGAGAAGCCGAAGTCTATGGCAACCCTCACGACACTCATGACCCGGTTTTGTGCGGGAGAGGATAGCTAGTTGGCTCGCAGCAACAATACATCCAGGAATACGGGCACTCCGGATAACAAAGATGCCAATGGAAAACCACGACGCAACAAACACAAGCGCCGCAAATATGGTGATAAAACCAATAATATGGCAGTTAATGCCGGGTTTAGGGTCTCAAAGCCCGGTCAGCGGAAAGGGCCGCCCAAAAATACAAATCCGGGTCCATCCAGTCTAGACTGCATACTCGCTCGCCAATGCCAAATTCATGGCACCCCAGAAACGCCAGCCACCCATACCAACAGAGAATGCTGTGTCTTCAAACAAGCCGGCAGGGCAGGCGCCAAACACGAAGAGGGGTCTCAAAGCGACGATAGCGACGAAGAGCCTAGATTTCCGAACACAGGAGGGCAAAAGAAATCCCCCCCGCATACTCAATCGGTGAATGTGGTAAATACCACCCAAACGGCCCACTTGGACCAGATATACACCCTTAAGGATGGCGGCTCAACGGAACTCGCCGTCCCACAATATAAGCTAGGGCCGGTCACCTTCAACCGCACGGATCGTCCGGTCAACGCCAACCGGGGCAATCTAGCCGCACTAATCCTCGACCCAATAGTAAACGGGTTCCACCTCACTCGAGTCCTTATGGACGGAGGTAGCAGTTTAAATCTGCTTTACCAGGATACAGTGAGCAAGATGGGCATCGATCAATCAGCGATCAAGCCCACGAAGGCCAGTTTTAGAGGCATCATACCAGGTATGGAGGTCAGCTGTATAGGCTCCATTTCCCTTGAGGTAATCTTCGGATCACCAGAAAATTACCGTATCGAAGAGTTAATCTTCAAAATCGCCCCTTTCCGCAGTGACTATCAAGCACTACTCGGGCGAACCGCGTTCGCTCGATTCAACGCGGTGCCACATTATGCCTATCGTAAACTCAAAATGCCCGGTCCACGCGGAGTCATCATGGTTCATGGCAAGGCTGAATTTTCTGTCGACAAATACATCACTGCCTTAGCAGGAACACTGAGCAGCACCTGGCAGCCGAACCTCGAGTTGACACCTAGGCTCCCGGACATCATCAAGGGGCTCCGAACTACTTTCCAGAAGGATACTACGGCTCGTCAGGGTTCAATTAAACACTCCGGCAAAGGCCACGACAGGCCGAACTCAGCGGCTCAACCGCCCCCAGCACACAAACATTTCTTATATTTCCTTCGCAGGTTCACCTTTGCACCGACCAGGACGGACTCCACAGAGGCAGCTCAAACACGTCTGGGGATCCTTAGACATTCCCCGCAGCGACCGTACGGCTACAATACCGACCCACACTCAACCTCTTCCCCCTGGTCACAGCAGGTTCTGCTATCACAACTCCTTTTTTATCACATTACTTGTACCATACGCATAGACGTATTATTTATACAACATGTGGATTCATATGATGTTTACCTGCTGGTTATTTCTTATCGAAATCATTTCATAAATGGCATCTGTACACAGCGGTATGCCCTAAATATGCTAGGGGCTTCGTCTTCCCCATAACACGGCATTAAAAGTCCGAACACCTTCACGTAAGTTCGGCACCCCGAAGTTATAGCATTATATGCATCAGCTCCGAATCATGTCTTGGGTCAATAGTTGGGTTTGCCCGGCTCCTATGTTTTGGTACCTTACGTTCCGCTATATGGGCTAAGGTAGCACTGGGAGAACTACTGCGATTGTGTCCCGGTTCTTCCGGACGAGCACCTCAGTAGAGAAAGCCGAAAACTGACTGTCATGATACGGCGAGAGCTGGTCAGCTGTTCGAGTGGTCACAAAATCTTTAAGGATTTCTCCCACACAATGCCGTAACCAATGCAGCGTGCGATGGATCGACCTTTTTCTTCGATCAGGCGCTTATAGAGCCCCTAGTACGGTCTTCCGAACACAAGGGGCTGCGCCGACCATACTAAAGCTCCTCTAGCTAAGTGAGAGTGATAAAGCCCTATAGTCTGATTGCCTGGTTCATTGTGCTGAGCACCTCCCTTGGAGGACCCAAAACTAGGATAAAGAGTGCTCAGGTTTATCCTGAACACCCTCGTACTTCTTACGTGGGGGCAGAAGCCGACGACTGGCCAACTCTCAGCCTCAATATACAAACGGCCGCACAGGAGGGTAAACTTTTATATAACAGGCGACATATCAACGACCTTGCTTAAACATTACAACGGACAACATAATCCACATTCAGGGAAATATAATGTCCTTGGCACATAGCTCCGCCGCAAGGTAGGATCTTTTCAGGACAGTCTTATAATATGATTCGGGCTTGCGGTGCTCCTTCCCCTCCGGCGGTCCTTCGGTCACTAGCTTTTCGGCATCCATCTTCCCCTAGTGCACCTTTGCAAGGGCGAAGGCCATTCGTGCTCCTTCTATACAGACCGGCCGCTTGATGACGTCAAGTCGAGGGCAAGCGCTTATAAGCCGCCTTACAAGCCCGAAGTAGCTGCTTGGAATCGGTTCGGCATGCCATAGCCGGATAACCACATCTTTCATGGCTAGTTCTGCCACCTTATGTAGTTCGATCAGCTGTTTCAGTTGATCGGCAAAAGGCACCGGATAATTCGGTGCCAAATACTAAGACCAAAAAAGCTTATCGACAGTGTTCCTTCCTTCGGCTCGGTAGAAGTGAGCGGCATCTGATATACTATGCGGCAGCTCAGCAAATACGTCTGAGAAGTCCATATTCACAATCAAAAACATAGTTTTCCCTTCAAATATTTTCTTTACATGGGAGAAGCTTACCTGTCGTGATCTTCCTCGCCTCTTGGATCCCCTGTAGCGCACTTTGGGTTTCCCCCTGGGCGTCGCTCGTGGCTTGGCGCGCCTTGGTGAGTTCAGACTCTTTCTCCGTTAAACTCTGCTCCAAGGCCTCACATTTACTTACGGCCTCTTGCAGCTCCTGCTCAGCTTTAATAACTCTGGCTTCATGTTTCTCACAAAGATCCCACTCCGTGGCCACCTTTTTCTCGGCCTCTGCAACAACCCTTTTGAGGGCCTCGAATTCGGTCATAACTCCTAGCACAAATTATGCGGCTTATTCCATATTGAACATTTATCTCACAATAAATGCACATAATACAGGTGCATACCTTGGTTATCCCTCAACTGCATTTGCAATCGGCCAATTTCTTCTCTGTCCCGCTCCAGACTTTGATTCAGTCTGGCGATCTCCTAAGTGTGAGAGGCAGCAGCCGCTACAGGTATCTGCTTGAAACATGAGAGAAATCAATGTCATTTAGTGAGTCTTCCTGAGATCATGAATTCGATCCCCTGTCCGATTCTTTCTTTCACTGAACAGTGTATCAGGGCTACTATCTATACTATGACACTCTTCGATAACTCATAAAACATACCTCAAAGCCTTTTATAAGATTGATACAGGCTTCATTCAGTCCACTCTCGGTCGACTGAATTTTCTCAATCACCGCACCCATTTGGGCACGGTGTTCATCAACGATGGAGGCATCTCGTAGCGCCACCAACAAAGCATCCGACACTTCTGTATGGACAGAGGTTACCGGTGGAATCTTTTTCCCATGTCTCCGGCCCTCGCGGTTCGACCTCCAGGCGCCACCTTCACTGTTTTTCCTTTTCTCCTGGGCCGGGGTCCTTTCGGGACGAGGCCTCGGTGTTTGGCACCAGCTTGGAGGAAGGGTCCTTCGGGGACGTCCCCCTCTCCACAACGTTTGAGCTCAGCAGGTCCTTCAATGAGGATTATTTGGTACGGGACCTCTCCGGACTATAAGAAATATATGGCTTAGGTTAAAATACTAAGGCACAAAGAATCCGGACGCTTAAATGTATTCAAATTTTATATACTCACGAGTTCACCAGGGGCTGGGCCCTGGGATCCCATGCCAGGCCGCTGTCGGCGGTGGCAGGAGACTCTTTTTGATGAGGAATCTTTCCTCTTTCGGGTAGTTCGGCCTCCAAGGATGCGGAGGCCGTCCTCTTCCTTCTTCCCCCCGCAGGGGATTCATCTTCCTCCTCCTTTTCTTCTTCTCCGAAGGAGGAAGGGGCATCAGAGCCTTCGAGTATTGTGCCCAAAGTACCACGACGACGAAGGCCGCCCCGGGTCTTTTTAGTCTCCTTCTCGGCCGTCTTCTTCGGCACCTTGTAAGGCACCAGGACCAGCATCTTCGTCAGAAGTGGGATGGGCGGGTCTTCGGGCAGCGGGGCCGAACAATAGATCTGCTCCGCCTTCCTCGTCCAGCTCTGGGAAAGTTGAATGAACACGCGTTAAGCGCTTCCTTTGGGTCAGGCGGATGGAAAGGTTTGATAAACTCACCGAACTTGCAGGACGGGACAGTTGGCACCCGCGGTCTTCGGCGGAGTCCGGCCATGATTTGCTGGACTTAAAAAGCACCTTCCAAATGTCCTCATGCGAAGAGCCGAAGAGCCTTCGCAAGGTTTGGTGCCTGGCCGGATCAAATTCCCATAGATTGCAAGCCCGGTGTTGACAAGGCAGTATCCGGCGGACTAACATGACCTGGACTACGTCGACGAGTTCAATGCTCTTATCTCCCATATCTTTAACGCGCATCTGGAGCACCAACAATTCGTCGGACGAGGACCAATCCAGTCCTTTCTTGACCCAGGACGTAAGCCGCAGAGGGGCACCGGATCGAAACTCGGGAGAAGCGGCCTGTTCCTTACCGCTCTGCTTAGTGATGTAAAACCACTGTTGTTGCCACTCCTTGACAGAATCATTGAAGGTTCCCGTTGGCCATGTGCCATTGGGCATCTTGCTCACCATAGCAGCACCGCACTCGGCGTGCTCGCCGCCCACCACCTTGGGCTTCACATTAAAGACCTTCAGTCATAAACCAAAGTGTGGCGAAACACAGAGAAAAGCCTCACACACGACAATGAATGTCGAGATGTTGAGGAAGGAATTAGGGGACAGATCGTGAAGATCGATCCCATAATAGTACATGATACCGCAAATGAATGGGTGAAGGGTAAATCCTATCCTGCGGAGAAAGTGAGGGAGGAATACAACCCTCTCATGGGGTTCCGGAGTAGGGACGATCTGTCCCGCCGTCGGGAGACGGTGGCTGATTTTCTTGGCCAGATACCCGGCCTCCCGAAGCTTTTTAACATCCTTCTCTCGGACAGTAGAGGACATCCATTTGCCTCCTGCTCCGGATCCAGACATCTTTGGAAAACCTTTTGTGGGTAGAGGAGGTGAATGCTCGCGCATTGGATCCTGAGCAGAATGGGATGAGTTGGGAAGAAGGTATGGGTGAAGAGGGTGAATTCTTGTCCCTTTATAAGGGCGGAAGAGGTGATGCGCCTCCCCCCTCGCCTGGTAAAACCTCTTATTTCCCAAGCTCCATAATTAATGGCGCGGTTGGGTTACCCGCGTCCGTATTAATGAGAATCCCGTAATAAGGGGGGACACAGTCTCTTCTTTGACAAGACGTGTTGAGAAAACCGTCCCATGATATGTGCGGTGCTGGTTAGGAAAAACGGTTCAAATAAAGACCGGGCCATGATGTGAGGTCATGCTATCAAAACGTGTCAGCAGATTGGATTTGTGGAACTTGTTTTGCAGAGCCGGACACTATTCTGGTGTTCAAAATCTTCTATGGAGTATTCGGAGGAGGAACCTGCCTTGCAATGCCAAAGACAATACTGCGCGTCGGACTCATCATCATTGAAGCCTGGTTCAGGGGCTACTAAGGGAGTCCTAGATTAGGGGGTCTCCGGACAGCCGGACTATATCCTTTGGCCGGACTGCTGGACTATGAAGATACAAGATTGAAGACTTCGTCCCGTGTCCGGATGGGACTCTCCATGGCGTGGAAGGCAAGCTAGGCAATACGGATATGTAGATCTCCTCCCTTGTAACCAACTCTGTGTAATCCTAGCCTCCTGCGGTGTCTATATAAACTGGAGGGTTTAGTCCATAGGACAACATACAATCATACCATACGCCAGCTTCTAGGGTTTAGCCTCTACGATCGCGTGGTAGATCAACTCTTGTAATACCCATATCATCAAGAACAATCAAGCAGGACGTAGGGTATTACCTCCATCAAGAGGGCCCGAACTTGGGTAAACATCGTGTCCCTTTCCTCCTGTTACCATCCGCCTTAGACGCACAGTTCGGGACCCCCTACCCCAGATCCGCCGGTTTTGACACCGACATAGGGTATTACCTCCATAGAGAGGGCCCGAACCTGGGTAAGCATTGTGTCCCCTGTCCCATGTTACCATCGATCCTAGACGCACAGTTCGGGACCCCCTACCCGAGATCCGCCGGTTTTGACACCGACAATGGTGCTTTCATTGAGAGTTCCACTGTGCCGTTGACGAAAGGTTCGATGGCCCCTTCAATCGTCTATAGCGACGATGTCCAATGAGAAACTTTCCTCCCCGGACAGATCTTCATGTTCGGCGGCTTTGTACTACGGTCCAACTCGCTCGGCCATCTAGAGCAGATCAATAGCTACACCCCAGGCCACCAGGTCAGATTTGGAAACTTTAACTACGTCGCAGATATCCGTGGAGACTTGATCTTCAATGGATTTGAGACTGCAGCGATCGTTCCCCTTCACTCCGAGGAACATGACATAAATCTGTCATCAGATCACTTCCAGGAGACGGCCCCTCTTGCTGCAACGGCAGTAGAGCTAGAGCAGATCGTGCCATCCTAAGCGACAGAGTCCGTGGCGTTGGAGCCACACATGGACTCGGCACCCCGAGATATCTGCGTCAATGGAACTCTGGATTCCTTTCCTGCTATAAATTCCGGACCATATACGCTTGCGGACACTGAGCTAGATCGGTTATCGATCTTCGAATTCAGTGCCGCAGACGTCTTTCAGCACTCACCTTTGGGCGATGTGCTAAACTCTTTAAGGAACCTGTCATTCACGGGAGGCTCGCAGCCGAACTATGTCTGGTTCGAACTAGGGGCTGACGATGGAGAATTTTGCTTCCCGCCTGCCGCCCACTTCATAGCCACTGTCGAGGACTTAACCGACATGCCCACTCCTGGCTCCCCAGACATTGACGGTCCAGACGATGATGCAGATAAGGAGCAAGGCCAAGATCCTCCAGTCATCAGGCATACGACGGCCACCCCTTCACATGACGTGTACATGATCGATACACTCAAAAAGCCTCGCGCCAAAGACAAGGGAGACCCAGTTAAAACTCCTAAGTCACAGTCTAAGTTCCGGCGCCCCAAGCTACACCACAGCCACAATGGTACTGGAGAAAATAGTACTCCGAACGACGCCGAAAGCAATGAAGACCTTGTGGGAGCAACATTTGAGCAGGAGGAACAGGAAAACGGCAAGCCAGCCCCGAGAAACAGGCCCTGCACAGCGACGGATCGGAGGACAACAACTACCTTCCGCTCTCCGAAGATGAGGAAAGCCTTGACGACGAAGACTTCATCGTACCCGAAGAGCCCCTCGAACAGGAGCGCTTTAAGTGCAGGCTGATAGCTACGGCAAGGAGCCTGAAAAAGAAGCAGCAGCAGCTTCCAGCTGACTAAGACCTACTCAATGACAGATGGACCAAAGTCTGGGTCGCCGAAGAATACGGCCTCCGTGGCCCAGCCAAAAGCTACCCAAAGCACATATCGCTCTACCAATCCGATGACGGGGTGTTGGAGCCCATACCATCGTCACACAACACGGCAGGTCGCCGGCAACTCTGCCTGGATAAAAAGGCAACTCAAGCCAAACACCAGACCACCCCACCTCGCCATAAACGCTAGAACAACGCAGGCCACGATTACCCAGACAACCTGCAGAGGGACGGGGACAATAGAGCAGGAAGCGCAAGACCGATCTACGGATCACAAAAACATGCTTCGACACGCGATGATGGCTACCTATTCGGACATGTGACACCTCGCCATGACCAGGCCGAAAACCGCAATGGGAGTCCTTCGGAGTTACGCCACAGTGTGGCCCAACATAGTGGCGCCGCACACCCACTTTGCTTCACTGATGAGGTAATGGATCATGAATTCCCCGAAGGATTCAAACCCGTCAATATTGAATCATACGACGGGACAACCGATCCTGTAGTATGGATAGAAGTTTTCATCCTCCACATCCATATGGCCCGTGGAGACGTCCTCCACACCATTAAATACTTCCCACTAAATCTAAAAGGACCAGTTCAGTACTAGTTAAATAGCTTGCCTAAAAATTCCATAGGCAGCTGGAAGGACTTGGAAGAGGCCTTCCTCAATAACTTCCAAGGAACACATGTCCGGCCACCGGATGCCGATGACCTAAGTCACATCGTCCAACAGCCCGACGAATCAGCCAAGGAGCTCTGGACCTGGTTCTTAGTCAAAAAGAACCAAATCATCGACTGTCCGGACGCAGAAGCCCTCGCGGCTTTCAGACACAGCGTCCGGGGCGAATGGCTTGCATGCTACCTCGGCCAAGAAGGACCTAAATCCATGACAGCTCTCACTGCTCTGATGACTTGCTTTTGCACGGGAGAAGATAGCTGGCTCGCTCGCAGAAGCAATAGCGCCAGCAACCAGGGCACCTCCGAAATCCGAGACGCCAATGGAAAGCCACGGGGAAACAAAAACAACAGTCACATTGAAAATGAAAGATCAGGCAACGCAGCAGTTAACACCGGATTCAGCAACCCTAAGCCCGGTCAGCGGAAGAAGCCATCCAAGGCGAACCGAGATGAACCATCCAACCTGGACAGGATTTTGGACCGACCCTGCCAGATTCATGGCCACCCCGATAAACCAGCCAATCACACCAACAGAAACTGCTGGGTCTTTAAACAGGCCGGCAAGCTCAACGCCGAACACAGGGGAAGGAAGCGGCCAAATGACAGGGATGACAGAAAGGTTCACCAACGAAAAACTGGGGGTCTGAAGCAGTCTCCACCCGAGGATCGACTACCCCTAGAACGGCAGTAGCAACCCGGCTTCCGCTGCCCACTCCATACACCTACAAAGTTTGTACCATGCGTACATCATTACGCACTCAAGATACCATGGGAATCGGCGGAAGCACAATACGGACAAGCCTGCGAGCACTCCAGTAAATTTTTCTATGTATAACTATTTACTTCCTTTTTTATTTCCTCTCTCGATATCCTTTAAAAAAACAGGTGACGAACAGGATAAAAATCGGAAACAGGCTCTATCGGAGTCCGGATCCGTATACTCACCTAAGGGGCTATGTCCATCAAGGACTCCCCCCACCTAGGACTGGCGGCGCAGACGTGCGACAGGAGGTCCAAAATAACTTTTTGTAGACCGCACTCTATTTTTCGAGCCTGTACTATGCCCGTTCCTCCGCCTCCAACCCCGAGCATGTCAAATAGTTGGGGGGGGATGGCTTTTATATACATATATCATAAGTAATCATTGGCATATCGCTCAGTTACCAGTAAACAATATCCGAGTTAGTCACCCGTATGGTTTCCCCCGATAAATATGGCTCCTACGGTTATTTCACAAAAATACCTTGGCCTAACTTGCCAGGGGCTCGGTGTGGGAACAAATGAGTTGCCAGTAAAAGTCCGAACAACTCTATAGCATACTTCGGCATCGCAAGTTTGGCCTTATATGCATCATCTCCGAATCATTGTCTTGGGTCAATAGTTGGGTTGCCCGGCTCCTGTGCTTGCTACCCTACGTTCCGCTCTATCGGCTAGGGTAGTAAAGGGAGAACTACTACAATTGTGCCCTAGTCTAAACCAGACGAGCACCTCAGTAGAGAAAGCCGAAAACTGACTGTCATGATGCGGCGTGAGCTGGTCAACCACTTGCCGACTTATTAGAATCTTTAGCGATTCTCCTATCACACGAGGGATCTTTTTCAGGTCAAATGTGTAAGGCACCGTATGCCGCATACATACCAGGATCTATGTCATAGCTCCACCATAAAACTCCTATGGCTAAGTGAAAGTGTTAACACCTTATAGTCTGATTGCCTGGTTCGCCACATTATCACCTCCTTCATGGACCAAGACGTTGGATAAAGAGTGATTAAGTGATTTTCCGAACACCCCCGTACTTCCTACGAGGGGGCTGAAGCTAACGACTGGAATACTTTCAGATTATATCAAAACGGCCGCAGAGGAGGAATTCAAGCTTTCAAGCAAAACATAAATAGATTAACTATAAAATTGTTTTTTACAATTCATACACCTCACTCGAACATTATGTCTTTTGAGCACTGACCCTCTACAAAGCGGGCGGCCTCTAGGACGTCTTCAAAATAATGCTCTGGATCCGGACGGTCCTTGCCTTTGGGTGGACCCTTCGTCACAACATCGATGGCCTTCATCTTCCCCTAGAATGTCTTGACTCAGGCAAAATCCATTCATGCACCCTCAATGCACGCTGACCGCTTCACAGCGTCGATACACAGCACCGCCTCAACAAGCCTTTGCACTAAACTGAAATAGCTATTCGGAACAGGCTCGGTTGGCCACAACCGGACTACGACATCCTTCATGGCAGCGCCGGACATCCTGATGGACGGTGGCAGCAGTTTAAACCTGATATACCAGGATACAATCCGCGAAATGGGGATAGACCCAACGAAAATTTGCCATAGCAACACTACCTTTAAAGGAGTAATGCCAGGCCCAGGGGCTCACTACACGGGCTCCCTGCTACTAAAGGTTATATTCGGCTTCCCCGATAACTCTCGTAGCGAACATTTAACCTTCCACATTGCTTCGTTCCAATGCAGTTATCAAGCACTACTTGGACGCGAAGCTTTTGCTCACTTTAATGCAATACCACATTACGCTTCGCTGACGCTCAAGATGCCCGGTCCACATGGCATCATTACAGTGAACGGAAGTATTAAGCGATCCTTGCGCGCCGAAGAGAATGCGACTGCCTTGGCAGCCGCACACTAAAAACGGCCTCGCCAACTAAAGCAATTGATAGGTCGTCAAGATCACGGACGCGGTTAGACGAGTCCGGCGCTGCTATATGTAATTTATACCGGATTGATGGCCACATCGCTACTACAAATACAAGGGGTTCAACGCGCGCAGACAAGTGGCAATTTCTACTCATTTCTAGTTATACATGGTTTCTTTAAAAAAACCACCTTTTTGCACGACAACTTTTTCACCTTAGTTCCTCTCTTTTACAGATGACCATCGTGCTACACCCGTCCAGGATACGGCACAACGGAGACACAGGCGCATATGTGCAGCAGGGACCCGCTCCAAGGATTCTTTTTAGATTAAGACGCTGCATAAACCATTTTTATTGTCTCTTGTTGTTACACATCCACCGAATTCTCAGCACAATTGAGAAGGATGCTGACGTCTTGGCATGTGGCCATGTCAGAATAATGCATGTACCTAGACACAAGGGGCTTCTTACAAAGGGCACTATTTGGGCCCGGTTTATACCATAAAGACTGAATACCTTAGGGAGTGTTCGGCGTCACGAGTTTGGCCTTATATGCATCAGCTCCGAATCAATGTCTTTGGTCAAATGTTGGGTTTGCCCGGCTCCTGTGTTTTGGTGCCTTACGTTCCGCTTTATCGGCTAAGGCAGCACCAGGAGAACTACTGCGATTGTGCCCTGGTTCATCCGGACAAGCACCTCAGTAGAGAAAGCCGAAAAATGACTGTCATGATATAGCGTGAGACTGGTCAACCACTCGATGACCTATCGGAATGTTAGAATTCCTCCGCCTTAACGAAGGGCTGTTTTCCGGCCAGGCATGTACGGACCCCGAGATCGGGAGAGTGCGGAACCACCAGGGGCTATCTAGTAGCCCCACTGTCAAACTCCTATAGCTAAGTGAAAGTGTTAAAGCATTATAGTCCGGTTGCCTCGTTCGCTACGCTATAACCTCCTTAATAGGACCAAGACGTTGGGTTAAGTGTGAACATGCGTTTTTCGCGAGCACCTCCGCATTATATGCGTGGGGGTTGAAGCCGACGCCTGCAATCTTTCAGGTTATACACATGTATACATAAACGGCCGCACAGGAGGCATCATACTAGTTTCAAGCAAAAGTATAAACATAGCCTTATAAAATTTCATAAATACATTGTGTTTACAATGAGAATACATATCACTCAAACATAATATTTTTCGAACACTGGGCCTCTATCAAATGAGCACCGTCGAGAACCTCCTCGAAATAGTGCTCAGCAGCCAATCGGCCTATGGCCGAACCCTGCGCCGCAACAGTGGTAGCATCCATCTCCACCCGGTATGCTTTAACACGGGCAAGGGCGATCCGCGAGCCTTCTATGCACGCCGACCTCTTCATCGCATTAATGCGCGGCACCACACCAAGGAACCGCTGACTAAACTGAAATAGCTGTTCGGCTTTGGCTTTTCCGGCCATAGCTGATCCACGACAGACCTCATGGCGAGTCCGGACGACCTATTTAGTTTGGCCCATTTGGCTAGCTGATCAGTCAATGGAAGCGGACGCTCTGGAATGTTGAATTGCGACCAAAACAGCTTGTCCACTTCACGATCTGTTTGACCTTGGAAGTATTTGGCCGCATCGGCAGCGCTCGCCGCCAAGTCCATATACGCATCTGCTGAACTCCACAGCTGATCCAGAGGGGCATACCATGGATCTCCGAACTTCCTCCGTGGCATGAAGGGCTTCCCAGCCACAATATCCCCGGCTTCCCGCAGCTCCTCCTTATTCGCTCTCATAGCAGAGCGGTTGTCTTTGTCCGCCATCATGGCCTTCTCAAGGTCCGTTGCCTTCACTCGGTTTTCTTTTTCAAGGAGCTGGCAATGGCGGTAGTGTCTTTTAATTCTACGGCCATCTTGGCCATCTTCTCTTGGCTCTCGAAATGTGCAGCCTTCTCAGCGTTCAACTATTCGGCCGCCTTCAAAGCAGCCGCATTACTAATCCTCGCTTGTTCCTTGGCTTGGGCAAGTTCTGCCTACAAGGTTTCCACGGTGGCAGCTCCATCTGCAGTCACAACATATTAAAGATACTGGCATCATGCTGCTCTTACTATGTGGCGTTCACCAGATAATAACACTTACCCTATGCCTCGTCAAGCCTCTCGTTAAGAAGCTCGATGTCGGCGTCTACCGCATCCAGTTGCCGTTTTAATTCGGCAAACTCACTAGTCCGGCTAGCCACCGGAGCTTCCACCACCTGCACATAAGGGTAGTCTGGTTATTGCCTGGGACTATGATCCTCTGTTCACCGCCGTTCTCGATGACAACCACAGTCTCAGGGGCTACTATGTACACAGGGCACACCTAACATGTGCGGTACTATCACATATTATCTCACGTACCTCAAAGCCTGTTAGTAGACTCATAAAGGCTTCATGTAATCCGCTTTCGGCGGATGAAATTCTCTCCATCACCATACCCATCAGCGTATGGTGTTCTTCTGAGATGGCTGCTCGCCCCACCAGCTCCCTCAGAACATCCGGCCGCATACCAGACGGTGTCGGACTCTTTTGTTTGCTCTCTTCGGGAGCCGGATGCTGGGGACTTCGGGGGTCTATGGGATTATCTTCTGGCGTCACCGGATCCGGAGAGGCCCTCCATGATGACACTTCGGGGTCGCCCGCTTCTTGAGCGGAGGAGTCCGGGGGAGGCGTTTCGCTCTCCATCATCTCTGGAAGAAGATCCCCCGAAGACGAGCTCAGCTAAGAGGGCCTAAGGCCCAAACTGCAAGATATATGCGGCGGTTATTTTCTCAGAAAAAAGATAGTATACATTCACTATTAAAGTATTTTGGATCACTTACGACTCGTTGGAGGGCTGATCCCCCCGTGGACTTTGTGCGGTAAGAGCACCCCCCGAGGCAGGACCCTCTATTGGAGACTTCTTCTCCCGTTTGGAGGCCTCGGCTTCCGGATCCTTGGAAGGAGTCCTCTTCCTCTCCCGGTTATCCTCCTTTATGGAGGTGCTCATTCCCTCGGTTGGAACTAGCAACGATGGGGGCCCGCTTCCGCCCATATTATTCCCCCCTGTATCTTCCCTCGAGGGCTCCGGGCAAGGTGCGAGCTCGAGCATCTTCTCCAAAACCGGAGTTTCCAAACCCTCAGGGAGGGGGGCCGGACACCGAATCATCTTCGCCTTCGTTAGCCAATCTTGGTCAAAGAGCGATCTCTCAGAAATAACTTCATGAATAAAAGACGATGTGTTCGGCTAGAGGATTTCTTACTTGTTCAGCGGCGCGGTTACTGCTCAGGCCCACGTCCTCGGTAGTATCCGGACACTCTATTTGAGGTCCGAAGAATGCCTTGTACCTCTCCTCGTGCGTCAGGCCGAGGAAACTTTGAATGGCACGCGACCCTTCTGGGTTGAACTCCCATAAGCGAAGAGGCCAGCATTTGCAAGGCTGGACTCGACGAACCAGCATAACTTGCATTACCACAACCAAATTAAAATCTCCCTCGAAGAGATCTTGAATGCGGCTTTGCAGTTTGGGCACGTCCTTGGCTGGGCCCCAGCTCAGACCTCTGCTAATCCATGATATCAGTTGTGGTGGGGGGCCCGAGCGGAAAGCGGGGGCAGCCGCCCACTTGGCACTTCTGGGAGCCGTGACGTAAAACCACTCCCGTTGCCATAATCAGACACCTCTGGAAAGGAACCTTTCGGCCGCGGGGCTCCTGCCATCTTGCCTATTGACGCGCCTCCGCACGCTGCATGTTGCCCCTCGATCAACTTCGGCTTCACTTCAAAGGTCTTGAGACACAGGCCGAAGTGAGGGGTAATGCGGAGGAAGGCCTCACACACGACAATAAATGTCGAGATATGGAGAAAGGAGTCCGGAGCTAGATCGTGGAAATCTAGCCCGTAATATAACATCAAACCCCTGACGAAGGGGTCTAGAGTGAGGCCTGGGCCTCGGAGGAAGTGGGAGATGAACACGACGTTCTCGTCGGGTTCGGGGGTAGGGACAACCTGCCCTCGAGCAGGCAGCCGATGCGAAACCTCGGCAGTCAGGTATCTGGCCTCCCTCAACTTCTTGATATCCTCTTCCGTGACGGAGGAGGGCATCAACCGGCCTTGAAGGCTGGATCCGAACATGATTGAAGATCTGGAGCACCTGACCTGGGCTTTGGGTGTTAGAACTCGAGGCGGAGGAAGGGTTCGATTGAGCACGAGAGGGAAAAAGCGAAAACCTTGTCCCTTCATAAAGAGGGTGAATATCTAGTGTCCTCTCCATAGCCGTTTGGGACTTGCCTATAATCTAGGAGTCCTAGACACGGTTGGGTTACCCACGACCATATTGATGAGAATCCCGTAATAAGGGGACACGATCTCTGCTTTGACAAGATGTGTCGAAAAACAGCCTCGCGTTATGTGCGGGGCTAGTTTAAGGAAACGGTTCGAATAATCACCGGGCCATGACATAACGTCATACTGTCAAGACAAGTCAGCAAATTAGAATTGCAAAAATATTATTCTCTCTACGGTGGTATGTGGAACTTATTTTGCAGGGTCGGACACTATCCTCGTATTCAAGTTCTTCTGTGATGTATTCAGAGAAGGAACCCGACTTGCAATGCCGAAGACAATACTGCACGCCGAATTCATCGTCATTGAAGCCTGGTTCAGGGGCTACTGAGGGAGTCCTGGATTAGGGGGTCTCCGGACAGCCGGACTATCTCCATTGGCCGGACTGTTAGACTATGAAGATACAAGATTGAAGACTTCGTCTCATGTCCGGATGGAACTCTACTTGGCGTGGAAGGCAAGCTAGGAAATACGGATATGGATATCTCCTCCTTTGTAACCGACCTTGTGTAACCCTAACCCTCCCCGGTGTCTATATAAACCGAAGGGTTTTAGTCCGTAGGATAACAACCACAACATACAATCATACCATAGGCTAGCTTCTAGGGTTTAGCCTCTCTGATCTCGTGGTAGATCTACTCTTGTACTACCCATATCATCAATATTAATCAAGTAGGGCGTAGGGTTTTACCTCCATCAAGAGGGCCCGAACCTGGGTAAACATTGTGTCCCCTGCCTCCTGTTACCATCCGGCCTAGATGCACAGTTCGGGACCCCCTACCCGAGATCCACCAGTTTTGACACTGACAGGGGGTACCCAGACTTGCCTGCCTGCGGCCCAGGGCATGGCTCATCCAGTGGCCTGGTACAGCCCATCTTCATCAGCAAACACTCAAGACCCTTGCGAGGGGCGAAGTCTCACGAGGCGGATGACACGAGACCTCCTTAGGGGCAGCCTCACTAGGCTGGCTTGCAAGGAGCGGAGAGATCAAGGAGAGGGGCACCTCGTGAGGTTCACATGATGTGAGCCATGACGACCACGGCCAGGCGGGCACTAGGCGGGCGCCAGTGCGCGCAGAGTACCGGTTGCCTCTTTGGTGCTAAAGGGACAGGCGTAGACGAGGACTCCTGAGCCATTATGCAAAGGTTTCCATATCGGTGCAATGAGAACAAGACCAGTAGGACGGCAGGACAGAGGTCATCACAGAGCCCTCGACAGCGTCACTACTAGAGCCTTTGGCAGGCGAATACCACCTTTTGTTAGGATAACTTGTACTTGTTCCCCCCCTACAAATTGACAGTTGTGGGATCCCTTCCCGCCTAATATTTGGGAAGAGGACCTGGGCCTCTATAAATAGGACTAGCCACCACCATGGGGGAGAGGACGGATATTGGACTGGATCCATTCCACCAAGGCGACCACACAAGCTCATCGAGCTCGAGAACGCCTCTCCTCAAGAGGTTCTTCTTCCCTTGTACTTGTTCATCCCCAGCCTACAAGGCAATCCACCACACCAAACTGGAGTAGGGTATTACACCACATCGGTGGCCCGAACCAGTATAAACTCTTGTGTCTCTTGTTCCGTGTGTTCGGCGTGCTAGGCCTTGAGATCGTGGCGAGAGCGTGAGCTAGGGGGAGAGAGATCTTCGTGTGCACACCGGTGTTCGAACCTCAAGGGTTTGCCGGAACCCGTAATCCGACACATGTTAATTATGACATATCTTCTCAAAAAGATCAATGTGCAAATGAAATAATTGGTACCGAGACAACAACCAAATTCTAGAACATCAGAAGCTATAATTAACTACAACGACGCTACAAGTTCTTACTCATGTACAATAAATAACAAATTGAACATTTTATGAGGAAGGTAAATATAATTGCAACAGCATAGCGACAGTGTTTGGATGACAACAAATTGATACTAACATATGTGTACATGCACAAATTTAGTAACATAGAACTAATAGCACTAAGGCCGTCCACTATGTATGCCAAGACTGGGATAAAGACAACTGTTGCTACATCTCGCACGGTGCCCTGCACTAGCGAGCCGATGGAGCGGAAAAAAATCAAGGACCCGGACTTCGGAGCATGTAGTTGCTCCGATGCCCAGTTCCTTCATGCCATAAAGATTTAGTATTTTACTACTTGGCTGCTCAGATGTGTGGATCAAAGTTGGCTGCACAAACTGCTGAAGTGCTGCTAAATAATTTTCTAATGGCACTGCTGATGAGATGGCAACAATTTAAGATACTAGGTACAAACGGTGACACTGTCTTAGGATGCATTTGGTTGAAGGTGTGGTATGAATGGGTTGGGACCGTGACAATGTCTAAATCACATCTAACAAATGATTTGTAACAACGAAAGAGTGTCTAACCTTCACTGCACATTCTAGAAACTTCCTCCCACCATCCACAGAATCAAACGCAACTAGCTTCACACATGGAGATTGATCATGACAACGAACAGGTAGATCTTCAGCCACCCCGCTCCATTCATTGCCACTGATGGTCTTAGGGAGCTACAAGAGGAATAAATGAGTCAAATCAACCGCCGGGTAAAAATCCTTCATTCCAAGTCATAGCCCGAGAGAGAGAAGAGAGGCATACCCGGGTGGTGAAGGAGTAGTCGCTGGAGGAGGAACCGCTGGACATGTCTTTGAAGAAGACCATGGCGACCGCAGTGGTAGGATGCGAGACGACGAGAGCGAGGAAGCGGCTATAGCTTAGCAAGGAAGGAAGGAAGGAAGGAGGAAACAAGGGAAATGTGACTTGCGGTCAAGGAGAAAAGGGGGTGGGGAAGGGGGTAGATATTTTGGTGGTAGGACAAAATTTTAGAAATGTGGAGGGAAACTTTGCGCGCGGTGCCGCCGGACCATTCACTTTGAACGATTGTGTGCATCGCAAACGATTCTTCTGCTTTACACGCATGGGATGAGTTTGATAATTCAAATTTTGGTGGAAATTTCCCTAGGTACGTCATTGCATAATTTAACATCGCTTGCTAATTTGGGCACACAAAAGAGCATACAACAGACATACCACACTTACTGAATCGAGCAATTTTAGTAATTAAACAGAGCCAGTTGACCTAAACATTGCTCTAACAGAAGACCGGCATTAAAAACAAAGCCTAAGTACGCATAATTTTACCAAAGCCGCCACCGCGCCGGCCTATGCATCGCTGGTGTGAGATGAGACGTCGATGACTTGTCCTGGTGACATGCCGCCGTTGGTGGACTCCGTGTCCCCCTGCTTAAGTTGACCGCGTCCTCATCCTCGTCCTTGTCCTCGGTGCCGCCCTCAAGGTTGTAGGACTCGTAGTAGTGGCTGCGCCAGAGCTCGCATTGGTACTCCACCGCCGATTCCTCGATGGACAGACTCTTCTCTACATCTACCTCGGCCACGCGCAACTCCTCCTCCCGGCGCTCCTCGATCTCCGCCGCCTCCTGCATCTCCAGCTCCTACTTAGCGACCTCATGAGGAGGCAGGTGCTCCATGGCCACCGCCGCCTTTTCAGACGTGGGTTGCATGCTGGAGTCCGAGGTGGCCCAGAATATCTTGGCGTGTGCATCCTCGGTCTTGGCGTGGATGGCCTCGACCCAGACCAGGGCGACATCAGCGGCAGGGACGGTAGCTTGAGCGCTCTCGGTGTTTGCAGCCACCGTCGCAGCAGCAGCTGCAACCGTCTTGGCTGCTGCAGCTATCCTGTCAGCTACCGCAGACGCCCTCTCGGTGGAAGCGGTTGCGCTGAATGTGGATGCGGCGGCACTCTAGGCGTACGCGGCCACACTCTTGGCGCAGGCAGCGGCGCTCGGGGGGACGCAACCATCATACGGGCCTTCACAAAGCGTTTCTACGACGTCATCTTTGCAAAAGGGGGTGCGGGAATGGGGGTCGAGATTCGTGGATTCGGGGGTTGCCGGCACTGGAGCAGACGAGCCGACGAAGCTTAAGGAGGGAGACTTAAATAGACCCAGATATTTTCATCGCAAACGGTTCCTAGAAAACAACTATGTGTGATGTTGTAGATATTTTTTATTAGCCGTGAAAGATGAATTTGGAGTACAATGGCAACGGATGGTGTTTTAAATATACAAGAAATTTTGTAGTACTAATACAACTGTCATGTCAAATTTTGGAAAATTTCAGGGGTCATTTGACCTTTTAAGACATTTAAGTGATTTTCTAGCCATTTAATGAACGTAATTTAAATTTGAACTACATGTACATGCAACAGCTAACAATAACGGTTTGAAAACTCATATTTTGTATACTTGTGTGCGATTTAATTCCATGTGCAGTAAATTGGAAGGAATTTTCAAACATATTGGTCTCAAGGATATGACACAATTAAGCATGGAGTGACATGGCATTTTAATTCCAAAAAAATCAGAAACACATGAAACCTTGGTTGATGTAATGTCATGCCACCAAGATGATATGGAAAAAAAATTGGCATGTTTGACGAAAGTTTGGACACACACCCCTCACAAACTGGAGCAACTCACTAGAAGGCTCGTGGTTCCGAGAGGGAACAATGCATGTTTGATGACGAATGGGAGATAGCTTCCTCTTACGACCATCAATTTTTTTCTATGTTTAACATGCACTACTACAACTATAATGTGAAAATTTGGAAAATTCTAGGGGTCATTTGACCTTGTAAAGACATTTAAGTGATTTTCTAACCATTTAATTTAAATTTGAACTACATCTACATGCAACGCCTAATCATAACGGTTTGACAAATCATATTTGTGTACTTGTGTGCAAGTTAATTCCATGTGCAGTAAATTAGAAGGAATTTTCAAACATATTGGTCTCACGACATCGACACATGCATACATATGCATGGAGTGACATGGCATTTTAATTCCATAAAATTAAAAAATGATCAGAAAAACATGAAACCTTGGTTGACTTAATGTCATCCCAGCAAGATGATGTGGTAAAAAATTTGGCCTGTTTGACGAAAGTTTGGACACACACCCCTCACAAACCGGAGCAACTCACTAGAAGGTTTGTGGTTTCGAGAGGGAACAATGCATGTTTGATGATGAACAGGAGATAGCTTTCTCTTACGGCCTTCAATTTTTTTTCTACGTCTAACATGCACTAATACAACTCTCATGTGAAATTTTTGAAAATTTTAGGGGTCATTTGACCTTTTAAAGACATTTAAGTGATTTTCTAGCCATTTAATGACCTTAATTCAAATTTGAACTACATCTACATGCAACGCCTAACCATAACGGTTTGAAAAATCATATTTTTGTGTACTTGTGTGCGAGTTAATTCTATGTGCAGTAAATTAGAAGGAATTTTCAAACATATTGGTCTCAAGGCATGGACACACATGCATGGAGTGCCATGGAATTTTAATTCCAAAAAATAAAAAAATGATAAAAAAACATGAAACCTTGCTTGATTTAATGTCGTGCCACCAAGATGATGTGGTAAAAAAATTGGCATGTTTGAAGAAAGTTTGGACACACACCCCTCACAAACCGGAGCAACTCACTAGAAGGTTCGTGGTTGCAAGAGGGAACAATGCATGTTTGATGACAAACGGGAGATAGCTTCCTCTTACGGCCTTCAAATTTTTTCTACGTTTAATGTGCACTAATACAACTGTCTTGTGAAAATTTGGAAAATTTCAAGGGTCATTTGACCTTTTAAAGACATTTAAGTGATTTTCTAACCATTTAATGACCGTAATTCAAATTTGAACTACATCTACATGCAACGCCTAACCATAACAATTTGAAAAATCATATTTTTGTGTACTTGTGTGCGAGTTAATTCCATGTGTAGTAAATTAGAAGGAATTTTCAAACATATTGGTTTCAAGGCATGGGCACACATGCATGGAGTGCCATAGCATTTTAATTCCAAAAAATTGAAAAATGATCAGAAAAACATGAAACCTTGCTTGATTTAATGTCATGCCACCAAGATAATGTGGTAAAAAAAATTGGCATGTTTGACGAAAGTTTGGACACACACCCCTCACAAACCGGAGCAACTCACTAGAAGGTTCTCAGTTCCGAGAGGGAACAGTGCATGTTTGATGAAGAACGGGAGATAGCTTCCTCTTACGGCTTTCAAATTTTTTTCTACGTTTAAAGTGCACTAATACAACTGTCTTGTGAAAATTTGGAAAATTTCAGGGGTCATTTGACCTTTTAAAGACATTTAAGTGATTTTCTAACCATTTAATGACCGTAATTCAAATTTGAACTACATCTACATGCAACGCCTAACCATAACGGTTTGAAAAATCATATTTTTGTGTACTTGTGTGCGAGTTAAAAAATCATCAGACGATGTAGATATCTGGTGTTCAAAAAAGAAAATGTAAAGATCTGGCAAGACAACTGACCCCCACACGATTGGCACTCTATCCCGCAGCTCGAGGTTTGGTAGGTGAGTGGCAGGAATCATTAATGAGACATGGTTCTGCATCAGAAACCGTCAGCTATTATGTTCACACACGGATTTTGGCTATTATGCTCACACACAGATTTTGCTGCGGGAATCGTGTGTAATTCGAACTACAGTACTCGTAAATTCCGGCGATCGGCGTGTGCAATGTCCCCGTCGATCTTGATTCCGGCCGCCAATAAATATTACCTTGCTCACGTTGTCCCGCCTGCATTCTCATCTACATCCTCCCCTCGCTTGCTCTCTCTCTCTATCTCTCTCTCTCTCTCTCAGAAATCTCTGCCATGGCGCCGTCGGTTTACCCACGGGCCGACGAGGAGTCGCTGCCCCCCGAGGACGCTCACTCGATTAGCAGCGACGAGGACCCCTACACACCGCCTGACGGGGTTGCGCCGGACCCCCCAACTTTGGATTGGTTTTGGGGCCAGTACAAACTTTGTTTGTGGAAGTCGCTGCCACCAGCTGAGAAAGTCAGGCAAGTGGCGTTCAAGAAGGAGATGGCGGAGGAGGAAGCCAGGTACCAGGCGGCCGGTGAAGCCCGTGATGCCGCTTGGAAAAAGGAGGCGGCGGACCTTTGGGGGAGGGCGCATCGTCGTGCCGAGGAGGTGTACGAAGACGGGTACTTTGTGAGGAAGGTCATAGGCGTTGGGCGCCTCGTCGCTACGTGGAGGTGGGCCGATAAGCTCCGGCGTGCCACCGATGAGGAGCTCCGGTGGGCGCCCAACGAAATGGCAAGATTGGTCGCGCGCGTCCGCTAGCAAGAGGCAGATCGGTACATCAAGCGCTGCGAGGCGGAGTACTGCCTCTGCACTGGGAAGACGCCGCGCACCAGGGAGCTGCTGGTGAGGGGCTGCCGGAATACTAGCCCCAGGAGGGATTATTAGTTTTACTATTGTTCGTTTTCAATTTTATGCGTTGTACCTAGTAGTTAAGTATCATCACGTATATGTGATGATATTATATATATATATATATATATACTTATATATTCTATGATTAACTAATGAACATTATATATATAATGAATTCCATTTTCAATCTGTTTTTGTATACTAATTTGAATCTAGCTATTATCATCCACATATACAGAATGGAAAACGTATATATACACACATTGAAACAGAACATATAAGAATGGAAAACAGAGTACACACATTGAAACAGAGCAATAAATAGAGCAATACTATGATTGCTGTGAATACATAGCTATCCATATCGAAACGACTTTTGAAAATAAAACGCGTCCATGAAACCATGACCAGTAGCCCTTACCTATGGTAGCTCTTGGCTCTGCCTGAACTCGTGCTGGCGTTCGTCCATGCGGTCGACACACTCGTGGTACAGCTGGAGCACGATTTCGAGCTCCAAGTTGGCTATTTCATCGGAGATCACCAGCTAGAGGATGTGACGGCCATGTTCCTCTACTGTGCCCAGGTGGACACCTGGGCCAAGGAGGCGGTCGACCCTACGGACCAACGCGTTGGCATCCAGCGGGCCACGAACAAGGCAAACGGCGGCTCCCATGCGAATAGCGCGGTGGGCATCTAGTGCAAGTACGGCGCGGCTGACTTCTGGTGCAAGTAGGGCACTCGGGGCCTCTGCCCACTTATGGCAAGGAATGGGGGTACTAACCGGACATGTACTCAGCTATGATGCCATGTCGACAGTAGGCAAGCGCCGATGGATCTGCTCTTGCTGTGCGGCGTGCCGTGCCTCTCGCTCTGTGGTGCTCCAACGGTCTCGTCGTGTGATGAGCCGCAACCTATCGGTGCGGACGCGCCTAGCTTGCTCTGCGGCGCGCCATCGATCATGTTGTGCGACGAGCTGCAGCTTGTCGGTGCTGACATGCCTATCTTGATCCACGGCACTCAAGCGCCATACTCCAAAGGTCTACTCAACCCTGGCGATGACGCGCATCACGGTGTCTGTCGGTGTCAAAACTGGCGGATCTCGGGTAGGGGGTCCCGAACTGTGCGTCAAGGCCGGATGGTAACAGGAGGTAGAAGACACGATGTTTTACCCAGGTTCGGGCCCTCTTGATGGAGGTAAAACCCTACGTCCTGCTTGATTAATATTGACGCTATGTGTAGTACAAGAGTAGATCTACCACGAGATCAGAGAGGCTAAATCCTAGAAGCTAGCCTATGGTATGATTGTATGTTGTGATTGTTGTCCTACGGACTAAAACCCTTCGGTTTATATAGACACCGGAGAGGGTTAGGGTTACACAAGGTCGGTTACAAAGGAGGAGATATCCATATACGTATTGCCTAGCTTGCCTTCCATGCCAAGTAGAGTCCCATCTGGGCACGAGACGAAGTCTTCAATCTTGTATCTTCATAGTCTAACAGTCCGGCTAATGGAGATATTTCGACTGTCCGGAGACCCCCTAATCCAGGACTCCCTCAGCAGCCCTTGAACCAGGCTTCAATGACGATGAGTCCGGCGCGCAGTTGTCTTCGGCATTGCAAGGCGGGTTCCTTCTTCGAATACATCACAGAAGAATTTGAATACGAGGATAGTGTCCGACCCTGCAAAATAAGTTCCACATTCCACCATAGCGAGAATAATGTTTTCGCAGATCTAATTCGCTAGCTTGTTTTGGCAGCATGACGTTACGTCACGGCCCGATGATTGTTCGAACCGTTTCTTTTAACCAGCCACGCACATAATGCGAGGAAGTTTTTCGACACGTCTTGTCAAAGCAGAGATCGTGTCCCCTTATTACGGGATTCTCCTCAATACGGGCGTGCGTAACCCAACCGCGCCATCAATTGTGGCGCTTGGGAGATAAGCGAGTTTTACCAGGCAAGATGGGACGCTTAATTTTGTCTGCCCATATAAAGGGATAAGGATTCACCTTTCTATCCATGCCTTCTTCCTCCTTTGCTCATCCGCTCCCGCACACTCGAGCTCTAGCGCCCAAGTTCTCACTTCCATCTCAACCTTCTGCAGCCATGTCCGGAGTGGGAGGCAAGTGGATGGTCTCCTCCGTCACGGAGGGAGACATCAAGAAACTAAGGAGAGTCGGATACCTGCCCGACGACATCGCGCACCGGCTCCCAGATGAGGGGTAGCTCATCCCCACCCCCAGGCCCCATGAGAGGGTGGTATTCCTCACCCATTTCCCCCGCGGACTGGGATTCCCTCTCCATCCCCTCGTTCGGGGGCTCATGTTCTATTATGGCCTAGATTTCCATGATCTGGCTCCGAACTTCATCCTCAACATCTCAGCGTTTATCGTCGTGTGTGAGGCCTTCCTCCGCATCAAGCCCTACTTCGGCCTATGGCTGAAGACCTTCAATGTCAAGCCGAAGGTGGTGGGCATCTACCAGGTGGAGTGCGGCTCACCTCCTGGAAAGAGAAGGGCCTGTCCTGGGGTAATTCAAAAGAGCTGACCGGACTCAAGACATGTATTCAAAACATGGTGGACAAGAAGCTCAAGCTTGTCAACATAGTCCAGGTTATGCTCATCCGCCGGATACTCCCGTGCCAACAACGGGAGTTCACCTTGTGGGAGTTCAATCCGGCGCAGCACCGAACTCTGAACAGGCTCTTCAACATGACTCATGAAGATGCCTGGAGGGTGCTGTTCTAGAGCGCCGAGGTCCCTCCCCCCATTACTGAGGATCGCGGATTCAGCGCGAAGCACCAAGCCAGTGCGGTAAGCTGTTTTACCTTTCACAGGATACTTGTTTTTTATATAGATTGACTCTATGCGGGATCTAAACTCTCGTGCCTTTGACAGGACTGGCAGAAGATGGCCGGACAAATAGACTGTTCGGCTCCCTTGCCCGAAGGCCCCGCAGACGCCCTTCTGGCGAAGATGTTGACTCCGGCCCCTTATAAGGTGCCGGAGAAGACCAAGAAGGCCAAGGGAGCTCGAAAGAGTTCCCGACACCAGGCGTCATCGGACTCACCGTCCGATGACTATGCGACACACTCTTCCCCCGAAGACGAGGAAGAGGGAGAAGAGGCTCCCCCATCGACTGGGGGAGACAAGAAAAGGAAGGCCGCCCCAACTGGGGAGGCCGGAGGGTCCAAGAAGGGAAGGACTCTCCTTCCGGACTGCTCCACCGCCGCCGACGAAAGTGAAGACGAGTGGTTGCCCAGGGCCAAGCCCCAGGGGAGATCGTAAGTATTGGATACCAAAGTAACCCATAGGATTCCTTTTTCGCATGGTTTTCCGTAATCATTGAACATAATTACGGAGGCCGCCACGAGCCAATATCGACGTATCATCGGACGGATCCCTGGGCTCGTCGGAAATGGATAGCGATCCAGTCCCGACCGCCACCTCCCCTCATCCTGCCGAAGCCGCTGAAGTGTTGTCTCAAGAGGCACCGGATCGAGGGGGGACCGTCCCGGAGGCGCCTCAAGGCGACCTTCTGGGCTCCGGGAGCCGAGGGGACGGGGTCCCCGAGAGCTCCGAGTTCGGCCCTCAGCCGAACACCGCGCCGGATCCTCCAACGGTTCCGGACTCGGGTAGGCAGTCCCCTTCTAAGAGGGGCAAAACGCCAGTGCCGGTGACCTCTGCCCATCCAGAGGCACCGGACAGCCTGCTGGAAGCGCTTCACAGCGCTTCCATCAACGAGGAGCACCGCACCATCATGAGTGCGGTGATCCAGAAGGTTCAGTCCGCTAAGAGCAGATTGACTGAAGCATGTGCCAGCCTTCTAACAGGCTTCGAGGTAAGTGTTTTAAAATGTAGTAGAAGTATTACCGCATAGATAGTAGCCCCTGATTCTTTGTTCGGTGTTCACAAAGAAAAGCCAAACAGAGGATCAATTAATATCGTAGGAGTCTAATATAAGTATGTCAATATGCATATGCAAGCTTCTCTGCAGGCGTCCGCCGCACTAATTGCGGAGGTCCCCGTACTGAAGCAGGACCTTGATGGGTCCAAGAAAGAGCTCGGCCTTGCCAAGAGGCAGCTCAAGGAGAACGAGGGTAAGTAATACCCCGTCTATAGATATATGTATATATAAAAAAAGGACACGATTGCAAAATGACAGGATCATTGTATGTTTTCCACGACCGAGGTGGCGACCTTGAAGCAAGCACTGACCAAGGCCGAGGATGCAGCGGCCAAGGAGCGCACCGAGCGAGAGAGGGACGAGGCTCGGGTGGGCGAGGTGCAGCAAGAGCTCCAGGCTCTCGTGACGAAGCACGAGGCGTTGGAGCTTGACTTGAAGACGCGAGAGTCTAAGCTTGCCGCAGCCCGTGAGAGCGCGAAGAGTGCCAAGGCCGAGGCCCAGAAGGCCCTTCAGGAGATCGACGCGATGAAGAATATAGCGGCGGATAAGGCTTTCTATATGCAAAGCAAGAATGTAAAAGTGAATTACCGACTACTTACCCGAATCCGGAGCTCTTCAGGAGCATTTGCAGATTTTCCCCGTAGTGTGTCCAATGCCGCACAATTTTACCAGGCCGAGGACGGAAGCTCGACGGAGAAGCTGTTCTGGTCTCAATATGCTGAGGCCGAACATCCAGTGCCAATGAGCGACCAGCTGAAGCAGATGGTCGAGCTACATAAGGCGGCTGATCAGGCCATGAAGGGCTTCATAGTCCGGTTGTAGCCTGGCGACGCCCTTCCAAATAGCCTCTTCGGCCTGGTGAGGCGGCTTGTGGATGCCTGCCCATGGCTGGAGGTCGTCAAGCGATCCGTCTGCATTGAAGGTGCACGTCGGGCTTTCGTCCGTGTAAAAATGCAGTGGGTCAAGCTAGACGCCCTGAAGCTGATCAAGGAGGGGCTGCCGGAGGGCAAGGAGCACCGCCACCCCGAGATGTACTACGAGGGTGTTCTGCTGGGTGCCCGTCTTATCGCGGATGAGTGTTCACAAAATGTAATATTTGAATGAGACTTGCTCGTTTTGTCCTGTATGTATGAAAACTTGTATCGTATTCGCTATGAAACGCTTGAGTGAATTTAAAATATTACCTTCTGTTTGGCTGTTTATCCAATCTGAGAGATGGCTAGTCCTTGGCTTCTGCCCCCATGCCACGAGTGCTGGGGTGTTCGGGATAAACCTGAGCACTCTTGTTCCCATGTTTGGGTCCTTCGAGGGAGGTGCTCAGCACAACGAACAAGGCAACTGGACTAATAATGCTTTATCACTCTCACTTAGCCATAGAATTCTATAATTTTAAATTTCGGCAAAGCCCCTAGTATTCAGAAGGCCGAATTCGGGGTGCGATACACGCCTGTAAGACGGACAGAGCCGGCCCCTCTCCCTAAGCGGCATAAGTCTTTAGGGACTCGAAAAACCTTGCCGAACAGCGACCAGTCTCTCGCCTTATCATGACAGTCAGTTTTAGATTTCTCTACTGAGGTGCTCGGCCCGACAGAACCGGGGCACAATCGCAGTAGTTCTCCTAGCGCTACCTTAGCCGATAGAGCGGAATGTAAGGTACCAAAACATATGAACCGGGCAAACCCAACATTTGACCAATGACATGATTCAGAGCTGATGCATATAATGCTATAAGTTCGGGGTGCTGCACTTGTGAAAGTTTTTGGACTTTTCACACCATATTGTGGGTACGTAAGCCCCTGGTTCATTGGCCGTACCAGAGTGTATGGTTGCAAGGCGTCATTAATGAACACATAGATATATATATATATAAGAAAAATGCAATAGTAGTCGTAATGTCATGCATTGTTTATTAAAAAATTGCAATAAAGCAGAGTGATACAGATAGTGCAATAAGCAAAAGAGTAGGACTATGTCCCTTCCAAGGGCGAGCTGAGGAATGATATGAAATCTGTAATCAACCTGGGAATTCCGCTGTATAACGTAGTTGTCTGCCTCCTTGGTTGCTGTATCATGTGTTCGGCAATAGAGCTGCCGGACAGTGTTTCCAGAGATTAAAGTCCTGAAAGCAAAAGAAAAATAACCAAACGGGAAGCCCCTGGTGCGGTTTAGGCCGCGTTTTGGGGCGTGCCGCAGTTGTGCCCCCCCCCTCCCCACCTGTGCCCATGGTATTTTTAATGCATAATTATGTACGCGCGGCACGAATATCACCGTTGGGATGGGATTGGGGTGGCTGTCGTATTGCTACGCGAGCTCAGATCGCGCCAGGCGGTCTATTTGCCGATTGCCTCGAGCATGCTTGGAGATGTCCCGACTTTGAAACGCCGAATTGGTAGATTGCCTTGAGAGGCTACTTTGCCCTTCTGCTGCAAGGGCCGCGGTGTGCTCCTCTGTTCGGAGAGAGCGCTCTGTGTTTCCATTGACTGTAATAACTCCGCGAGGTCCTGGCATCTTGAGCTTGAGGTATGCATAATGTGGTACCGCATTGAATCTAGCAAATGCGGTTCGTCCGAGCAGCACGTGACAACCACTGCAGAACGGGACTATTCAAAGATTAACTCTTCGCTTCGGAAGTTATCCGGGGATCCGAAGACCACTTCCAGTGTAATTGAGCCTGTGCAGTGGGCCTCTACGCCTGGAATGACGCCCTTAAAGGTCGTTTGTGGGTTTTATCCTTAAGGGATCTATACCCATTTTGCGCACTGTGTACTGATAAAGCAGGTTCAGGCTGTTGCCGCTGTCCATAAGGACTCGAGTGAGGTGAAATCCATCAATGATTGGGTCTAGGACCAGTGCGGCGAATCCGCCATGATGGATACTAGTGGGGTGGTCCCTGCGATCGAAGGTGATCGGACAGGATGACCAAGGGTTGAACTTTGGAGCGACTGGCTCCAACGCATATACGTCCCTGAGCGCACGCTTCCGCTCCCTCTTGGGATGTGGGTTGCGTATATCATGTTCACCGTCCGTACTTGCGGGGGAAACCTCTTCTATCCTCCAGTGTGCGGCTGCTGGGGTTCTTCCTCGTCATTGCTATGCGGCCCCTTGTCCTTGTTTTCGGGAATTAACTTGCTGGCCTTCTTGAACACCCAACAATCCCTGTTGGTGTGATTGATTGGCTTGTCTGGGGTGTCGTGTATTTGACACGAGCGATTGTGTATATGGTCCAAGCTAGACGGACCCCGCGTACTTTGTTTGAATGGATTTTTCCGCTGACCGGGTTTAGAGCCTTTGAATCCGGCATTGACTGCGGTATCCTCATTACTTTCGCTGTTAATGCGGCGCTCATGCTTGTTGCGACGTGACCTGCTATTGCCGTCCTTGGTATCTGAGGTACCATGGTTCTTTGATATGTTATTACTGCGAGCCAGCCAGCTGTCTTCTCCCGCACAAAAGCGGGTCATGAGCGTCGTGAGGGCTGCCATAGATTTCGACTTTTCCTGACCAAGGTGCCGGGCTAGCCACTCGTCTCGGATGTTGTGCTTGAAAGCCGCTAAGGCCTCCGCATCTAGACAGTCGACGATTTGATTTTTCTTTGTAAGGAACCGAGTCCAGAATTGCCTGGCCGACTCTTCTGGCTGCTGAATTATGTGGCTCAAGTCATCGGCGTTTGGTGGTCGCACAGAAGTGCCCTGAAAGTTGTCAAGGAATGCGGCTTCCAGATCTTCCCAACAGCTAATGGAGTCCGCTGGCAAGCTATTAAGCCAATGTCGCGCTGGTCCTTTCAGTTTTAGTGGGAGGTATTTGATGGCGTGTAGGTCATCACCGTGGGCCATGTGGATGTGGAGGAGTAAATCCTCAATCCATACCGCGGTATCTGTTGTGCCGTCGTATGATTCAATGTTTACAGGTTTGAAACCTTCTGGGAATTGATGTTCCATTACTTCCTCTGTGAAGCATAACGGGTGTGCGGCGCCTCTGTATTGGGCTATATTGCGACGCAGCTCGAATGGGTCCTGCCCGCTGTGTTCGGCCCGGCCGGATTTGCTTTTACTGTATCCGGCATGACGTTTACCGTCTCGCAGAGTGGTGCGCCCTCGTGATCCGTAGATCGATCTTGAATGCTTGGCTTTGTCCTCCAATATTTCTCGCAGGTCTGGCGTATCTCCCCATGCCTTTTTATTTGGATGGTGTTGGGTTGGAGGCTAAGCTTTTGGCTGGAATGCCTCTTTATCGCGGCCACGAGGTGGCCGATCCGCCGTATCATACGCTTCTTCCTCCAGTCGGGGTAGTAACCTGTTCCTTGGGTAACTCTTGGAGGGACGCTCGAGTTTATATTCCTCGGCTGCGAGGACTTTAGTCCATTTGTCAGCTAGCAGATCTTGATCAGCTTGAAGCTGCTGCTGCTTTTTCTGCAGGCTATTTTCCATGGCCATAAGCCTGCGCTTGAAGCGCTCTTGTTCGACGGGATCCTCTGGTACGGCGAATTCATCGTCACCGAGGCTTGCCTCGTCTTCGGAGGGGGGCATGTAATTGTCATCCTCCTCCTCTCCGCCAGCCGCTCTCTCAGGAGAGCTGGCTCCTTCATCCTCCTGCTCTAAATCTTGCTGGAGGGGATTGTTGTTGTCTTCGGCGCTATCCGGAGTGTTATTATCTCCTGTGCCGGTATCACCACTTTTGCTTTGGCGGGACTTAGAGCGGCGCCGCTGACATCGGCGCTTGGGTTGCTTCTTGGAGGGGTCATCCTCCGCTATCTCATCGCCATTGCCTTCATTGGGTGTATCCACCATGTATATGTCATACGACGAGGTGGCTTTCTAGTGCCCTATAGGTGCTGGTTCATGTTCGTCTCCTACATCGTCGTCCATACCATCGATGTCTTCGGAGTCGAAGTCGAGCATGTCGGTTAAGTCATCGACAGTGGCTACAAAGTGGGTGGTGGGTGGGCGTCTAATTTCTTCGTCGTCCGCATCCCAATCCTGTTGTCCATAATCCGGCCAGGGCTCTCCTGACAAAGAGAGAGACCTTACTGAATTCAGAATGTCGCCGAAGGGCGAGTGCTGAAAGATATCCGTGGCAGTGAATTCCATGATCGGCGCCCAATCGGATTTGATTGGCAGGGGCACGGATGGTTCGGGGTCTGGAAGAGAGTCTGGCACCTTGGAGTCACGGGCTGCGCAGAGGATTATGCTGGTTTTTGGCTCGATCGCTGTCGAGACTGCAGCCCCTGAGGCGGTGTCTAGCCACCCGTCCTCGATTGGTGCAGTTGGCTCCAAGCTAAGGGTCGGAGCTGATGCGGGCGTGGCCTCTGGGGTACCGTCCAGTGGCAGAGCTAGGTCATGCCCATCGCGATAGTGCGGCGCGCCCGGCTGTGGCTCGAATCCGTCGAAGATCAAGTCCCCACGGATGTTGGCCGTGTAATTCAAACTTCCAAATCTGACCTGATGGCCAGGGGTGTAGCTTTCAATCTGCTCCAGATGGCCAAGCGAATCAGCCCGCAGTGCAAAGCCGCCAAATACAAAGATCTGTCCGGGGAGAAAAGTCTCACCCTGGACCGCATCGCTATCGATGATAGTAGGAGACATCAAGCCTAACGGCGACGACACAGAGGAACTATCAATGAAAGCACCAATGTCGGTGTCAAAACCGGCGGATCTCGGGTAGGGGGTCCCGAACTGTGCGTCTAGGACGGATGGTAACAGGAGGCAGGGGACACAATGTTTTACCCAGGTTCGGCCCCTCTTGATGGAGGTAAAACCCTACGTCCTGCTTGATTAATATTGAAGATATGTGTAGTACAAGAGTAGATCTACCACGAGATCAGAGAGGCTAAACCCTAGAAGCTAGCCTATGGTATGATTATATGTTGTGATTGTTGTCCTACGGACTAAAACCCTTTGGTTTATATAGACACCGGAGAGGGTTAGGGTTACACAAGGTCGGTTACAAAGGAGGAGATATCCATATACATATTGCCTAGCTTGCCTTCCATGCCAAGTAGAGTCCCATCTGGACACGAGACGAAGTCTTCAAATCTTGTATCTTCATAGTCTAACAGTCCGGCTAATGGAGATAGTCCGGCTGTCCGGAGACCCCCTAATCCAGGACTCCCTCAGTGTCATCCATCGCATTGCTGGGGAGCGCCTCGGCCTCGACGGGCTGTGGTGCATGCTCATTTTCCTCGTTGACGAGGTTGATGGCAGAAGCGTAGCTTTGGTGGGTTGGCATGCTTGGAAAAGTTGGATGTGCTATAGGTTGTGCTTGACACCTCCGTGCATCGCACGCCGCCTATGCGCAATTTCGCTAGGTGGCGGGAAACAGTTGAGGAAATGGCGGGAAACAGTGACGTGTTCATAAAACGCCATCAATTAATGGAAACTTAGCATAGAAGGAACATCGAGCTAGCACAATAAGGAGATGATGATCAGATGAACACGGACCACACTAGGGTACCGTCTCTGTTATTATTGGTATTCGCACACATTTCTGATTACAGACCTGTTTGCCGCGTATCACAAACATCTGTTATATTGAACCGTTTCTGCTCTTATGTCTCAACGCAAACAGTTCATCCGAGTGAACCGCATGCCATATATCGCACACACCTTTGATCTGGCTGACTATTTTTTGTGTGTTTCCTAATCACAAATAGTTCATCCGAGTGAACCGTATGCTGTACATAGCACACACCTTCATCTGGCTTCCCATTACTTTTGTTCCTCCAATAGTTAATCGAGCAAAACCATATGCCCTGCATCGCACACGCAACTAAAATCTGAACCATGTTTGATGCATCCTCCATCGCAAATGTTTTGCACCTTTTTTGACGGTTTTTACACCACCATTTGCGATTATGGCATCGCACATAGTTTCGACGAAGGGCCTCTGATCATAGTGTCGCGTTAGCAGCATCCTACAGTAGTGTATTCCTACCATGAGCACATGGATCTTGCGTCAAGGCAATTTTGGAGCAAGAAGAGGAACTCAAGGCCCAACTTCACCAAGAACAACTCAAGTGGGTCAAAGAACAAGCAACGTGTAAGGACTTGCTACAATTGTGGCAACATGAGTCACTTTGTGGTGGATTGCCCCTATGAGAAGAGGCAAGACAATGGTGGCAAACTCATTCGCAAAGATAAAGCCAAAGTCTTCCCTAGCAAGAAAAACTTCACCAAGAAGACTCCTCCAAAGGGCTTGGTGGCACATGAAGAGTACCCCTCCGATGATGTTGAGGAAGATACAAGTGGAGAAGGTATGGCAACGACAACCATTGCCATTGCTACATCTTCCCCCTCCAAGGTGTCTCTCTTAGGCGCCCCCAACGAAAACACCATTGCCAAGTGTCTCATGGCCAAAGGTATCAACGAGGTAACTCCTAACATCAAAACCACCATCATTACTACTCCTTCATTGTTAGATTGTGTTGATGATAGTGAGGTGGAGAAAGTTGATGAGAATGAGTTCACCAAGTTTGTGAGCAAGCTCCAGGGTGAGTCCAAGAAGCACCTTGTTGCTCTCTTGGAACAACTTGGTGAGGCCAGTGATATCATTGAGTCACATGAGGATACCATCTCCAAGTTGGAGGGGCATAGTCGTGACTATGCTGATGAGAATGCGGATCTTTCCATTGCTCTCAAGGAAGAGAGAGATCTTCGTTTGACTCTTGAGGAGTCACACAATGTTGATCATGCTAAAATACAAAAAGATCTTGATCATGCTATTGTTCTTACTCGCGTGTTTAAATTCGAGAAAGTTACACTTGCGGTTGGCCATGATAGACTCAAGGAAGAGTTTGATACACTTGGCAAGGCTCACAAGGTCTTGAAGGGTGCTCATGCTTCTCAAGGAGTCTCATGATCAACTCCAAGTGAAACTAAACAAGGAGATTTCCACTTGCCCTCCTTTCGTTCTAATTGGTAATGCGCATGCTACTAACCCTTGTTGTGAGCATGTTCATCTTGCAGAGGAAAATGCTAAGTTGAAGGACCAACTTCAGAAGGGCCTTGTGACTTGCATACAAGGAGAGAAGAACATGAATGACCTTTTGAGCAATCAAAAGGAAGTTGTAGGAAAGGAGGGACTTGGGTTTGTACCCAAGTCAAAGAAGAAGAAGAAGAAGAAGAAGATGAAGAAGAACAAGACCAAGCAAACTCTCCCTCTCAATGACACCTTTGTCAAGGTGAGTGAGGGTGCTCATGAGAAGAAGAAGACCAAGGAAGTGGGTGGTAATGCCAAGAAGGGCAAAACCACCCCTAGCAAGAAAGCCGACGACTTTAACCCCTCTTATGTTTGGTGCCGTGCTAGTGATGGGCATGTTTATGCCAAATTTGTTGGTTCTTCTTATGAGTACATTGAATGGTCTATTTGGGTTCCTAATACCCTTGTTGCTAACATCAAAGGACCCATTCAAAAATGGGTACCTAAATCCAAGCATTGGTTTCTCGTGGGAGTTTGCTTACGGTGGGGTGTCATGGTTGCTCGATAGTGGAGCAACAAATTATATGACCGGGAGCAAGGACTTGTGGTGCATGTGCATACAATTCCATCTATGCCCACCCATGTCCAATTCGGCGATGCTTCAACTTCTAAGGTATTGGGGCTTGGCAAGGTGGTCATCTCTCAAGATTTATCTATTGAGAAGGTCATGGTTGTTGAGTACCTTGCATACAATTTACTTTCCGCTCGTCAACTTGCACTTATGGGCTTTGCAACATTCTTTGATCTTGATACCGTGGCCCTTTTGTGGACGAAGACTCTTAAAGTAGCCTTTGTTGGGCATGTCGAGAATGGTCTCTATGTGGTGAACTTTTCAGAGTGACCCACTAAGACCGCGACTTGCCTAATGGCTAAAGTTGACGTGGGTTGGCTTTGGCATCGCCGTCTAACCCACGTCAATATGAGTATCAGTGTCAAAACGGGCGGATCTCGGGTAGGGGTTCCCGAACTGTGCGTCTAAGGCAGATGGTAACAGGAGGCGGGGGACACAATGTTTACCCAGGTTCGGGCCCTCTCGATGGAGGTAATACCCTACTTCCTGCTTGATTGATCTTGATGATATGAGTATTACAAGAGTTGATCTACCACGAGATCGTAGATGCTAAACCCTAGAAGCTAGCCTATGATTATGATTGTTGTTGTCCTACGGACTAAACCCTCCAGTTTATATAGACACCGGAGGGGGCTAGGGTTACATAGAGTCGGTTACAAGGGAGGAGATCTACATATCCGAACTACCAAGCTTGCCTTCCACGCAAAGGAGAGACCCACCAGGACATGGGAGGAAGTCTTCAATCTTGTATCTCCATAGTCCAACAGTTTGGCCGAAGGATATAGTCCGGCTGTCCGAGGACCCCCTAATCCAGGACTCCCTTAGTAGCCCCTGAACCAGGCTTCAAAGACGATGAGTCCGGCGCGAAGATTGTCTTCAGCATTGCAAGGCGGGTTCTTTCTCCGAATACTCCATAGAAGATTTTGAACAAAAGGATTGTGTCTGGCTCTGCAAAACAAATTCCACATACCACCGTAGAGGATATAATATTTCCACAAATCTAATCTGCTGACAACTTTTCATAACGTGACATCACGCCATGGCCCGGTCATTATTCAAACTGTTTTTCTCAACCAGCTACTGCACATATTGCGAGGCGGTTTTCTTGGCACGCCTTGTCGAAGCAGAGATCGTGTTCCCCTTATCACAGGAGTCTCATCAATACGGGTGTGGGTAACCCAATCGTGCTTGTTAATATGACTCCTCGATTTTAGGCAAGTTCCAAACGGGCATGCGGAGGACGCTTGATATTCGCCCTATTTATAAAGGGGCCAAGGCCTGTCCTTTTCCTCTCGCGCTCAATCCTTCCCCTCCCCCACCTTGAGTTCTAACACCCAAGGCCCAAGATAAGCGCTTCGGACCTTCAACCATGTATGGATCCAACCTTCAAGGCCGGTGGATGGCCTCCTCTGTCACAGAGTGGGACATCAAGAAGCTAAGGGAAGCCAGGTATCTGACCGCCGAAATCTCGCACAGCCTGCCTGCTCAAGGGCAGGTCATCTCCACTCCCAAACCCAACGACAGCATCGTATTTGTTTCCCACTTCCTCCAAGGGCTAGGATTTAGTCTTGATCCCTTTGTCAGAGAGCTTATGTTCTATTACGGGCTCGATTTCCACGATCTAGCCCTAGATTATATCCTTCACATCTCATCGTTTATCGTCGTGTGTGAGGCCTTCCTCCGCATCACCCCACACTTCAGCTTATGGCTTAAGACCTTCAATGTGAAGCCGAAGATGATCGATGGGCGACACGCAGAATGCGGAGGTGCCATAATAAGCAAAGGCGTCGATGCTCCATGGCCAAAGGGTTCCTTCCCGGAGATGTCCAACTTATGGCAGCGGGAGTGGTTTTACATCACAGCTCCCTGAAGTACTAAGTGGGTAGCCGCCCCTGCCTTCCGTTCAGGGCCCCCGCCACAACTGGTGTCATGGGTCGACAAGAGGCTGGACTGGGGTCCGGTTAATGACGTGCTGACATTGCAGAGTCCATCCGAGATCTCCTCAAGAGGGATGTCAGTCTTGTCAAGGTAATGCAAGTTATGCTAGTTCGCCGGGTCCTGCCATGCCAACGTCGATCTCTTCGTATGTGGGAGTTCAACCCGGAAGGACCGCGAACTATTCAGCAATTCTTCAGCATGATGCTCAAAGGGATGTATGGATTGTTCTTCGGATCACGAATAAAGTGTCCGGACACCACCGAGGATGCGGGTCTAAACTGCAATCGTCCAGATCCCCATGTAAGTAATTCTGCGGCCAAACACGTTGTCTTTTCATTTGTCATAATATCATTCTGAAAAATTGCTCTTGGCCAGGACTGGGTAAGAAAGGTGAAGATGATCAGGTGTTCGGCCCCCCTTCCCGAAGGCTCACCGGATCCTGTACTAGCCAGGATGCTTGAGCACGCACTTTATCAAGTGCCATTAGGGGAAGATAAAGGGAGGGATAAAGAAGCCGAAAGCGGGCCTCACGCATTACTCATCCAAACCGGGGGAATTAGTGTCTCCGCGAAGCAGGATAATCGGGGAGAAGAATCTAGAATCCCCTCTCCCCAAGGAAGAAAAAGGACTGCCTCTGACGACTCGAAAACGAAAGTTTCCAAACGAGGGAAGCAGTGCCTGCAAGGGGGCCAACCCTCCACCGAGCTATTAGTGAATCAAGAGTACTTTTGGTAAATATATCCTGCTTTATCTCCGAGGACAATAACCGAGACATATATCTTTCAGTCCGGCTTGTAGCCCTTGTCGACAGAGTTCGTCTTTGGGGGATCTTCTTCCGGAGATGATGGAGAGGGAAAGCCTCCCCCTGTCTCCCCGCCTCCTGGGGAGGACGACCCTGAGGTGTCATCATGAAGGATTTGTCCTGATCCGCCGAGGCCAGAAGGTAACCCTTTGGCCACCCGAAGTCCCAAGTATTCAGCTCCTAAGGAGAGCAACAGAAAGAGTCTGGGATTGTCTGGTGCAAAACTAGACGTGCTGATGGGTCTTTTGGAGCAAGCGGCTATCTCAGAGGAGCATCGTACTTTAATGGGTACGGTGGTTGAGAGGATCTCATCCGCCAAAAGTGGGTTGCATGAAGCTTTTACAAGCCTCCAAAGTGGCTTTGAGGTACGCAAAGTAATATATAAGTTTTTTTGACGGTAGCGCACACGCTAGGTGTGCTCTATATAGACAGTAGCCCCTGAGACTCTGGTTGCTGTCTAGAGGTAGCAAACAGAGGATCGTAGTCCCAGGTAATGACTGTGCTGCTTTCATGTGCAGGCGGCTGACGGTCTGGTGGCTGGCCGGACTGCTGAGTTTGACGGTCTTAGCCGGCAACTAGACGCGGCAGATGCTGACATTGCGCTTGTGAACAAGCGGCTTGACGAGGCACGAGGTATGTATTTTCGGGTGGTCAACAAATATTAAGAGGGGCATGATGCTAGTATATATAATATGCTGTGACTTCAGATGGAGCTGCCACCGTGGAGACCCTTCGGGTGGAACTTGCCCGAGCCAAGGAACAAGCCAGGAGGAGTGATGCGGCCGCCCTAAAGGCAGCCAAAGAGTTAAGAGCTGAACAGGCTGCTCATCGCCAGAGCGAAGATAAAATAGCCAAGATGGCCGTTGGGCTGAAGGATGCCGCCGACCGGTATGAGCTTCTTGAAAAGGAAAGCCAAGCGAAGGCGGCGGACCTGGAGAAAACCATGGTAGCAGCCAAGGAGACCCGTTCTAAAATCAGAGCAGCAAAAGAGGAGCTTCGTCAAGCCGGAGATATCACGGCTAGGAAGCCCTTTTTGTTGCGGACGAAGTTCAGAGATCCGAAGTATGCCCCTCTGGATCAATTATGGAGTGTTGCAGATGCGTATTCGGACCTGGCAATGAGTGTTGTTGATGCGACTGAGTTTTTAAAAGATCAAAAAGATCACGGAGTGGAAAAGTTGTTCTGGTCGCAATTCAATGCTCCAACGCGTCTCCTGCTGTTAAATGAGCAAATGGCTGAGTGGGCTGAGCTCCATAGGTTGTCCGGGCTTTCCATGAGGTCTGTCGTGGATCATCTTTGGCCGGAAGGACCAAGGCCGAATAGTTATTTTGGTTTAGTGCAACGATTCCTTGGTGTTGTGCCGCATATCGACGCTGTAAAGAGGTCGGCGTGCATAGAGGGTGAGCGGATGGTCTTGCCCAAGTTAAGACATACTGGGCTGAGATGGATGCCACCGCTATTGCAACCCGGGGTCCGGCCGTAGAGCAGGGCTCAGTCGAGCACTATTTTGTAGAAGTCCTAGAAGGCGCTCGTTTAATATAGGCTCAGTGCTCGAAGAGTATCATGTTCGAGTGACATGTATCCCAATTGTAAAAACAATGCTATTTGGATTATAAAGGTTGTGTTTATACTTTTGCCTGAAAGTATTATGATGCCTCCTGTGCGGCCGTTTTATGTATGTATATAACCTGAAAGTATGCAGTCGTCAGCTTCAGCCCCCATGCATATAATGCGGAGGTGTTCGGAAAAGCGTGTATTCACACTTGATCCAATGTCTTGGTCCATTAAGGAGGTGATAGCGCGGAGAACAAGGCAATCGGACTATATTGCTTTAACACTTTCACTTAGCCATAGGAGTTTGACAGTGGGGATACTATATAGCCCCTAGTTCTTCCGCGCTTATCCGAATACAGTGTGCGTACATACATGACTGGGAAACCGGTCCTTCGTTAATGCGGAGGAATCGCAAAGATTCCGCTGAGTCCTTGAGTGGTTGACCAGCCTCGCGCTTTATCATGACAGTCAGTTTTCGGCTTTCTCTACTAAGGTGCTCATCCAGATGAACCAAGGCAAAATCATAGTAGTTCTCCCAGTGCCACCTTAGCCGATAGAGCGGAATGTAAGGTAGCAAAACACGGGAGCCGAGCAAACCCAACTATGGACCAAAGACATGATTCGGAGCTGATGCATATAAGGCCAAACTTGCGACGCCGAACACTCCCTAAGGTATTCGGTCTTTACAACATATACTAGGCTGAGTAACACCCTCGATAATAAGCCCTGAATTTCCAGGTACGTGCATTAGTCTAACGTGACAAAATGTCAATAACGCCAGCATCCCTCTTGGTTATGTTTAGTATCCTGAGGGTGTGAAGCAACAAGAGACAATAAAAAAGGTTTACACATGGTCTTAATCTAAAAATAAACCTTTGAAAAGGGCCCTGCTGCACGTCTGCGCCTGTGTCTCTGTTGTGCCGTATCTTGGAAGGGTATAGCACGATGATCATCTATAAGAGAGAAAAGCCTAGGTGAAAGTTTTCGTGCAAAAAATTGGTTATTCTTAATAAACCATGAAAATTCAATCTGAGTAAGATCAAGCCGAACTGTAGTCCATTTTACATGTGGGAAGCCCCTAGCACCACCTATGGGGGTATATCCATCGACCCAGTCTTAGGTTTATTTTAGCTGTTATAGCTAGTGGTGCGCCGGACTCGTCTAGCCGTGTCTGCAGTCTTGACGACCGATCATTTATTCTGGTTGGAGAGGGTGTTCAGTGTTTGGCTGCTAAAGCCGCCACACATTCTTCCGCACGTAAGGAACGTTCTGCGTTTCCGCTAACTATGATGATGCCACGTGGACCGGGCATCTTAAGCTTAAGATAAGCGTAATGCGATATTGCATTAAAACGAGCGAAGGCCGTTGTTCCGAGTAGTGCTTGATAGCCACTTCGGAATGGAGCGATGTCGAAGGTTAAATTTTCACTTCGGAAGTTGTCGGGAGAACCGATTACAACCTCTAGTACTAGAGAGCCCATACAACGGGCCTCTGGGCCTGGTATTACTCCTTTAAAGGTAGCATTGCTTTGGATGATTCTTGTCTGGTCTATCCCCATTTTGCGGACTGTGTCCTGATATATAAGATTAAGACTACTGCCGTCGTCCATAAGGACTCGGGTGAGATGGTATCCGTCAATTATTGGGTCTAGTACCAAGGCAGCCGATCCTCTGTGCCGGATACTAGTCGGGTGATCCCTGCGATCAAAAGTGATCTGGCAGGCCGACCAAGGGTTGAACTTGGGGGTGACGGGCTCCACGGCGCATACGTCTCGGAGTATGCGTTTGCTCCTCCTCTTCGTTACGTGAATCATGTTCACTGTTTTGACCTCTGGTGGGAATTTTTTTTGTCCCGCAGTGTTCGGCTGGCGAGGCTCATCCTTGTCTTCGCTTGGTGTCTCCCTCCCCTTGTGTTCGGCGTTTAGCTTGCCGGCCTACTTGAAGACCCATCATTCTCTATTGGTGTGATTTGCGGGTTTGTCGGAGGTGCCATGAATCTGACATAATCTGTCTAGAATCTTGTTTAGGATGGACGGTCCATCTCTGCTGCCTTTATATGGCTTTTTCCATTGACCGGGTCGAGAGCTCCTGAATCCTGCGTTTACCGCTGTGTTGTCTGGGCTGTCTTCATTGTTTCGATGCTTGCTTTTATTGCGATGTGGTTTTCCTTTTACATTCCTGACTTCGGATGTGCCTGGGTCGCTTGTGCCGCTACGGGCCAGCCAGCTATCTTCGCCCATGCAAAAGCGGGTCATAAGGCTTGTTAGGGCTGCCATTGTCCTCGGTTTTTCCTAGCCGAGGTGTCTGGCGAGCCATTTGTCCCGGATACTGTGTTCGAAAGCCGCTAAGGCTTCGGCGTTCGGGCAGTCGACCATTTGATTCTTCTTAGTGAGGAATCTGTTCCAAAGCTTTTGGGCTGACTCTCCGGGCTGTTGAATTATGTGACTTAAATCGTCTGCATCCGGAGGTCGGACGTAGGTCCCTTGAAAATTAGCCCAAAAAGCATCTTCAAGCTCTTCCAACTTCTGATTGAGTTTTCGGGGAGGCTCTTCAGCCAGTGCCGAGCTGGTCCTTTCAACTTGAGGGGTAAGTATTCGATGGTGTGGAGATCATCTCCGCGAGCCATGTGGATATGAAGGATAAAGTCCTCAATCCAGACCCCAGGGCCTGTCGTTCCGTCGTATGCCTCTATGTTCACGGGTTTGAATCCTTATTTAAATTCGTGATCCAGAACCTCATCGGTGAAGCATAGGGGGTGCGCGACACCCCTGTATTTGGATGTGTCATGGCATTCTGACGGTTGTAGTGTTCGGTTTTGATTATGTGTCGGAGCGCGCTTCCTAGATCCGTAGATGGACCTGGTCATACCGGCTTTTTGGTGCAAGTCCTCACGTAAACCGTGCGCTGACTTATGTGCGACATCGTTAGCCGCCCTACCGCAGCCACGGGGTGGTCGATCCGGCTGATCGGTCATTTTATTTTTCGGCTGTATAGGCTCTAAAGCCTCGTCATCGAATTCGGCCAGCAGCTTGCGCTTTGGATAGCTCTTTGTGTGACGGTTTCCACCGTACTTTTCTTCAGTATTGAGCACTTTGTTCCATCTACTGTTGAGTGTATTTTGCACGGCCTTAAGCCTTTGCTTCTACTTCTTCAGACTCCTCGCGGTGGCAATAAGCCTTCTATGGAGGTCGTCTTGCTCCAAGTGCCTTTCCGGGATGATGTGTGCATCGTCGTTCGGACTGTTCTCCTCTCGGGAGACAAGTTGGTGAGCTTTACCCTCGGCGTTGCCGTGATCGGACAACGGCTCCGTACTATGTTCGTCATCCGCTGGTTCATCCTGCTCTGTCGCTGGGTCCATGTGGTCGTCGTTTTCTTTGGAGTCGACCGGGGTATTATTCTTTCTTGCGCTGTTATCGTTGTTTTTGCCGAGGCGGGATTGGGGGCGGCGCCTACGTCGTTGCTTTGGTTGCTTCTCGAGGGAATTATCCTCCGCTACATCCTTCCGTTCCTTGTCATTGTTTTCTTTGGGTGTATCCACCATGTATATATCGTGTGATGAATTGGCTGTCCAGCGCCCTGTGGGCGGTGGTTCCCGTTCATCTCCTGCATCGTCGTCCATGCTGTTGATGTCTTTGGAGTCGAAATCAAGCATGTTGGTTAAGTCATTGATAGTGGCTATTAAGTGGGTGGTCGATGGGGAACGAATTTCTTCGTCGTCCGCTTCCCACTCAAGCTGGACATAGTTCGGCCAAGGGTCTCCTGACAAGGAGAGAGACCTCAATGAATTTAGCACGTCGCCCAAGGGCGAGTGCTAAAAGATATCCACGGAGGTAAAATCCATGATCGGTGCCCAATCAGATTCGATAGGCATGGACGCAGGCGGTTCGGAGCCTGTGGCCGGGGATGAATCCAAAGGTCCGGCAACATAGGTCTCATAGGAGGTGAAGTCGATATTCGGCTCTATCGCCGCTGAGTGTGCGGCCTCCATGGCGGGGTTCATCCCCCCATCCTCGGATGGCGTGATCTACTCTGGATCGAGGGCCGGAGTTGCCACATGTGTGATCTCCCGAATACTGTCTGGCCGCAGAGCTAAGTCATGCTTGTCGTGACTGTGCGGCGCACCTGACACGGGCTCGAATCCGTCGAAGATGAAGTCTCCGCGGATGTCTGCAGTATAGTTTAAGTTTCCAAACCTTACCTGACGGCCAGGGGCGTAGCTCTCGATCTGCTCCAGATGGCCAAGCGAGTTGGCCCATAGTGTGAAGCCGCCGAATACGAAGATATGTCCAGGGAGAAAAACATCACCCTAGATCGCATCGTTGCCGATGATCGAAGGAGCCATCAAACCTTACAGTACACAGTGGAACTCTCAATGAAAGCACCAATGTTGGTGTCAAAACCGGCGGATCTCGGGTAGGGGGTCCCGAATTGTGCATCTAAGGCGGATGGTAACAGGAGGCGGGGGACACAATGTTTACCTAGGTTCGGGCCCTCTCGATGGAGGTAATACCCTACTTCCTGGTTGATTGATCTTGATGATATGAGTATTACAAGAGTTGGTCTACCACGAGATCGTAGAGGCTAAACCCTAGAAGCTAGCCTATGATTATGATTATTGTTGTCCTACGGACTAAACCCTCCAGTTTATATAGACACCGGAGGGGGCTAGGGTTACACAGAGTCGGTTACAAGGGAGGAGATCTACATATCCGAACTGCCAAGCTTGCCTTCCACGCAAAGGAGAGTCCCACCCGGACACGGGACGAAGTCTTCAATCTTGTATCTTCATAGTCCGACAGTCCGGCCGAAGGATATAGTCCGGCTGTCCGAGGACCCCCCTAATCCAGGACTCCCTCAATGAGATCTTTGTAAAGTCTCCTCAAAGGGGACCATGTGCGTGGACTAACAAATGTGAGTTTTGCCAAAGACCGTGCTTGCAGTGCTTGTATCGAAGGAAAAGTTCATGAAACAGCTCATCGATCATTGATTATCATCTACTTAAAGAGGGCCTTGGAGCTCCTTCACATGGATCTCTTTGCTCCTCCATCATTTGATAGTCTCGGTGGAAGAAAATATTACTTGGTGATTGTGGATGACTACTCAATATACACATGGGTATACTTCTTCAAGAGCAATAGTGAGACTCAACAAACCATCATGAACTTTGCAAATGAGGCTCAACGTCAACATGAAGCAAAGATCTTGATGATTAGAATTAACAATGACACAGACTTCAAGAACTACACCTTGGATGAGTTTCTTAGTGACGAGGGGATCAAGCACCAATATGCCGCACCCTATACCCCTCAACAAAATGGCGTGGCAGAGAGGAAGAACCGTACATTGATGGATGCGGCAAGGTCCATGATGGCAGAATTCAAATCTCCGTATAACTTTTGGGCCGAAGCCATCAACACTACATGTCATGCTTCCAATAGGCTCTACCTCTGCAAAGGCTTGAATAAGACTCCATATGAGATACTTACCGGCAACAAACCCAACCTCAAGTACTTCCGGGTGTTTGGTTGTAAGTGTTTCATTCTAAAGAAAGGTGTTCCTTTGTCTAAATTCGAACCTAGAGCTCAAGAGGGCATATTTGTTGGTTATGCTACAGGCTCTCATGCTTACCGTGTCCTCAACAAGTCCACTGGACTCATTGAGGAGACGTGTAACGTGGAGTTTGATGAAAATAACGGCTCCCAAGTGGAGCAAAGTGGTCTTTGTGATTTAGGTGATGAAATTCCTCCCCAATCCATAAGAAGAATGGGGATTGGTCAAATACTCCCCATTGAGGAACCCCTTGTGGCTGAAGGAGAAGGACAATGCTCTACTCAAATGGAGCCATCACCTACACTAGACCCACATGCTTCCGAAGAACAAAATGAAGGCCCTCAACCCAATGAACAAGACCAAGGGCAAGATCAACTCCATGGAGATGGTGATGCACCAAATGATGCCCAAGATCAAGTTCACACCTCCCAGCGCTCTCAAGATCAATAGCGAACTCAAGGTCAAGAGCAAGCTCAAGACCATGCTCAAGATTAAGAGCAAACTCAAGACGGTGCTAAAGATGTGCAAGATGATCCTCAAATGCCCATCGAGGAACTTTTGGAGTGTCGTGCCGCCAAGGTGGCTTCCAAGCTAAAGCATCAACAACATGGCATGGAGAATGTGCTTGGAAGCTGGAGAAAGGGGGTAACTACTCGTAACAATTATCAAACTTTTGTGAGCATCACGTGTTTGTTTTGTGTGTTGAACCCCATAAGGTACATGAGGCGCTTGATGATGAGGATTGGCTTGAAGCCATGCACGACGAACTCAACAACTTCAAGCGCAATCAAGTTTGGGAATTACAAGGCCAACGGAAGAACATAATGTCATTAGAACCAAATGGATCTTCAAGAACAAGCAAGATGCAAATGGTGTGGTTGTTCGAAACAAGGCAAGATTGGTGGCAGAAGGCTACTCCCAAGTCAAGGGTATCGACTATGGTGAAACCTTTGCCCCTGTTTCCGCCATCTTGAATGTATTCACATGTTGCTTGCATATGCATCTCATCATGACTTTAAATTGAAACAAATGGATGTGAAATTGCATTTCTTAATGGTCCTTTGAATGAGTTGGTGTATGTCAAAGAACCTCCGGGATTCGAGGATCCCAAGTTTCCCACTCATGTATACAAACTCAAAAAGGCACTCTATGGCCTTAAGCAAGCCCCACGTGCGTGTTATGAGCATCTTACCAAGTTGTTTACAAGATCGTGGATTTGAAATTGGGAAAATCGATCCCACTCTTTTTACTAAGAGGGTCAAAGGGGATTTGTTCATATGCCAACTATATGTTGATGATATTATTTTTGGTTGTCCTAACAAATCTTTCAATGATGATTTTGCCGCACTAATGACCGAGAAGTTTGAGATGTCCATGATGGGAGAGTTGAAGTTATTTCTTGGGTTCGAAGTCAAACAAAGAAGAGAAGGAACTTTCATCAACCAAGCCAAGTATACCCAAGACATGCTCAAGAGATTCAAGCTAGATGATGTCAAGCCGGTCAAGTTTCCAATGCCCACCAAATGCAAGCTTGATAGTGATCCCAATGGTAAAGCGGTGGATCAAAAGGTATATCGTTCTATGATTAGATCCTTGCTTTACCTTTGTGCATCTAGACCGAATATCATGTTGAGTGTGGGAATTTGTGCACGGTTTCAAGCCGCACCTAGGGAAAGTCACTTTGTGGTGGTCAAGCGAATCTTTTGATATTTGGCTCATACCCCAAACTTTGTCTTATGGTACCCTAGAGGAGCAAGCTTTGATCTCATGGGTTACTCGGATTTGGATTGGGTGGGAGATTGAGTGGATAGGAAGTCAACTTCCGGAGGGTGCCAATTCCTTGGTCTCTCTTTGATGAGTTGGTCTTCAAAGAAGCAAAATTGTATATCTCTCTCATCCACCGAGGTCGAGTATGTAGTTGCCGCAAGTTGTTGTGCACAATTGCTATGGATGAGGCAAACTTTAAAGGATTATGGTGTCACTTGTGACAAAGTGCCTCTTCTATGTGACAAGGAAAGTGCTATCAAGATTTCTCTCAATCCGATGCAACATAGCAAGACGAAGCATATTGAGATTCGTCATCATTTCATTAGGGATCACATCAAGCGGGGAGATATTGATATCATCTACATCATCACTCAAGATTACTAGCAGATATTTTCACCAAGCCTCTAGATGAAGCAAGATTTTGCGAGTTAAGGCACACTACAAAAAAAGACACTTATGTGATGATATGTGTTTGTCACATGTAACGCCACAAGACCGGAGCTTCAGCTGCCTTCCATGATTTCTGAGATTCGTCGTGTGATTTGCTTGGTTTGTTGCTTTCATTTCTTTGCATCATGTCCATTGCATCATGTCAACTTGAACCCTTTTAAAAACTCAACCAATTAAATTGTATGGATCTTCGATCCATTTAAACCGAGGGAATTCACATGGTGATTCTCTTTATAACATATTCTCCCACTATTTTAGGGAGCTACTATTAAACATTCCATTGATTTGAAATCACCCATAAACACACTTTCAAAATATCCCAATGCCTTTGCTTTCTTAATTCTTGGTCTCCAACCTTGCCATATATTCTTTCATCATATTCCGGAGCTCCACCAAAAATCCGAACATTTTTTAACCTTCATTTTACCGAGTCCTAGTTCAAACCCATTTGAATTAAACTCAAATGAGTTCGAATTTACATCTTTCAATCATGGCCTTTTCTATTTTCTCAGAACAAGCATATTTTTGTGAGTCCGGGGGAATAATCCCATGCCCAAACTCTTTAACCTTTTCTTCACTCCTTTTTCTTTCTTTGCATTTATTTTTTCTACTATAGAAATATGAGGGAGAGAGAGAGCACATCCAGCATCACAGCCGACCAGGCCTCTAGCCTTTTCCATCTCCACCAAATTGGCCTAAGGCCCAGCCGCCAGCCTCCCTAGGCGCATCCCCCCTCTCTACTAGGCCAGCCTCCAAGGCCTAGCCGAACCCCACAACCTCTAACCCTAGCCCGACTGATCCTCTCGAACGATCCCCTCTCTCCCCTTCGTCCTCCTCCTGCGCCGCACCCACAGACAGGGTGAAGCGAGAGCCTCCTATCGATCCCACTTCTCCACCTGGCCTCGCGCCGCCTCTCCCCCTTCCTCCCGTCACTGTTTCTCTCAAGTCGCCTCGTCGCGCAGGTCTCCCGTCGCCGTCTTTGGCGGGAGCAAGACCTCCCAACTGCCGCTCCGGCCGGCGAGTCCAAGCGACCGAGCAGCACCACGCCCTCGTCACGTTCCCGTCTCCCTCCTCCTGCATCAGCCTCGTCGCCGGCCAACCGAACTGGCATGAGTTCCCTGCCGCACGCATCCCTCATGAGCGCATTGGCCAGTGCCCGACGCCATCGACCTCGAGCTCCCGTGCCCCGCCTTGTCCGCGCAGCTCTGGCGAAGCTCCGGGAGCAGCCATGGCCATGGATGCCGTCGGCCGCCTCAAGCTCGAAGCTCCGGTGCGCCCAAGCCTCGGAGGCGACCGGATCGACCTCCCCAAGCCCTCATCGCCGGCCTACCCTGCTTCTGCGTGCCGAACAACGACGACCAGCGCCATCCCCCCTGCTCGCCCTGCTGCCGCACCTTCGTTCTGCCTCCTGGTGAAGGAGACGACTAGCAGCACCCAGCCGCATCGAGCCATGACCCAGCCCCTGTTGATCGCTGCACGCGTAGGCCTAGTGCACCCACCATGGCCTCCCCTCCTTGCATGGGCTGCGCCCCTCTGCATGGCCAAGACCGGGACCCCGTGAACGTCAGGTTCCTCCATGATGCCCGAACGACTACATGATTACCCTGGACATGGATTGCAAAACGCCAAGTACATGGATATGCCAAGTTCCTCTCCGAAACATGTACGAATACACCCGGCGATGCGACAAGTACCTCTACCGACGACCCTGAACATCTACAAAAACATGTACCACTACCATCATCGTGTACCACTACTTCGCTCGATGACTCGTGAACAACTACTTCCTCTATGAACCAAACCGCTTCGAAACGCACGCTTCGAAGGTATAACTGCCGAGAATGACCGCCCATGGACGAATGCATGAGTTGTATGAGATGCATGATTGGATGTTGTATCCGCCCGTGAACGTTAGTTGTTCCTCCTCCTTGCCACGTCATCGACCCGTGGGGACCCGGTATCCGAGATCACCCCACCATCCTTGCATGACAGACTCACACCTACTTCCTTTTGCACCGGTATCTTCGTGAGCTACCGGATCGTCGGAACAATGACCTGGCATAATTTTCATTATCGCCGCCATGGCAACCCTTCCATTCTGTCATGGCGACCAAATGCTTCATATCATGTTCACGTCAACTTTTAACAATTTTTTTAATTCTTGCAAATGTCATCCACATCATGATAACAACATCAAGAATGTTTAAATTGTTGTTTGCTTCAATTGCTAGATATGCACATGGGGATTTTGTGGAATGGTTGTTGTTATTTGCGGCCTCATTTAAACTTGCCTAAGTGTTTAGTTTACTTATGCTTCACCTCTTGCCATGTCTAAAAACATTTAATTTTGTTGAGTAGCATAAATGAGAGAAGACTAAATAATTGATGTGGTGTTTCATCAATACAAAATTCGTTGCATGTTGAACTCCACTTAACTTGTAGTATTGTTTGTTGCACTTTGCCATGACATGCCTCTTTAAATGAGACATGCATCATACTTGGTTGTGCATCATGTCATGTTTATGTGATGGTTGTTTACTATGTTTGTAGCTTCTTTCCGGGTTGCTTCTCTCGTTAGCTTCGGTTTTGTTCCAGAGTTGTGAGGATCCGTTCGACTACGTCTGTTTGCCTTCTTCATGGACTCGTTCTTCCTCCTTGCGGGATTGCAGGCAAGATGACCATACCCTCGAAATCACTTCTATCTTTGCTTGCTAGTTTTTGCTCTACCGCTATGTCGCGCTACCTACCACTTGTTTATCATGCCTCCCACATTGCCATGTCAAGCCTCTAACCCTCCTTCCTAGCAAACAGTTGTTTGGCTATGTTACCGCTTTTACTCAGCCCCTCTTATAGCGTTGCTTGTTGTAGGTGAAGTTGAAGTTTGTTCCATGTTGGAACATGGATATGTTGGGATATCACAATATCTCTTATTTAATTAATGCATCTATATACTTGGTAAAGGGTGGAAGGCTCGGCCTTATGCCTGGTGTTTTGTTCCACTCTTGCCGCCCTAGTTTCCGTCATACCGGTGTTATGTTCCTTGATTTTGTGTTCCTTACACGGTTGGGTGTTATGGGAACCCCCTGATAGTTCGCTTTGAATAAAACTCCTCCAGCAAGGCCCAACCTTGGTTTTACATTTGCCTAACAACCTAAGCCTTTTTCCCTTGGGTTTCCGGAGCCCGAGGGTCATCTTTATTTTACCCCCCAGGCCAGTGCTCCTCTGAGTGTTGGTCCAACCTGTCAACCGCCGGTCGCCACCAGGGGCAACTCTGGGCTGACCTACCAAAAGTTTGGACAATCCAGTGTGCCTTGAGAACGAGATATGTGCAGCTCCTATCGGGATTTGTCGGCACATTCGAGCGGCTTTGCTGGTCTTGTTTTACCATTGTCAAAATGTCTTGTAACCGGGATTCTGAGACTGATCGGGTCTTTCTAGGAGAAGGAATATCCTTCGTTGACCGTGAGAGCTTGTGATGGGCTAAGTTGGGACACCCCTGCAGGGTTTAAACTTTCAAGAGCCATGCCCTCGGTTATGTGGCAGATGGGAATTTGTTAATATCCGGTTGTAGAGAACTTGACACTTGACTTAATTAAAATGCATCAACCACGTGTGTAGCCATGATGGTCTTTTTTCGGCGGAGTTCGCAAAGTGAACACGGTCTTGTGTTATGCTTGAACGTAAGTAGTTTCAGATCACTTCTTGATCACTTCTAGCTTCTCGACCGCTGCGTTGCTTCTCTTCTCGCTCTTATTTGTGTATGTTAGCCACCAAATTTTGCTTAGTGCTTGCTGTAGCTCCACCTCATTACCCTATCCTACCCATAAGCTTAAATAGTCTTGATCTCGCGAGTGTGAGATTGCTGGGTCCTCGTGACTCACATATACTTCCAAACGGTTGCAAGTGCCGATGATACCAGTGCAGGTGACGCAAGCCAGCTCAAGTGGGAGCTTGATGAAGATCTTGATCGTTGTTTTGTGTCTTTTCTGTTTGATCAGTAGTGGTGCCCAGTTGGGACGATCGGGGATCTAGGATTTGGGGTTGTCTTATTTTAGTTTGGTTCCTTAGATGGACCTTGATTGTATTCCGGATGATGTATGTTTAACTTGTTATTTGTGTGAAGTGGCGATTGTAAGCTAACTCTTTATCCCATTCTTATCCAGTACATGGGATTGTGTGAAGATTACCCCACTTGCAACTAAACCACCATGCAGTTATGCCTCTAAGTCGTGCCTCAACACGTGGGAGATATAGCCGCATCGTTGGTGTTACAAGTTGGTATCAGAGCCATCCCCGACTTAGGAGCCCCCCCTGCTTGATCGAATCGCTGACGTTGTTGAGTCTAGAACAAAATGTTTTGAGTCTTAGGATTATATATATAGGAGAGTAGGATTCTTTTACTCCTCAGTCCATTTGTCGCTTTGGTGAGGCCTCCTGACGTAGAAGTTTTTACTTTCCTCTCCTCAAATTTCATGAATTTTTTTAGGATCACGCGGGTATCTTGGAAATGTTCCGATAGTCTTGTGACGAGAACATTGTTCTTGGTGCCTCCTGGCATTAAGGGGTTGTGGCAGTGTCCCGGTGAGTTGAGCTCTGAGGTGTTGACGTCACAATTTTATCGTTGCAGTTCTGGAATACCTGAGTTTCGCCGACATTGAAAATCACTTTTATGCAGTTGTTGGTGAGATAACCCTGACGCCACCCAGTACTGGGCCGGGAGTTCGGGAGTATTGCCATAACTCATATCACGGATGCTTTTCGAAGGATGAGGTACATGATTTCCGAAGGTTTCTTGGTTATGTGTTGAAGAATGGATACAACTAGATGTAGGGATTGTTAGTTTGGGTGAGATATTATGCTTCCCCTATATCCCCAACACCTGATTGCATGAACAGAAAGTTTCGGGAGTTTATAAGTGGGAATTCAAGTATCTTGTAGGATATCTTTCCAACAGACACATGATAAGATATGGGATCTATCATATGTTTGTTTCCGGCTTATTTCTGCAAGCCAATTCTTTGTTTTGTTTTGAGTTGTGGTATTCGAGTTGCTTCATTGTCAAGTGTTGATTCCATACCTTTTCCTAAGAGGTGTTCCCACATTTCTATAGGAATACTAATCCTTCTTGATCATTGAGGTGGTCATGCCATTTCTTTTCCATCTGAAGTTCTCTTCTTCAAATGGATCCGATCACTTTCCACATCCACAAGATCAACTCTAAGTTTTCTCAATGGTATCCTTTCCATCTGCCAAAGTTGCCTTTGTTTTCCCTCCCTCCCACACTTTTTCTTCAAGGACTCAGTTTTCTTAATCAAGTATCATTTTTATTGATGGGAAGTCTCTTCATTCTTTTCATTCAACGTTCTTATCCGGCGATTCTCAGGAAGATACTAACGGAGCTTCAAGTTTATCATTCTCCGTTCTCTTTTCTTCTTCGGTGGATGCAATTCAAGCTTTTGGTGTTGATCATATCCCTTTCGTCGTTTCAAATGCTTTCTCATGCCGGTGCACCTCTTAATTGCTCACCTCTGTCTATTCATATCTGAAGTGCCGAAGATATCTTAGAAGATTCATGTTTTCATTCTTAACTATTTGGAGAATATTATCTCATTCAAGCCATTTAATTCAACCGGTGCAATATCTCTTTTAAATCGTTCAACAGTGTATCTTTTGAGTGGGCCCTAACCCACTGGTCTTTTTCCAGGATCTTACCCGACTCTTCTAATTTTCTCGGAGTTACTCTCAAATTCTTTTCCAAGTTTGACGTAAGAATGAATTATCACCAGGCATGTCTTTCTCCCAGATCCTTCAAATTATTTTCATCATTCGTTCAATCTTTCTACCTGACATTCTGGAGTGCCTCAACAATTCATGGTGGTGTTTCCCATCGTCATTCTCAGGTTTTGGAGACCAAAGAAGAATTTCTCCTAAATCTTGTCTGTTCTATTGAAGATTCATGGGTCTAGCTTCACGCTGTCCTCTCAAATTATTCCGTTTGTCAGTAATTATTTTCTTACCCATCCGGAGCAAATCAGGAGTCTTTTCAGTTTGATTCTCCAGAGTCCATCATCTTAGAATTATTCATTCCAGTTTTCAGCTCTCATTCTCCAAATCTTACCGATGCATCATTCAAATATTCTCTAGTCAGCTCATGATCTCTTCGTTCTCTTGTATCAAATTCCCTCAAGTATCTTCATTCGTTCTCTAATTCTTCCCGGTGTTTCTTTATCTTTTCTTCCTTCATTTTTTATTTCTTACGGTGGTTCGTTCAAGATTTCTCTTCCTCCATTATCATATCAATTCATTTGTTCTTCCCAACTCCTACCGGTGGTTCATTGAATACCTTCCCAAGTTTGCGCTATAGCTCTCTTAATCCTTTCTACGAGAATAAGTAGTATGCCAAATCCGTTGCTTGTCATCAATTTAATTGGTGAAGGATACACATAACGTAATTCTTATTATTGTTTCATCCAAGTGATCTAGTTTCTTCGTTCCAGAGTTGTTCATCACGTCACATTTCTCGGTTCGAGATGCTTCATCTTTTCTTTTTCGGAGTTCCAAGTTTTCTCGATTACATCGTCGTGAAGCTCCATCTAAATCACTGCAAGGCTTCACCTTGTGTTCTCAACTTCTCTTTCTTTCTATCATCATTTATTACCGAAGTTCTTCATGGAGGCTCTACATGGTAGTTCGTCAAGGATTCCTTTCATTCTTCTATTGTTCTTCAAGATTTCTCTCGAAGATAAGATCCGCCAAGCTATACTCTAAAATAAACATGGTGCTCAACACATGTTTTATTCTAAGGAGTTCAAGTATTCTTCTTCTTGCATTTCGAAGTGCAATTCTTTCTACCTTATCTTTTGAGGTGGTGTTATGTCACTCTTGACAATTTCCATTCGTGTGTCATGATTCAACAATTTTCAAGAATGAGATTGTTAAACCGATAATTTTCTTCGAGCATGAGCTCTTCTCAATCCATCAATCTCTTCGTTGGAGTTATCTTGTGTCATGTTTCACCTAAAGACTTCCCTAAGGAATGTTGCTATTGTGGTGCTTACCAATGATCCATGTTTTTTCTCCTATCCTCTTGGTGAAAGAAGTTTTTCATCGCCTTGGTGCTCTCACTCAAATCAATGGCTTCATTTAGTGCATTTGTCACCTGATAATGTTGAGATGTTTCCATAAGCCCACTACAAGCTTATTCTTTTCGTTGTTTGTTTTCCAACAACTCCGTGATATCCTTCTTGGAAGGGTGCTTTCCACGCTCAATTGTGGCAGAAGCTGGCATTTTCTTCTCCATTCTGTTATTCCAATGATCTATTTATATTCTTGTTTCCGGAGGCTTTGTGATGTTGCTCTTTTCCCTCATCATCTCGAATGGTGAGGATCGTGTTCTTTTCATGCTTATCTATTTAACCAGAGTGTCGTGCCCTCTTTTCAAGTTCTTCCCATCCTGTCAAGTGGTGCCTCCCTTCTCAAACGGAGTGCTGTCTGAAATCTTTCTAACCCTTGTGCCATTCTTTCAATAGTTCCGGAGGCACTGTGTTGTTGATTTCATCAAGTATCCTCTCATCTTGCAAAGTTCATGTTCAATTCCCACCATTTATAGTCGGAGTGCTGTCTAAATTATATCATTCTTTTCCCTTCTCTATCTTGTTTTAATCGGAGTGTTGTGTCTATCATTCCTTTTCTAACCGGAGTCTCATCCAAGTGCTTTCGTTTTGCCAAGTTCATATTCTATGCCTTCCTTTTCCATCCGGAGTGTTGTCGTAATTGATCTTTATCATTCATTGTACATATCGTTTCAACCAGAGTGCTTGCATGTACTTCTTGTCCATTGCAACCCTATTCTTATGTCTTTCAACCTACAAGGCTCTAGTAATGTTCCTTGTTCCTCTTTTCTAACGGAGTGTTTTCAACTTCGTTCATCTCCGTTGTATTCTTCTTTCCAATTGTTTAACCTCACAAGGTTCATTAGTTTCACTCATTTGTCAAAGAAGCAACTTTGTTTTACCTCTTCCTCTTCCATTTTCTCTCAGGTGCCATCCTAGATCTCGGGACGACATCCTCTTGTATTGGTGGAGTGTTGTAATGCCCCAACACCGGAGCTTCAGATGCCTTCCATGATTTGCGAGATTCGTCGTGTGATTTGCTTGGTTCGTTCCTTTCATTTCTTTGCATCATGTGCATTGCGTCATGTAAACTGGCACCCCTTTTAAAAACTCAACCAATTAAATTGTATGGATCTTTGATCCATTTAAACCGAGGGAATTCACATGGTGATTCTCTTTATAACATATTCTCCCAATATTTTAGAGAGCTACTATTAAATATTCCATTGATTTGGAATCACCCATAAACACACTTGCAAAATATCCCAATGCCTTTGCTATCTTAATTCTTGGTCTCCAACCTTACCATATATATTCTTTCATCATTTCCGGAGCTCCACCAAAAATCCGAACATTTTTGAACCTTCCTTTTACCGAGTCCTAGTTCAAACCCATTTGAATTAAATTCAAATGAGTTTGAATTTACATCTTTCAATCATGGCCTTTTCTATTTTCTCGGAACAAGCATATTTTTGTGAGTCCGGGAGAATAATCCCATGCCCAAACTCTTTAACCTTTTCTTCACTCCTTTTTCTTTCTTTGCATTTATTTTTTCTGCTATAGAAATATGAGGGAGGGAGAGAGAGAGCACAACCAGCAGCACAGCCGACCAGGCCTCTGGCCTTTTCCATCTCCACCAAATTGGCCTAAGGCCCAGCCGCCGGCCTCCCTAGGCGCAACCCCCCCTCTCTATTGGGCCGGCCTCCAAGGCCCAGCCGACCCCCACAACCTCCAACCCTAGCCCGACCGATCCTCTCGATCGATCCCCCTCTCCCCTTCGTCCTCCTCCTGCGCTGCACCCACAAAGAGGGAGAAGAGAGAGCCTCTTATCGATCCCACTTCTCCACCTGGCCTCGCGCTCCCTCTCCCCCTTCCTCCCGTCGCTGTTTCTCTCAAGCCGCTTCGTTGCGCAGGTCTCCCGTCGCTGTCTTCGGCGGGGGCAGGAGCTCCCCGCTGCCGCTCCGGCCGGCGAGTCCAAGCCACCGAGCAGCACCGCGCCCTCCTCACGTTTCGCTCTCCCTCCTCCTACGTCAGCCTCGCCGCCAGCCGACCGAACCGGCAAGAGTTCCCTGCCGCACACATCCCTGACGAGCGCGTTGGCCTGCGCCCGACACCATCGACCTCAAGCTCCCGTGCCCCGCCTTGTCTGCGCGCCTCTGGCGAAGCTCCGGGAGCAGCCATGGCCATGGATGCCGTCCACCGCCTCCAGCTCGAAGCTCCGGTGCGCCCAAGCCTTGGAGGCAATCGGATCGACCTCCCCAAACCCTCATCGCCGTCCTAACCTGCTTCTGTGTGCCGAACGACGACGACCAGCACCATCCCCCCTGCTCGCCCTGCTATCGCGCCTTCGTTCTGTCTCCTGGTGAAGGAGACGACTAGCAGCACCCAGCCACATCGAGCCATGACCCAGCCCCATTGATTGCTGCACGCGCAGGCCCAGTGCACCCACCACGTCCTCCCCTCCTTGCATGGGTTGCGCCCTCTCGATGGCCAAGACCGGGACCCCGTGAACGTTAAGTTCCTCTACGACGCCCGAGTGACTACATGATGACCCTGGACATGGGATTGCAAAACGCCAAGTACATGGATATACCAAGTTCCTCTCCGAAACGTGTACGAATACGCCCGGCGATGCGACAAGTACCTCTACCGACGACCCCAAACATCTACGAAAACGTGTACCACTACTGTCATCGTGTACCACTACTTCCCTTGACAACTCATGAACGACTACTTCCTCTACGAACCGATCCGCTTCGAAATGCACACTTCGAAGGTATAACTGCCGAGAACGACCGCCCGTGGATGAATGCATGAGTTGTATGAGATGCATGTTTGGATGTTCTATCCGCTCGGGAACGTTAGTTGTTCCTTCTCGTTGCCACGTCATCGACCCGTGGGAACCCGGTATCCAGTATCACCCCACCATCGTTGCATGACGCACCCACACCTACTTCCTTTTACACCGGTATCTTCGTGAGCTACCGGATCATCGAAACAATGCCTTGGCATCATTTTCGTTATCGCCGCCATGGCACCCCTTTCATTCCGTCATGGCGACCAAATGCTTCATATCATGTTCATGTCAACTTTTAACAAATTTTGTTTAATTCTTGCAAATGTCATCTGCATCATGATAACAACATCAAGAATGTTTAAATTGTTGTTTGCTTCAATTGCTAGATATGCACGTGGGAATTTTCCAGAATGGTTGTTGTTATTTGCGGCCTAAATGTTTAATTTACTTATGCTTCACCTCTTGACATGTCTAATAACATTTAATTTTGTTGAGTAGCATAAACGAGAGAAGACTAAATAATTGATGTGGTGTTTCATCAATACGCAACTTGTTGCATATTGAACTCCACTTAACTTGTAGTATTGTTTGTTGCACTTTGCCATGACATGCCTCTTTAAACCGGACATGCATCATACTTGGTTGTGCATCATGCGATGTTTATGTGATGGTTGTTTACTATGTTTCTTGCTTCTTTCTGGGTTGCTTCTCTCGTTAGCTTCGGTTTCGTTCCGGAGTTGTGAGGATCCGTTCGACTGTGTCTGTTTGCCTTCTTCATGGACTCATTCTTCTTCCTTGCAGGATTGCAGGCAAGATGACCATACCCTCGAAATCACTTCTATCTTTGCTTGCTAGTTGTTCGCTCTATCGCTATGTCACGCTACCTACCACTTGTTTATCATGCCTCCCACATTGCCATGTCAAGCCTCTAACCCTCCTTCCTAGCAAACCGTTGTTTGGCTATGTTACCGCTTTTGCTCAGCCCCTCTTATAGCGTTGCTAGTTTCAGGTGAAGTTGAAGTTTGTTCCATGTTGGAACATGGATATGTTGGGATATCACAATATCTCTTATTTAATTAATGCATATATATACTTGGTAAAGGGTGGAAGGCTCAGCCTTATGCCTGGTGTTTTGTTCCACTCTTGCCGCCCTTGTTTCCATCATACCGGTGTTATGTTCCTTGATTTTGTGTTCCTTATGCGGTTGGGTGTTATGGGAACCCCTTGACAGTTTGCTTTGAATAAAACTCCTCCAGCAAGGCCCAACGTTGGTTTTACATTTGCCTAACAACCTAAGCCTTTTTCCCTTGGGTTTCCGGAGCCCGAGGGTCATCTTTATTTTACCCCCGGGCCAGTGCTCCTCTGAGTGTTGGTCCAACCTGTCAACCGCCGGTGGCCACAAGGGGCAACTCTGGGCTGGCCTACTGGAAGTTTGGACAATCCGGTGTGCCCTGAGAATGAGATATGTGCAGCTCCTATCGGGATTTGCCGGCACATTAGGGCAGCTTTGGTGGTCTTGTTTTACCATTGTCGAAATGTCTTGTAACCGGGATTTTGAGATTGATCGGGTCTTTCCGGGAGAAGGAATATCCTCTATTGACTGTGAGAGCTTGTGATGGGCTAAGTTGGGACACCCCTGCAGGGTTTAAACTTTCGAGATCCATGCCCGCGGTTATGTGGCAGATGGGAATTTGTTAATATCTGGTTGTAGAGAACTTGACACTTGACTTAATTAAAATGCATCAACCGCGTGTGTAGCTGTGATGGTCTTTTTTTGGCGGAGTCCGGGAAGTGAACACGATCTTGTGTTATGCTTGAACGTAAGTAGTTTCAGGATCACTTCTAGCTTCTCGACCATTGTGTTGCTTCTCTTCTCGCTCTTATTTTGCGTATGTTAGCCACCCTATTTTGCTTAGTGCTTGCTGTAGCTCCACCTCATTACCCTATCCTACCCATAAGCTTAAATAATCTTGATCTCGCGGGTGTGAGATTGCTGGGTCCTTGTGACTCACAGATACTTCCAAACAGTTGCAGGTGCCGATGATACCAGTGAAGGTGACGCAACCCAGCTCAAGTGGGAGCTTGATGAAGATCTTGATCGTTGTTTTTGTGTCTTTTCCGGTTGATCAACAGTGGTTCCCAGTTGGGACGATCGGGGATCTAGCATTTGGGGTTGTCTTCTTTTATTTTGGTTCCGTATTCGGACCTTGATTGTATTCTGGATGATGTATGTTTAACTTGTTATATGTGTGAAGTGGCGATTGTAAGCCAACATTTTATCCCATTCTTATTCAGTACATGGGATTGTGTGAAGATTACCCCACTTGCGACTAAACCATCATGCGGTTATGCCTCTAAGTCGTGCCTTGACATGTGGGAGATATAGCCGCATCGTGGGTGTTACATCACAGTAGGTCACGTTTTCTGTTATGCATGTTCATCCATGACAAATTTATGACAGAATCAAGATAGTCATACATGTGCTGTCGTAGAAGTGTTCCATGACATTACCAAAATTATCATCATGAAACTGTCCACTTCCATGACGATAAATCACGCGTCATAGAATTGCTTTCGTCAAGGGTGACCGACACGTGGCATCCACCGTAATTGGACACCGTTAAGCTACCGGGTTCGGCTTGGGATCCGATAACCCATTAACAGCCCGGACCAATGGGAATTTTCCACGTGTAAAATTCTCATTGACCGGAGGAAACACGTGTCAGCTCAACGTTCAGACAGATGTCATCCACTCATTGGACAGGAGGCGCCTATGATACATCGACACGTGGCACTGCCCAACAGAGGCCCATTCCAGTGAAAAGGCCGGGCCTGTCAAAATAAGCGAGCTGGCCCATTAGCGGCCTACTTGAGTCAGGCCCATTTACAAGTACGACCCATACAAGTTACACAGAATCGTCCCATCAAAGGCCCATTCTAGATTCGACAATTTCTAGCCCATCGTCAGTTTAAGCCCGTTAATAGCCCGCTACGTTTTTGGGCCCAATTGTGGCCCGAGCTTCTTTCATCCTGTTAGCAACCCATTGTTAGTTCTAGCCCATTAACGGCCCGAAACGTCTTTCGGCCTTTTCTCGGCCCATTCTGCAGTTGGGCCAATTCTAGCCCGTTGTGCTTTAGGCCTGTCCTTGGCCCATTCAGTAAATGGGCCAACTCTTAGCCCATTTTGCCTCTCAGCTTGTTCAGGTCCCGCACAACAGTTGGGCCTTTGAGTTTAGGTCCATTAGGGGCCCATGTTCCGCAGGGCATCATTTCAGCCCAATGTGACTTTCGGCCTGTTAAAAGCCTAGTTTGCAAATTGGGCCTCCTCTGGCCCATAACACTTTCGGCCTCTTACTGGCCCATAAAGTAAAAGGGCCAAGACAAAATTGACATTTATTTCAGCCTGCTAAAGGCCCGCAGGACATTTCCATTTATACGGCCCTATCGAGCTTTAGGCCTATTGACGGTCTACTAAGAGCTGTTGTTACGGCGGGCCCATTTGGGATCCACTAAATATTATTTTGACCAGCCCAATTAAGGCCCGCTTTGACTGCACATGTTTGTTCATTTGTATGGCGTCCAAGAAATGTTTGGGCATCTTGGCCCCCGTTTCAACGATATAGCATATTCAAGAAATATCCTACTCTATACTATCACCTCTAAAAACATACACTATACAATAAAAAGCATAGAAACGTAGAATAATCCTGCACTATACAATAAAGAAATTACACCCGAATATACCCACTGGGCATTATAGTTTGACACCAATGATTATAAAGCATACACAAACAACAAATTACACACACTGGACAAATAAAGCTCATACATCATGGACACGCATCAACAGAACTTACCATTTGAACTATAATCTCTTAAGGAAAAAGGATTGGCCGGATTCAGATAGCACAAATTTCAGTCTGCAAAATCTCCAATTCCTTCATGGTTACCTCAGTGTCTTGTTTCATTTTTTTGACTCTGCATCTAATACCTGCATGTCCAGTCTCAACTTATTGATTATACGTTGAGAATCATGTACATGTTGTCTTGCCACCTCTAGTTGATGCTCGAGAACATCAGCACATTCCAATTCCAATACATAATCATTTGGTAACGACCATGACGCACTCCTCGCAGATCTTTGTGTTGATGTCACTTCATCCTGAAATGTTTCTGTAAGTACACATGACTAGGGCAAAAATATAGTTACAATACTGAAGCGAGCAAGACAGACTATTTTGTACATGGCAAAACATGACTAACAATAATGTTACACGTCATGAAGCATAAGCACGTGATATTTTAAAAATTATAAAAAAGGTAGTTGAAGCAGCCTGCATACAGAAATCTCTCTTAGCTCACCAGAGGAGCATGATGATGGGGCCCAATCTAAAACACAGACAAGTTACAAATTTAGACAGCACGTTGCGTATAAGTAAGCAAGGAGTTGGCCATTCTGTAGCTCAATTAAAGTCTTAGGGAGCATAATGAATAGTAGAGGGATTCACACAAACCTACTACAACAAGCAAAACTATGCAATCATTAGCCTAGTATAAACTAGATTGTGAGCCTCATGCAATAATAGTTGGTTAATAGACTTCAAAGCTTTAGGCACACTTTGCCAGAGTAATTAAATGGTAAGGCCTTTAATTATGTCAACTAATATTTATACAAGTACCCAACATCAGGCATCATTGTTTGGGCATCTCATTAACTGAGGACAAATAAAGCAATTGAAAAGAGCAAATTAACTATGCCTAAAAAAACAAGGAATTGAACTGTTGAGTTGGATACAGTGACTTACCTTAACTGGTTGGACGGGCTCAGCGCAGCTCCTACTTCTCTTGCAAGGCTCCTTCCTAACATCTTGTACTTGGAAATCCTCAATCTTATCTTCATTGCACCCCCTCTGCAAGGTGACACAAACTAGTTACTCGTCTCCTTGGAAGATAAATATGCATACTTTCCAGTCTGTGAGCAACACAAAAGGATGAGATTATAACAAAACAATACCACATAATGAAACATGCCACATCTCTTGCACTTGCAGACAATGAAATGAGCATTTACTATGTCTGCACTATGTAAAAACTAGGCATACCTTCGAACTGGATCTCCAGGTACACTTGGAGAGCCTACTGTAGTGTATAGCCAAACCTTTATGTCACCTATGAGTTAGACAAGGCCCCACTATAGTAGCCCTTAGTGTTTAAATTGTTGACAAGCTCTGTTAGAGTGTTAGGTCAAGAACAACAAGTAATCAAAGCAAACAGTCCTAGTATGGCTGGCTGATGCAAACAATAATTGAACAGATGTGTGAGCAAATCTTACATATCAAGAAAAGAAGCAAAGAAGGAGGCTTAAAGACCATCACTTGATTGACCACATTTAAGGGGCATTTAAACATCATGTGCAATGTATGAACTAACATAAACATTGCATATTCCAGATTCTACAATGGAATGCACATGTATTAGGTTATGCCATGTATGATGATGCCTAAATGTACACTATAGCAGGCATGAGTGATTCATCATTGCACACACAATTGAATTGCAGGTTAAGGGCTAGGTCGATTCCGCCTTTTCAGGGCTTATTGTCAAAATAGGCCATAAAAGATGTAAAGAAATCATTTTTGAGTTATGGGCTTGGGCTTAACTTGTTTCGCTTTGGAGGGGGGTGTTTCAGGTAGAAGCTCACTAAAAATTGAAGGGAAGGGGAATAGTGAAATGACTCTGTTGTCTGCCTATATTACACTCAAAATGCAACTGCTCACGCCCGCGTCACACCTGGCCCTCAAGTAAAAACAAACACGCAAGCGTTCATTGCCCTGCCCGCTTGCATCTCCTCTCCCCTTTCCCTCTACCCCGATCCCCTGCTTGCAGCCCTAGGGTTCCTCCAGTGAGTCGTCACCTCTGGTCCCATCTGGCCTGGTCCTCGATGATGCTCTGTCCAGCAAGGCTACATGGCCAGCGGGTAGGGGCAAATCTCCCTGGCTGCTCCACTGTGGTCCGTCCAACACACTACTTCGGCGGGCGCCGCACAACTACAGCTGATGCCACACTGCAGCAGAAGGCACCTTATTCCCCCTCCCCTCCTCCCAGGCCGTGGCCTTGAGGTGCTATTGAAGGATGAGCTCATCCAACAAGGTGAGGATCTCCTCTAATTTTTGCCAAATTTTCATTCTGATCCACTATACGATGAATTGCTATGAGCTACTTCTGCTGTTGTTATATGATGCATTGCTATGAGCAGTTCCTGCTGCTGCTATATGATGAATTGCTATGAGATGCTGCTGCTATATGATGAATTGCTATGAGCTACTACTGCTATATGATGAATTGCTATGAGTTGCTCCTGCTGCTGCTATATGATGAATTGCTATGAGCTGCTTCTGCTGCTGCTATATGATGAATTCCTATGAGCTGCTGCTGGTATATGATGAATTGCACACTGCTGCTGCTGCTGTATGATGAGTTGTTATGAGCTGCTGCTATACGATGCTTTCAGGTGGTGCTGCTATATGATAATAACCAGCCACTTGGACCATCAAATTTCAATAAATATTTTTTCTTCATTTAAATGTGGGTCATGCATTCTTCGTTTAAATTAGGCAATGGGATCTCTATGGAAGACATTGACCAAAGTAGATTGTGCCAAGTAGATGGTATCTTTGTATTTGCATTTTGAACAAATAGTGATGGTCTGTTTTCCTACCATATTAATTACTGCACTGGGTTCAATTTGTGATGTTTGCAAGTCAAATTATTTTTTATATGGGCAACAAAATGAAAAAATATAATGCAATCTAGACTTTTCACTCATCATACCAAAGATAAGCTGAAAAGGAAGGCAATGAAAAGAACTGGTTGGCTTATTACCTGGAGCTTATATTCACATGTGCTTATTTTCTTAGGATAACTCGTAATAACTACCCCTAAGAAACTTGACCAATAGAACTGACATACAAATAACATGTCACGATGATTGCAATGGAGGAGTGACCTACCATAGGACACTGTATAGGCTCACCGTTGCCTCTCCTTTTTTTGCGATGTTCCATGAAATTGCCACATACATCTTGTACTTTTTCATTGTGTAACCCTATCTGCAAGTTGACACGGCTAATTTCAGACATCTCTACATGATAATACATTGCATATCCCTTGCGCATATTTAAACCACCTATTAATGATTGTGTGCGTAGCATAAACTAGCCATTGTCGGCATTCTGGGAACGGGGGTCCCTAGACTTGCCTGCCTACGGCCCAAGGCGTGGCTTTGCTGGCAGCCTTGTACGGCCCATCTTCATCAACAAGGAATCAAGACCCTCGTGAGGGGCCAAGCCTTGTGAGGCAGACAACACAAGACCTCCTCGGGAGCACCCTCATCAGGCCGGCTCGTGAGGAGCGGGGAGTTCAAGGTCAGGCAAACCTCGCGAGGTTCTCATGACGTAAGCCATGAGGATCGAGACCAGGCGGGGTCTAGCGCGCGCAACATCCTTGTTTCCTCTTTGGCGCTAAGGGGCAAGCGCAGCGGCGGAGTATCGAGGCATCAAGCAAAGGTTTCCATATTGGTGCAACGAGACCAAGACCAGCAGGACGGCAAGATGGAGGTCACCATGGAGCCCAGGACGGCGTCACCGCCAGAACCTTTGGCAGGCGAAGACCACCTTTTGTTAGGATAGCTTCTACTAGCTGTCCCCTTTCAAATTGGCCGTTGTTGGCTCCCTTCGCTCAATATTTGGGGAGAGGACCAGGGCCTCTATAAGTAGGACTAGCCACCACCATAGGCGAGGAGAGAATCCAAGATCGTCCTCAGCCACACAAGTGCACCAAGTACAAGAACACCTCAACCTGAGGAGGATGTTCTTCCCTTTGTACTGTTCATCCTTAGCCCAAGAGGCAATCCACCACCACCACACTGGAGTAGGGTATTACACCACAACGGTGGCCCGAACCAGTATAAATCTCGTGTTCTTTGTGTTGCGAGTTCGTTGAGTTAGTTCGTGAGGGGGGGAGATCTTCGCGCGCAACCCATTGTTCGAACCTTAAGGGTTTTGCCGGAACCCGTGATCTGACATTTGGCACGCCAGGTAGGGGTGCGCCGGAGCTTCTTCCCCACCAGGCGATCCGTCGATGCTCCGCGGTTCCGATGTATGGTGAACCGAGGGCTGACGACGACCGATGGGCAGCCAGGCCTGCCCGGGCGGCGCCGCCTGCCCAGGAAGACCTCAACCCCGCGTCTCAGGCGGCACACGCCCAAACACCATGGGGCGTGGGCGGCGTGGCCACTCACCCTCTACTCTTACCCCTCGACAGATGCGAGCTGCTGCAAGGGCCGCAAGCCACACCGCAGCAACGACACTGCACACTAGGACAGAGCAGGCGAACATGCGGGCCACACTCACAGTGGCTCAGGAGCTGCTGTGGTGCCGGCTGATGGAGAGCGGACGGGATGCACTGCTGGAACATGCAGCCGAGCTCCTGGATGCAGCGTCCACACGAGCACCGCCCTTCTACTACCAGCTCACGCCCCAGGCAGCGGCAGGATCCCATGACGGGCCTCACCGTGCCCGCGTACCCCCAAGTGTGCGGGGGCTTCGTCGACAATAGCACGGTCCATGGTGGAAGGCGCCCCCTCGCATCCGAGCCCCGCCCCGCCATCCTCTGGATAGCATGACGGGCCGAGCGACATGGAGCATGGGGCACTTCGGCGAGGTCTTCGGGGCAGCGGCCTCGGAGGCCTACGTGCCCCGCATGATGGATCAGGAGTACACGCCGGAGGACGACCCCGGCTCATTCCTCAGGCCACGATGGGAGGAGGAGACATTAGGGGCCGAAGCCTTCCAGGAGCCGCCAGAGAGCCCCGCCGGCCGCGCGGTTGACGACAGATACAGGGTACTATTAATCCCTCAGGGGTAAGATTACGCTAATCATGAGTCACAGATGAACCAGGTCATGGCGCCAAACGATGGTTCCGGCAAGGCAATGCCCGCCCCGATAGGAGAGACCCGCTGGGGGCTGCATGGAAGGGGCCAGGAGCAAGGCCCTCCTCGTGTCGCACGGAGCAAGGCAACGCCCGGAGGTAGGCCCTCTGCTGGGGTGGCGACAACGACCTTTCCCCCGGCAGAGAACCCGTAGTCTCCGAGGGCGCCGCTGGTGTCCCCTCTGCCCTCGTTGGGCCGTCCTGGTTTCCGGTCGTCCCAGCAGTGGCAGGGGTGGCGCAAGGCGGGGCCCTCGTCAGGCGATACGAAGTAAGGCTCACGCCTACGAAGATCGCCACCCGTGACACTCTCACATAATAATGAGTGGAGCTGTACACACCCCGGAGCCTCAGGAGAGCCGCCCTCAGGCCTCGAGGGCTCCCTCCCATGCCTAGTGGCAGCACTAAGCTCCGCGCTAGTGAGATGACATCGAAGACTAGACTAGGCGCCGGACGCGGCCATTTGCTTTGGATCTCTTTTCTGTAACCCTGCCTTCTGGATTTGGATTTAAGTTGAAGTTGAATTTTATTTGATGCGCGCGGGGGGGTGCCTTTTCTCATTCGAGCTATTTCTCGTAGTCTAGTTCTTTCCTTATTTCGGAGTTCACGATAGTCGCTCCCCCTCGAGGGCCCCTCACGAGCCGGGCTGGGCATGAAGCACACGAGCCGCGCACGCGCCAAGCCATGGCTAGCACTTGCTTATCACACGCCCCCCTCGGGCGTGTTGACGAACTCCTCAGGAGCTCCTCAAAAACCCGCAGTCTCTCGGGCCAGTTTTGGGCTCGTCCAAGCTAAGGTAAACCGCAACAATAACCTTGCCCCGACATGCGTAAGCTCGTGAAGACGCGTACTCAATTTGACACAGAAGGATAAAAGCTACGGTTGTTTACATGAGGGGCTCCCCCTCTCAAAATGCTCTTACAATCTTCCGGGGCCATGCCCAAGTTTTTATAGGGTAAACGGCAGGGGAACAATGAATCAATCGGATATGTCACTCGCCGCATCTCCCATATCATCTTCTGATGCACCGCTGGCGTCGCTGTCGCCATCGTTGGCGTTGCCTCCACCTTCACCAGCGCCGGTGATACGTCTCCAACGTATCTACTTTTCCAAACACTATTGCCCTTGTGTTGAACTCTAACTTGCATGATTTGAATGGAACTAACCCAAACTGACGCTGTTTTCAGCAGAATTACCATGGTGTTATTTATGTGTAGGAGCAAACGTTCTCGGAATGACCTGAAACTTCACTGAGACACTTTTCAGAAAATAAGAAAAATACCTGCCAAAGATGAATTCCAGGGGGCCCACCGTCTCTCCACGAGGGTGGGCAGCGCGCCTGCCCCCCTAGGGCGCGCCCCCCTACCTCGTGGGCCCCCTGTTGCGTCTCCGACTCCAACTCCACCTCCATATATTGAGTTTCTATGAGAGAAAAATCAGAGAGAAGAAATCATCGCATTTTACGATACGGAGCCGCCGCCAAGCCCTAAAACCTCTCGGGAGGGCTGATCTAGAGTCCGTTCGGGGCTCCGGAGAGGGGAATTTGTCGCCATCGTCATCATCAACCATCCTCCATCACCAATTTCATGATGCTCACTGTTGTGCGTGAGTAATTCCATCGTAGGCTTGCTGGACGGTTATGGGTTGGATGGGATCTATCATGTAATCGAGTTAGTTTTTTTAGGGTTTGATCCCTAGTGTCCACTATGTTCTGAGATTGATGTTGCTATGACTTTGCTATGTTTAATGCTTGTCACTAGGGCCCGAGTGCCATGATTTCAGATCTAAACCTATTATGTTTTCATCAATATATGAGTGTTCTTGATCCTATCTTGCAAGTCTATAGTCACCTGTTATGTGTTATGATCCGTTAACCCCAAAGTGACAACAATCGGGATACTTACCGCTGATGACCGTAGTTTGAGGAGTTCATGCATTCACTATGTGTTAATGCTTTGTTCCGGTTCTCTATTAAAAGGAGACCTTAATATCCCTTAGTTTCCGTAAGGACCCCGCTGCCACGGGAGGTTAGGACAAAAGATGTCATGCAAGTTCTTTTCCATAAGCACATATGACTATATTCGGAATACATCCCTACATTATATCAATGAACTGGAGCTAGTTCTGTGTCACCCTAAGTTATGACTGTTACATGATGAATCGCATCCGGCATAATTCTCCATCACTGATCCATTGCCTACGAGCTTTCCATATATTGTTCTTCGCTTATTTACTTTTCCGTTGCTATTGCTATCATCACTACAAAATGTCAAAAACATTACTTTATTACTGTTACCTTTTGCTATCGTTACCACTACTATCATATTACTTTGCTACTAAACACTTTGCTGCAGATATTAAGTTTCCAGGTGTGGTTAAATTGACAACTCAGCTGCTAATACTTGAGAATATTCTTTGGCTCCCCTTGTGTGAAATCAATAAATTTGGGTTGAATACTCTACCCTCGAAAACTGTTGCGATCCCCTATACCTGTGGGTTATCAATACTATTTTCTGGCGCCGTTGCCGGGGATCATAGCTCTATTCTTTGAGTCACTTGGGATATATATCTGCTTATCATTATGAAGAACTTGAGAGATCCAAAAACCAAGATCTATCCCTCAACTACGAGGTGAGGTAAGGAACTGCCATCTAGCTCTGCACTTGATTCACCTTCTGTTTTGAGTAAGCTTGTGACACCTACACCTGCTTCTGGTATTCGTTCTGATATGTCGCATGTTATTGATGATGCCACTTCTTCTATGCATGATACTTATCATGAAACTACCTCTATGCCCGATACTACTATGCCACTTAGTGCTTTTATTGATGAACAACTTGCTAGGGCTAGAGAAATTGAAAATATCGAATCTGATGATACTGATGAAAGTGATGATGAAGAACCACTTGATATTCCTAAGGGTTATGTTTTTGATCAAGATGCTTCTTCAGCTATTTTAGCTTGCAGAAATAGAACTGAACTTAAAAAATTATTAGCTAAATGGAGTAAGCAATCTCTAAATGCTAGTATGAAACCTGACCCTGCTTTTGCTACTTCACCTATCTTTGTTACTGATAAGGATTATGAATTCTCTGTTGATCCTGATATAATTACCTTGGTTGAATCCGATCCTTTTCATGGTTATGAATCTGAAACTGTTGTGGCACATCTTACTAAACTGAATGATATAGCTACCCTGTTTACTAAAATGAGAGAACTCGCTACTTTTATATCCACAAAATATTTCCATTCTCATTAAAGGGTGATGCTAAGATATGGTTTAATTCTATTGATCCTGGTTGTGTGCGTAGTCCCCAGGATATGATTTATTACTTCTCTGCTAAATATTTCTCTGCTCATAAGAAACAAGCTGCTTTAAGGGATATATATAATTTTGTGCAAATTGAAGAAGAGAGTCTCCCACAATCTTGGGGGAGTCTTCTCCAATTACTTAATGCTTTGCCTGATCATCCTCTTGAGAAAAATGAAATACTTGATATCTTTTATAATGGACTAACCGATGCCTCCAGAGGTTACCTGGATAGTTGTGCTGGTTCTGTTTTCAGGGAAAGAACACCGGATGAAGCTTAAATTCTATTGAATAATATGTTGACAAATGAAAATAATTGAACACCTTCGGAGCCAATTCCTGAGGCTATTCCTAAACCAACTCCGAAGAAGAGGGGTATTCTATTTCTCAGCCCTGAAGATATGTAAGAGGCAAAGAAATCTATGAAAGAAAAAGGTATTAAAGCTGAAGATGTTAAGAATTTACCTCCTATTGAAGAAATACATGGTCTTAATTTACCGCCTGTTGAAGAAACACATAATCTTAATCCTTTATCTATTGAAGAAACTCATGGTCTTGATAACCCGACATAGGTAGTAAAGGTAAATTCTCTCTATAGATATGATAAAGCTGTAATCCCATTTACTAAAATTGCTAGCCCATGCTTAGATGAGTTTGATAAATTTATGGCTAAGCAAGAAGATTTTAATGCTTATTTTGGTAGAAAATTAAAATACAATTCAAATATGCTTGGACACTTGGGTGATTATATGACTAATGTCAAAGGTGAACTTAAACTTATTAGTAAACATGGTTCGATGGTTACCACTCAAGTAGAACAAGTACTTAAAGCTCAAAATGATTTGCTAAATGAATTGAATAGTAAAGATAATGATTATGCTGTTAGAGTGGCTACTAGAACTGGCAAAATGACTCAGGAACCTTTGTATCCTGAAGGCCATCCTAAGAGAATTGAGCAAGATTCTCAGAGAAATACTATAGATGCACCTAATTCTTCTAAAAAGAAGAAAAAGAAAAATGACAGGACTTTGCATGCTTATAGTGATCCTATTGTTGAAACACCTGAGAATCCAATTGATATTTCTATTTCTGATGCTGAAACACAACCTGGTAATGAAACTGAAACTAGTGATAATGTTAATAATAATGTTCATGATGATGCTCAACCTAGTAATGATAATGACATACAAATTGAACCTGTTGTTGATCTTGATAACCCACAATGAAAGAATCAACGTTATGATAAGAAAGACTTTGTGGCTAGGAAACATGGTAAAGAAAGAGAGCCTTGGGTTCAGAAACCCATGCCTTTTCCTCCCAAACCATCCAAGAAAAAGGATGATGAGGATTTTGAGCGCTTTGTTGAAATGATTAGACCTATCTTTTTGCGTATGCGATTAACTGATATGCTTAACACCAATCCTTATGCTAAGTACATGAAAGATATTATTACAAATAAAAGAAAGATACCGAAAGCTGAAATTTCCACCATGCTTGCTAATTATACTTTTAAGGGTGGAATACCAAAGAAACTTGGAGATCCAGGAGTACCCACTATACCATGCTCCATCAAAAGAAATTATGTTAAAATTGCTTTATGTGATCTTGGAGCCGGTGTTAGTGTTATGCCTCTCTCTTTATATCGTAGACTTGATTTGAATAGGTTGACACCTACTAAAATATCTTTGCAAATGGCTAATAAATTGACTGCTATACCTGTCGGTATTTGTGAGGATGTGCCTGTTGTAGTTGCAAATGTTACTATCTTAACGGACTTTGTTATACTTGATATGCCCGAGGACGATAGTATGTCTATTATTCTTGGAAGACCCTTTTTGAATACTGCAGGGGCTGTTATTGATTGCACTAAAGGCAATGTCACTTTTCATGTTAATGGTAATGAACATACGATACACTTTCTGAGGAAACAACCTCAAGTTCATAGTATCAACTCTATTGGAAAAATCCCATCGATTATATTTGGAGGTTTTGAATTTCCTCTTCCTATTGTTAAGAAGAAATATGATATTCTTATTATTGGGGATGTGCATATCCCTGTTGAGGTAACATAGTGTTATTCGAAATTTCTCCAGTTCCATGTTATTCGGAATGAGTTCGTTAACAAGACTTGATCAACCTTGTTAGTGGATTCCTTTTGATGATCATGAGATGGATGAAACTAGAAGGCACAACCTTCTGTACCCCACTTTTACTTTCTGTTATTTATATTAAATAAAATAAAAATAAATATTTTTGTCTATCTGTTGTCTGATTATCTGTGCAATATAAAAAATACCTCGAAAATAAAAGTTCTCCAAAAGCCCTGAAATTTAAATATGATTTTTTCTAAAATATTTGAGGATTTATGGAACTGAGAACACACCAGGGGGGGTCAACCACCTGCCCACAAGGGTGGAGGGCGCGCCCACCCCTCTAGGGCACGCCCCCTGCCTCGTGGGCCCACGGTGGCCCTCCTCCACTTATCCTTTCACCCATACACTTCATCTTCCTCCCCCAAACACAAATAACCAGCTCAAACCCGAGTCCAAGCTTGTTTTGCTGCCATTTTCAATCTCCTTGCTAAAAGCACCTCTCACAAAACTGCTTGGGGAGATTGTTCCTTGGTATGTGACTCCTCCATTGGTCCAATTAGTTTTTGTTCTAGTGCTATATTCATTGCAAATTTGTGTTGCTTAGGTGACCCTGTTCTTGAGCTTGCATGTCAAATTTATATGGTCAAAAGTAGTTTTGATGCATGATATAGGCCCTAGGCACTTGTAGGAGTAGTTACTATCAATATTATTGAGTCTAGTTTACTTTTATTTTGAAGTTACTAAAAATTTCAGAATTTTTCAAAAAATGATGAGGAGACTCTTGAGGGGCTCATCGAGGCAAAGCACGAAGGAAAAGAAACCAAAGCCTAAGTATAATCTGCCTCGCACCGCGGAGGTTCGGGCGTGTGAATGGCCTTCCGAGGATTTCTTAAGAGCAGCCAAGAATTATGAAGATTTTCATGAATTGGCTCAGACTGCAGGCCTTATCGCTTTCCTCCTCGACCAATGCGATCAGTATCTCTTGCTCACAAATACCTTATTGCAAAACTTTCATTTCCATTCTAGGAAGTCACCACCTACGGTGGAATTTCATTTATATGATGAGCATAAGGAGATGTCACTTATGATTTTTGTCGGATCGGTTTAGTCCCTTTTGGGGGCAAGACAGAAGAACCACATCGTGATGATGTGGAGGGATTTATCGATACTATCACTGTAGGGGAAACAAGGAAGGTTTCCGATGCACGAATCACTAGCATACATTTTCCTGTTTTACACTACTTTGCATTATTTGCTAGTTGTTCCTTAATTGGTCGCGGAAACTGTGGAAACCTGAGTATCCCTGATATTATTATTTTGCACCACGGTTTATATGGTGATAAATCTTTTAGTATGGGCGGCATTATTGCCAAACGGTTAAGTCTGAACCGTACCGAGGGCCCCATCTTTGGAGGCATCTATGCTACACGCCTAGCTGCACATTTTAACATACCTATTTTTAGGACCCCGATTCCAAGTCACATCGATCTAGCCGGTAACACCTCATATCACTTTGCAGCCTCACGCACGGTATCCCACGGGTGTCGCCTTACCATGGCCGAGACCGTTTGCGCCTTTTGGCTCACATATACGATAGTGTCGCTAGCATCCATATGACAGAGAACCCGGGCCGACATGGCTAGTCGTGAACCCAAAGCGGCACAGACCTATGGAGACAGGCATACATGAATCACATCGAGCATGTCGGTCATCAACGAGTGATTCCGGGCTGTAGCACTGGGCTAACAGGACTCCGGGGAACCCGGGCTGTAGCAGGCTAGGCAGGACTCCGGATATCATCGCGTGACATTTCCCCGAAGGGACAGACATAGGAACGAAGTGAAACACATGCCGGCCAGTCAAGTGTCCTGAACAGTAGTGCTGGGCTAGCAGGACTCCGGTGAACCGGGCTGTAGCGGACTACTATGGCTCGAGGAATACTAGACTACATTTCCCCATAAGAAAAGCTACCAAGGATAAACAACTAGATTGTCGGATCCCACTTATACCAAGCATTTCAATCATACACACAATATGCCCGATATGAGTACATACAACATGGCATCACAACAAAACTCTACAACTCAAGTACTTTATTTAAAGGCTCCAGACAGCCATACATAACATGTTCATACAGATAGGGGTCACATGACCCGACACTCAAGTCATACAAACATACAAGCACATGCGGAAGCAACTAGTCTGAGTACAGACTCTAGAAAGTAAGAAGGCTTCTCGAAGCCTGACTATCTACATAGGGCCCTCCATGGCCGGGATCACCACCTAGGTGGCTAGTCACTCGTCGACGTCAAGGTCTACATAAAACCCATCAGAGTGGGCGGTGTCGTCTGAAATAGTAATTAAGCAAACATGAGTAGGAAGGTACCCAACAAGTCTTACATCAGAACCTACTATACATGCTTATTCTCAAGAAGGTGGTGGGGTTGATGCAGCAAGCCAGCTTTGACTCTTGGCTAAGCTATCCTACGGAACCTCTCTAGTAAAATAGTTTTCGCACACGAGTCCACTGCTCACCAACACAATACTCCACCGGGGATCCTCCCTCGTCATCCTACGAGAGGGCCATCCTCGGTACTCACACTTATCTTGAGTCTTTTAGTAGTATCCATTAACTTGTCTATGAACTGTATAGGCAACCAAGTAGTCCTTTACCGCGGACACGGCTATTCGAATAGTTTTATACCCTGCAGGGGTGTACTTCTTCATACATGCTTTCACCACTTACCGCCGCTTACACGACATGTACTCGGCAACCTTCAAGCGGAAGCCCAACGAGGGTGTTGGCCACGGCCTACCTAAACACTTAACTCTCCAGTCCAGGTTTATCGCCTATCCAGGTTCCATCCGCAGGGAGTCCGGCCGAGGTTTCCACATACGGCCCCGAACAATGTGAACAGGGTCCCGAGACGCCAAACGGGCGCCCGGCATACCCGGCCACGGTGTATCTACCGCAACATAGCCCACCCCTAGGGTCAGCGCTACGCACGGCCGCCAACACATAACCTACAAACACTAGAAACTATTTACAACTCCTGGACAGAATACTAGGGTGATTAAGAAGCCGAGAGGGTCAATTAAGGATCCCAATGCATGGTAGTAACTGAATCTTGAAATCACACATATAGATCTCAGTTCTTAGGGATGGCCTCAATGAAACAACCCACCATGTACTCCTACATGGCCTCTCATCGATACCTTTACCAAAACATGTTCAACACATCCCTCACATTACCGACATAAGCATTTCACTCTAGCCCATCACCCAGATGAACCATACCTGACACAACTCTAAGCATAGCAGGCATAGCAAGGTAGGAATCACATACATGGCTCAATCAACTCCTACACATGCTAGTGGGTTACATCTAGTTACTGTGGCAATGACAGGTCATGCAGAGGATAAGGGTTCAACTACCGTAGAACACAGCAGTTTGAATCACGTTGTCTTAATGCAGTAAACAAGAGCAGAAGCGAGAACATGGGTTTGTATCAGAATGATCAATGGTTGCTTGCCTGATGGAGTGGTAGCGGGATACTGCCCTTCAGTTGGATACTTGTGAATATCCTCGGAGGCAGAACCTACCACGGGGAACACATCGGAACACAATCAACACATGACGATATGCAACAATATGATGCATGCTATGACATGGCAATATGAATGTGTTTTGGCCTAATGCAAGCTAGAATAGAAAGGGATGAACTCATTTGAATCAAAGATTCAAATATTAGCTCATTAAACATGGCCTTAATAGTGCATTTCCTTATTCTGCTTAAACATCAAGGTAAACTTGTTTTGTCATGCATGAAACCATTACAGATGGATAGATTGAATTTCTTTGATAATTTTTCATATATAAATTATTTCATTTGGAGTTACGGTTGAATTTCTATGATTTTTAGAAGTTTTAAACATTTTCTGGAATTTCCTGAATAAAAAAAATAAATCCAGAAAATGCATTACTGCGTCAGCATTGCGTCATACTGACCTCAGCAGGTCAAAGGCGCCAGCCCAGGTCAAACCTGACTGGTGGGCCCCTTCTGTCAGCCTCTCAGCTAATTAGCAAGATTAGATTAACACTAATTAGTTGTCAGTGGGGCCTGGGCCCACATGTCAGTGACTGATTTAATTAAAATTAACTAAAACTAAACCTAAATTAGTTAACAGACCGGCCCCACCTGTCATAGACTCAGGGGGGGTCTACCTGGGCCCACCCAGGGGTCAAACTGGGTCAACTCACCGGCGGCTCAACGCCGGCGAGGCCCGAGATGGCGGCGCGGCTCGGAAAACGCCCTCCGGTGACCAAATCAACGCCGGAGACTACCCGTGCGAAGCCCAGGCTCTCGCGCATCCAATGAGCAAGTGTGAGGAGCTGGGGTGGAGCGAGCTCGCCGCAATCGAGCTCGTGGTGGCGGCCGGAGTTCGGGCCAGGTCGGTTTCGACGCTACGGTGCACGAGAGGGAGAACTGGGGGTGGCTACGGGTTCCTGGTGCTGCACTGAGCACGATGAGGTGCTCCGTTGTGGGCTTGCACGGCTGTGGCCACGGCTGCACCATGGCCAGCGGCGGGGATCTCTTGGGTGCGGTGGAAACGGCGGCTACAGGGGCCAAACGAGCACAGGAGCTAGGGGAAGAGGAAGAGGAGCTCACAGCGGAGTCGGAGAGGGGGTCAGCGAGCTCGGGGAAGTCCTGGCGGCGGCGAATCGACCGGAGATGGCTCCGGTGCCCAAGGTTGAAGATGAGGGTGAAGGCGGTGTTGCAGGGCCTCCGGCAAAGCGTAGCTCGGTGGGGAGGACGAGGGAGTCGAGGCGAAGCTGAGGGGCTCGTCGGAGGGGCGAGGGGAGGTCTCTGGCGGCGACTACGGCGATCGGCGACGAGGGACGCGCTCGGCCATCGCGGGAGAGGATGTCAGGACCCCAACTCGATGTCACATCGATCTAGCCGGTAACACCTCATATCACTTTGCGGCCTCACGCACGGTATCCCCACGGGTGTCGCCTTACCTTTGCCCGGGACCGTTTGCGCCTTTTGGCTCACGTATATGATAGTGTCGCTAGCATCCATATGATAAGGAGCCCGGGCTGACATGACTAGTCGTAAACCAAAAGTGGCGTAGACTTACAGGGACAGGCATCCATGACCCAGCTTCATACGTGTCGGTCGTCAGCAAGTGGGTCCGGGCTGTAGCACTGGGCTAGCAGGACTCCGGTAAACCGGGCTGTAGCGGGCTAACAGGACTCCGGTACTCAATGCGTGACATTTCCCCGAAGGGACAGACACAGGAACGAAGAAGGACACATGCCGGCCAGCCTAAGTGTTCCAGAGTAGTAGCAAGCTACCATGGCTCAGCGGTAACACTAGGAGACATTTCCCGGTAAGAGAGGCTACTAAATATAAACAACTAGATAGTCAGATCCCACACATACCAAGCATTTCAATCATACACACAATATGCTCGATATGTGCAAATACAACGAAGCATCACAACATGACTCTACGACACAAGTACTTTATTTAAGGCTCAGGGAGCCATACATAACATACACAAGGTACGGGTCTCGCGACCCAGCATTCAAGTCATACAGTCATACAAACCAGCAGCGGAAGTAACTTGTCTGAGTACAGACAACTAGTAAAATAAAAGAGGCTTGGAAAGCCTAGCTATACTACGTGGTCCTTCACAAGCTCAGGATCACCACCTGGGCCTTTAGCCTACTCGTTGATGTCAACGTCTACGTAGAACCCATCAGAAGGGGTTGCAGCGTCTTCTGTAAAAATGTAAATTATAGCAACATGAGTACAAAGGTACTCAGCAAGACTTACATCAGATCCTACATACATGCATATTATCAAGAAGGGTTGGTGGAGTTATTGCAGCAAGCCAGCTTTGACTCTTGGCTAGGCTAACCTACGATACTCCAACTTGAAATGGTTTTGCGCACACGAGTCCACTACTCACCACTTCAATACACTACCGAGGATCCACCTCCGTCTTCCTACGGAAGAGCCATCCTCGGCACTCACACTTATCTTGAGGCTTTTAGTAGTTTCCATTTACTTGTCTATGAACTGTATAGGCAACCAAGTAGTCCTTTACCGCGGACGCGGCTATTCGAATAGATCATGATAACCCTGCAGGGGTGTACTTCTTCATACATGTTTCCACCACTTAGCGTCTGCACACGACATGTGCTCGGCAGACTTCAAGCGAAAGCCGACGTGGGTGTAGACCACGACCTACCTAAACACTTAAGCCTCTAGTCCAGGTTTATCGCCTATCCAGGTTCCATCCGCAGGGAGTCCGGCCGAGGTTTCCCATACGGCCCCGAACGATGTGAACAGGGTTCCCGAGATACCTAACGGGTATTCGGTACACCCGGCCACGTACCTACCGCATCACAGCCCACCCCTACGGTCAGCGCTGTCCACGGCCTCCAGTAGGCTACAAACACCAGAAACTACTTGCAACTCCTGGACAGAGAGCTAGGGTGAATAAGAAGTCGAGCGGGGTCATATTTCAGGGCCCAATGCATGGTAGTAGCTGTATCTTAAATCACACATACAGATCTCAGTGCTTAAGGTCGGCTTCAATGAAACAACCCACCATGTACTCCTACATGGCCTCTCATCGATACCTTTACCAAATCGTGTTCACCACACCACTCTCATTACCGACATAATCATTTCACTCTAGCCCATCACCCAGATGAACCAGACCTGACACGACTCTAAGCATAGCAGGCATAGCAAGGTAGGAACAACACATACATATGGCTCAATCAACTCCTACACATGCTAGTGGGTTTCATCTAGTTACTGTGGCAATGACAGGTCATGCAGAGGAAATGGGTTCAACTACCGTAGCACACAGCAGTTTGAAACGCGTTGTCTTAATGCAGTAAAAGAGAGCAGGAGCGAGAACATGGGATTGTATCGATATGATCAAATGGTTGGTTGCTTGCCTGATGGTTCGATGCACTGATACGGTTCTTCGTTAGGGTAATCACGGTACTCCTCGGAGGCAGAACCTGTCGCAAAGGACACCGATACACAACCATCACCAAACAATGTGCAACAATATGATGCATGCATGAAACATGGCAATATGAGTGTGTTGGGCTAATGCAACTAAAACCAGAAGGGTTTGAACCAATTTGAATCAAAGATTCAAATTTCAAACTCAAACATGGCCTTTTAAAGTGCTTTTTCCTTGTTCTGCATTAAACATCAAGTTAACTTGTTTAGTCATGCATGAAAATAGTACAGATGGATAGATTGGATTTTTCTGATCATTTTTCATATATAATTTGTCTGATTTGGAGTTACAGAATAAAAGTTATGAATTTTTGAAGTTTAAATTATATTCTGGAATTTCCTATATTAGAATAATTCCAGAAAATCAATTATTGCGTCAGCCTGACGTCAGTGTGACGTCAGCAGGTCAACGGAACACGTCAGGGTCAAACCTGACAGTGGGTCCCGCATGTCAGGGTGATTATTTTAATTAAAGTTTAATTAAAACTAAACCTGTTTAATTAACAGGGCTGGGCCCCACCTGTCATTGACTCAGGGGAGTCAACCAGGGCCCACCCGTGGTCAAAGTCAATGCCAGCGGCGCCGGCGTTTAGCCGCCGGCGAGCCCGACGCGGCGGCGGGAGTGGTTTTGGCCATTTCGGCCACCAAATGGGTCGCGGAGACCACCGGAGTGGAGCTGAGGACAAGCCGCAGCTCTTGGTGGAGTCCGTTGGGGTCGGGGTGGCCGGAGTTGGCGCCGGCGACGACTTTGGCGGCCACCGGGGTTCGGCCGAAGATGAACTTGGCGCTAGAGGGGTCGGTGAGGCTCGGGGAGTGGCTAGCTAGGTGCTGCGGGACTCGGTGAGTAAGATGGACACCAGCTTGTGGCCGGAGGGTGGCCGGAAGCACGTCGGCGACGAGATCCGCGGCGGTGCGGGCGTGTGATCCTCGTGCGGTGGCTACACGGCTCGGGAATGAGAGAGGGAGGGTCGGAGGAGTAGCTAGGCTCACAGCGCTCCCGTAGAGGCCACCGGCGGGGTCGGGGACGAGCTGAGGCGGCGACGGCGTTGAAGGGGATCTCCGGCAACGGCAAGCTCGGGCGAGGTCGGTGCGGTGGTCTCGGGCCGCTCGAGCACACGGGGCTCGGCTAGCTCGATGAAGTGGACGGCGGCGAAGCTCCTAGACACGGTGGCACGGCGTGGGGTGGACGGAGGGCGTGGCTACGGCGAGGGGGTGGCGGCGATGGCGTCGGCCATGGCTGGGGCGTGCGAGGGGGAGGAGCTGGAGAGGAGAGGGGGTGTCTGGGGGGTTCGGGGGAGAGAGGGAGGCCGATTCACGGCGTTAGCCGGGCGAGGGAGGCGGCGGGGCGGCGAGCAGGTGCGTGGCCCCCATGCGGTGCTCGCCGTCGAGCACCTGCCTGCCTGCCTGGCCGGCAAGCAGCTCGCTGGCGCGGTGCTGGGCTGGGCCGGCAGGTGGGCCGGTGCTGGGCGACAGGTAAGCCTTTTCCCATTTTCTTCTGTTTTCTGTTTTTTTAATACTTCTGCAACTTTGTTGAATTAAATAAAATACTTAGGCAACTCCTAAAATCACCAAACTACTCCTGGTCCATAGTTGGATTATTTCCAACATGAAACATTTTAGTTTGGAGTTATTTGAGCATTTAAATATTTTATATAATTTTAAATGCCCAAATTCAAATATTTATGATTTAATTCAAAAACCCTAGGATGGCCTAGGAAAATGTGCACCACTTTTGGCAGAGGTTCTGAACCAAGACAAAAATGATGGGCATTTTAGAAGGGCATTTCAGGTTCATTGAAAAAGTTTTTAGTAAACCCTAATTGGTTTCAGAGGGGACTGGGGGTTCTGTCATCCCCATTTCAAGTTTCTGATGAAAGAGTAAACATGATGCAACACTCTAATGCATGGCTAGCTAGGGTGTGACAACTCACCCCCACTCAAAAGAATCTCGTCCCGAGATTTGGGTTCCTCCGGAAGAAGGCGGGATACTCAAGTCGAAGACGATCCTCCCTTTCCCAAGTTGCTTCATCCTCAGAATGGTGCGACCATTGTACTTTGAGAAACTTGATATTATGACGTCGAGTGGTACGCTCGGCCTGATCGAGGATACGAATGGGGTACTCTCGATATGTAAGATTATCTTGGAGATCAAGCGTTTCGTGGTCCACTCCACGGATAGGATCCGAGAAGCAACGCCTGAGTTGAGAAACGTGGAAGACATCGTGGACTCTGGAGAGGTGCGGAGGTAGTTCCAATTGGTAGGCAACTTCTCCTCGTTTGGCGAGAATGCGAAAAGGTCCAATGTAACGAGGAGCCAATTTGCCTTTGATACCGAAACGATGGGTTCCCTTCAGAGGGGTAACCCGAAGGTAAGCCTTCTCGTCAACCTCGAAAGTCATAGCCTTATGTTTTCGGTCATATTGACTCTTTTGACGAGATTGGGCTGTTTTCAACTTTTCACGAACGATGCGAACTTGTTCTTCTGCTTCCTGAATCATATCCGGGCCAAAGAATTGTCTTTCCCCGGTCTCTGACCAGTTAAGGGGTGTTCGACACCGTCGTCCATAGAGAACTTCAAAAGGGGCTTTACCCAAGCTAGATTGATAGCTGTTGTTGTAAGCGAATTCGGCAAATGGAAGGCACTTCTCCCAATCCATTCCGAATGAGATAACAGAGGCTCGAAGCATGTCTTCTAGAATCTGGTTGACGCGTTCCACTTGACCACTCGACTGAGGGTGGAAAGCGGTGCTAAAGGAGAGACGGGTTCCCATAGCATTTTGGAAACTTTCCCAAAATCGAGAGGTGAAAAGACTTCCTCGATCCGAGTTAATTTCCAAAGGAACACCATGGAGAGACACTATCCGGGAGATGTATAAGTCTGCCAGCTGACTAGCGGTTATACTCTCACGAACAGGTAAGAAATGGGCTACTTTGGAAAGACGATCGACAACGACGAAGATAGCATTATTCCCTCTCTTGGTCCTGGGAAAACCGGTAATGAAATCCATACCAATTTTATCCCATTTCCATTCAGGAATAGCTAAGGGTTGAAGGGTGCCAGCAGGCCGTTGATGCTCTGCTTTTACACGACGACAGACGTCGCAATTAGCAATATACTGAGCAATTTCTCTCTTCATCCTAGTCCACCAGAACCTCTGGCGTAGGTCCTGATACATCTTAGTACTACCGGGATGAATGGTGAGAGGAGATTCATGAGCCTCCTTAAGGATCAACTGCCGTAGATGCTGGTTCTTGGGAACCACTAAACGGTTCTCAAAGTACACAACACCATGATCATTTGTGGAGAAACAACTAGCACCTCCGCTAGCAATGTTCTCCTTGATTTTAGATATTCCCTTATCTCGCTTCTGGGCAGCGATGATTTGATCCGTAAGAGTAGGTTTCGCCACCAAGGTGGAAAGAAATCCTTGAGGAACAATGTGAAGGTTAAGCTTCCGAAATTCCTCATGGAGAAGCGGTTGACTTTGTTGTAACATCAGGTTGTTACAATAAGATTTACGACTTAGTGCATCAGCCATGACGTTGGCTTTCCCTGGGGTGTAAGTTATTCCTAAGTCGAAATCTGTGATCAACTCGACCCAACGTCTTTGCCTGAGATTCAAATCCGGTTGGGTGAAGATGTACTTCAGACTTTGGTGATCAGTGAATATTTCGCAACGGTTACCGAGGAGGTAATGTCGCCAGGTCTTAAGTGCATAGACTACGGCTGCAAGCTCTAGATCATGAGTAGGATAATTCTCCTCATGTGGGTGCAATTGCCGTGAAGCGTAAGCAATTACGTGTCGATCTTGCATGAGAATGCAACCTAGTCCTTGTCGCGAGGCGTCGCAGTAGATAACAAAGTCCTTGGAGAAGTCTGGCGGTACCAGTACGGGAGCAGAAGTCAGGCGTCTTTTCAGTTCCTGAAAGCTGTGCTCACATTGTGGAGTCCATTCGAACTTCTTATCTTTCTTGAGGAGTTCGGTTAGAGGTTTGGCAACTTTGGAGAAGTTCTCGACAAAGCGATGGCAATAGCTCGCTAAGCCCAGAAAACTCCGAACTTGCTTGACCGATTCAGGTGGAGTCCAATTAAGGACGGCTTGAACTCGCTCAGGGTTAACAGCAATACCTTTACCAGATATTACATGACCCAGATAGGTCACTTCTGACAACCAAAATTCACATTTGGAAAACTTGGCATAAAGGCGATGCTCTCGAAGTTTCTTCAACACTAGCCTTAGATGTTCGGCATGTTCTTCCTCGTTCTTGGAGTAGATGAGTATATCATCGAGATAAACTACGACGAATTTATCCAAATACTCCATGAAGATTGAGTTCATTAACCGAGAAAAGGTGGCTGGAGCGTTGGTTAAACCGAAGGACATGACGGTGTACTCGTATTGGCCATAACGAGTAACAAAGGCCGTTTTAGGAATGTCCCCGTTTCTGATTTTGATTTGATGGTAGCCCAACCTCAAATCCATCTTGGAGAAGACTGAGGATCCAGCGAGCTGATCATACAGGTCGTTGATCCTGGGAAGCGGATATTTGTTCTTGATTGTGACCAAATTGACAGGTCGATAATCTACAACCATCCGGTCCGTACCATCCTTCTTCTTGACGAAGAGGACGGGGCAAGCCCACGGAGATGAACTAGGTCGGATGAAACCCTTTTTCAAGGACTCATCGAGTTGTTTCTTAAGCTCGGCTAGTTCTAGTGGTGCCATCTTATAGGGTCTTCTAGCAATCGGAACGGTTCCTGGAATGAGGTCTATTACGAACTCAACATCCCTGTCAGGTGGAACACCTGGCAATTCCTCTGGGAAGACATCCGGGAAGTCACGGACTACCGGAACGTCCTCAAGGTCTGGCAAAGGGCTGGCGTTAAGAGAATATAATTGTCGCTTGGCTAATCGGGTCAAGACATTGACTATCTTGCCCGAAGGGTGAGTGAGTTGAACAGTCCTAGAGAAGCAATCAATTTTGGCATGATGAGCTGACATCCAGTCCATACCCAAAATGATATTAATATCTGAAAATTTGAGAGCTATCAAAGATGCAAGGAAAACAAGTCTATCGACTTGGATTTCATTTCCATAACTTACCCTGGAGGTCTGCCATCTAGAACCGGGAGTAGAAATTTCCATAGTGGATGGCATGTTACAGAATGCGGTGTTATGCAAACGAGCATAGTTCTCGGATATAAATGAATGAGAGGCTCCTGTATCGAAAAGAACAGATGCCGGGTGGCAATTAACAAGGAGCGTACCGAGAACGACGTTGGGATCTTCTTGAGCTTCTTCGGCAGAGATACAGTTGACATGGCCACGTGAGGCGGTGGCCGGCTTGGCGTGGAACACTTTCCCTGTCGGCTTGCCACGGCCAACAGCTTTAGCAGATTGGTTGGGGTTGGTCTGGGGACACTCACGCATATAGTGGCCAGATTCCCCACACTTGAAACAAGTCACGGAACTGGTACGTGGAGGAGCATTGTTGGTTGGACCCCCATAGGGCTTGGCTGGAGCAGACTGTTGAACAGGGCGAGGCGCCTGGAAAGATGGCCTCGGTGTGAACCTGGGTGGCAGGGCGGTGTTGGGCACCCACACGCGGCGCTTCTGAGGACCAGCACCGGATGAGGAACCCATGTCACGGCCATGCTTGCGTGTTGCGTCATAATCAGTCTGACCAGTTTCAGCACTGATGGCTTTGTTAACAAGTTTCTGAAAAGATGTGCACTCATGCAGACGGAGGTCGCGGCGAAGCTCAGGACTAAGTCCCTTACGGAACCTTGCTTGCTTCTTGGCATCAGTAGAAACTTCCTCAGTTGCATATCGTGCGAGGTTACCAAACTCCCTGCTGTAAGCATCCACAGAGAGTCGGCCTTGGGTGAAATTGCAAAATTCCTCACGTTTACGGTCCATGAGACCCTCCGGAATGTGATGTTCACGGAAAGCCTCGCTGAATTCAGCCCAAGTAGTGACATGGCCCGCTGGGCGCATAGCTCCATAATTCTCCCACCATAGACTGGCGGGGCCTTCAAGATGATATGCAGCAAAGGTGACCTTGTCAGCCTCCGCTACCAGCGCGGAACGCAGTTTGTGAGAGATACTGCGAAGCCAGTCATCAGCGTCGAGAGGCTCGACGGAGTGGTGGAACGTGGGTGGATGTAATTTGATAAAATCACTGAGTGACACCACGTTAGTCCTCTGATGGTGTGCGGTGTTCTGTTCAATACGCTCCAACAAACGGTTGGTCTCCCGCTTGTTTCTCTCAGCTTCCATCATAACCTCGGCTAGGGAAGGAGGATGAGGCAGATTTGCATCCCTGACTTCACTGCCTTCAGCCTGCTCTTGAGGAGCAGGGTTAGTGCGCGTGTTGACCATCCTAGGTAAACAAGACAATGATTTAGTCAGAATGATAAAATTCCGACATAGGATACAAATGTAAGGAATAACTCGAAATGCAAGATGATCATCCGTATGACATGGTAGATACAGAAACTGCTTCTTTATTCCATCGTCATACACACCATACAGGGTTTAGTACAAGACCAAACAAAGTACTATTACGGTGAAAAGAGGATTACATCTCATCGGAGGCATCCCAAGCTCCTATACATTATTTTTCTACACCTCCGGAAAGAGTACAAACTAGGTCATATCCCACGAGTCACGCAGGACGATAGACGACACAGCTAACACGAACTAGTGATACTACCACTAACTCAGACCGATCCGTAGTAGTCCTCGTAGAAGTCACCTCCATAGCCTGGAAGCTCAACATGATCATCTGGAAACAGACGATCTCGCGGAGCTTGTGGACCATAGGGCTAGGATGAGGTCTTGGACCAACAGACGGTGGCCTGCGGGGACCGCGAGGTGGGGTGATGCCTCCTACATCACGCCAACCCATCACGTCTGGCAGAGCAGATCTCACAGGATAGAGATCGCGCATATCCGAATATCCAGCTTGCACCGCCGGTGCGAACCGAGTCAATGTGGCCCAGTGGTCAGCACGGGTATTGAAGAGCTCTAACCTCAAGGCCCGATTTTCACGGTCCTTATCCTCGAGCATCTCAGCAGTGGTGCGAGTCCGTGAATCCTCCTGGGTGGGGTCAGCATAGATAGCCTGGAGATACCCTTGTGCTCCCGGAAGTGATCCTGGCATATACCGGAAATCAGAGTCCCGAAATAGACCAGATCTGACCCGCATGATGGTCATCATAGAGTAGGCGGCGTCCTGCACAGCCATCTCAATAGTAACCCCGAGTCCATAGGAGCAGTGAAGGGGCTCGGTGGATCCAGGATAAGATGGAAATATCCTGACAGTGCAGAGATACTGGCTTTGATTAAAGTCTCGGAATTGCTCTTCGACCGTGTACTCAGGATACCAACGATATCCAGCCTCAGTCATTACCCTGACCAACATGGCAGTATGGCCGGGTACATCTAGGCATCGAGTCAGACGAACCACTTGATTAAGGTCGCGAGTGGCCATCTGAAAGCACAATCATAATGCAAAGGCATTAGAATTTCTAGCAAAATTTCGGCAGCATAACAGCTGTAAATGCTCAAGAAGGATTTTGAGACATTTGTCAAAGGATTTCATACACACTCAACATCATCATATCAAGTTCTGAGTCCATCCTAGCAACATAACGTGGTAGAAGAACTGAACTAGGCTTGTATCCATTAAACTTATAAGGTACTACTGATTAGTAACACCTGATCCTGATAGAGAGAATAGATCCTAATTCCTTAACCCCCGGTGGAAGAATAGACTGACTCAGATCAGAATGTCATAAGATAAAGGAGTAAAAAGAGCCTTACGTTCCAACCCACAAACAATTCCCCTACATATAGCTAAAGAATTTCTAGACTCAACATCGACCAGTTTGGCTTGGAGAACCTACAGGCAGTCCGGCTCTGATGCCAACGCTGTCAGGACCCCGACTCGATGTCACATCGATCTAGCCGGTAACACCTCATATCACTTTGCAGCCTCACGCACGGTATCCCCACGGGTGTCGCCTTACCTTTGCCCGGGACCGTTTGCGCCTTTTGGCTCACGTATATGATAGTGTCGCTAGCATCCATATGATAAGGAGCCCGGGCTGACATGACTAGTCGTAAACCCAAAGTGGCGCAGACTTACAGGGACAGGCATCCATGACCCAGCTTCGAACGTGTCGGTCATCAGCAAGTGGGTCCGGGCTGTAGCACTGGGCTAGCAGGACTCCGGTGAACCGGGCTGTAGCGGGCTAACAGGACTCCGGTACTCAATGCGTGACATTTCCCCGAAGGGACAGACACAGGAACGAAGAAGGACACATGCCGGCCAGCCTAAGTGTTCCAGAGCAGTAGCAAGCTACCATGGCTCAGCGGTAACACTAGGAGACATTTCCCGGTAAGAGAGGCTACTAAAGATAAACAACTAGATAGTCAGATCCCACACATACCAAGCATTTCAATCATACACACAATATGCTCGATATGTGCAAATACAACTAAGCATCACAACATGACTCTACGACACAAGTACTTTATTTAAGGCTCAGGGAGCCATACATAACATACACAAGGTACGGGTCTCGCGACCCAGCATTCAAGTCATACAGTCATACAAACCAGCAGCGGAAGTAACTTGTCTGAGTACAGACAACTAGTAAAATAAAAGAGGCTTGGAAAGCCTAACTATACTACGTGGTCCTTCATAAGCTCAGGATCACCACCTGGGCCTTTAGCCTACTCGTTGATGTCAACGTCTACATAGAACCCATCAGAAGGGGTTGCAGCGTCTTCTGTAAAAATGTAAATTATAGCAACATGAGTACAAAGGTACTCAGCAAGACTTACATCAGATCCTACATACATGCATATTATCAAGAAGGGTTGGTGGAGTTATTGCAGCAAGCCAGCTTTGACTCTTGGCTAGACTATCCTACGATACTTCAACTTGAAATGGTTTTGCGCACACGAGTCCACTACTCACCACTTCAATACACTACCGAGGATCCGCCTCCGTCTTCCTACGGAAGAGCCATCCTCGGCACTCACACTTATCTTGAGGCTTTTAGTAGTTTCCATTTACTTGTCTATGAACTGTATAGGCAACCAAGTAGTCCTTTACCGTGGACGCGGCTATTCGAATAGATCATGATAACCCTGCAGGGGTGTACTTCTTCATACATGTTTCCACCACTTAGCGTCTGCACACGACATGTGCTCGGCAGACTTCAAGCGAAAGCCGACGTGGGTGTAGACCACGACCTACCTAAACACTTAAGCCTCTAGTCCAGGTTTATCGCCTATCCAGGTTCCATCCACAGGGAGTCCGGCCGAGGTTTCCCATACGGCCCCGAACGATGTGAACAGGGTTCCCGAGATACCTAACGGGTATTCGGTACACCATGCCACGTACCTACCGCATCACAGCCCACCCCTACGGTCAGCGCTGTCCACGGCCTCCAGTAGGCTACAAACACCAGAAACTACTTGCAACTCCTGGACAGAGAGCTAGGGTGAATAAGCAGTCGAGCGGGGTCATATTTCAGGGCCCAATGCATGGTAGTAGCTGTATCTTAAATCACACATACAGATCTCAGTGCTTAAGGTCGGCTTCAATGAAACAACCCACCATGTACTCCTACATGGCCTCTCATCGACACCTTTACCAAATCGTGTTCACCACACCACTCTCATTACCGACATAATCATTTCACTCTAGCCCATCACCCAGATGAACTAGACCTGACACGACTCTAAGCATAGCAGGCATAGCAAGGTAGGAACAACACATACATATGGCTCAATCAACTCCTACACATGCTAGTGGGTTTCATCTAGTTACTGTGGCAATGACAGGTCATGCAGAGGAAATGGGTTCAACTACCGTAGCACACAGCAGTTTGAAACGCGTTGTCTTAATGCAGTAGAAGAGAGCAGGAGCGAGAACATGGGTTTGTATCGATTTGATGGTAGCCCAACCTCAAATCCATTTTGGAAAAGACTGAGGATCCAGCGAGCTGATCATACAGATCATTGATCCTGGGAAGAGGGTATTTGTTCTTGATGGTGACCAGGTTGACAGGTCGGTAATCCACAACAATTCGATCCGTTCCATCCTTCTTCTTGACGAAGAGGATGGGGCAAGCCCAAGGAGAGGAACTAGGACGGATGAAACCCTTTTTCAAGGACTCATCGAGTTGGTTCTTAAGCTCGGCTAGTTCTAAGGGTGCCATCTTGTAGGGTCTTCTAGAAATTGGCACGGTTCCTGGAACAAGGTCAATCACAAACTCAACATCCCTGTCAGGTGGAACACCTGGCAGTTCTTCTGGAAAGACATCCGGAAAGTCTCGGACTACCGGAACATCCTCAAGGTCTGGAAGGGTGTTGGCATTTAGGGAGTAAAGTTGGCGCTTGGCCACTCGGGTTAAGACGTTAACCGTCTTGCCCGAGGGGTGAGTAAGTTGAACGGTTCTAGTGGCACAATCGATCTTAGCATAATGAGCTGACATCCAGTCCATACCCAAGATGATGTTTATGTCCGAGGACTTGAGAGCTATTAAGGATGCAAGGAAGACAAGCCTATCGACAAGAATTTCGTTCCCATGGCTTACTCTAGAAGTTTGCCATCTAGAGCCAGGGGTTTGAATTTCCATGGTAGAGGGCATGTCACAGAATGTCGTGTTATGCAATCGACCATAGTTCTCGGATATGAATGAATGAGATGCTCCAGTATCGAAAAGAACAGATGCCGAATGGCAGTTAACAAGGAGCGTACCAAGGACGACATTGGGATCCTCGTGAGCCTCCTCGGCTGAAACATAATTGACATGGCCACGTGCAGTGGTGGCCGGCTTGGCGTAGAAAGTCTTCCCCGCGGGCTTATCATGGCCAACGGACTTTCCAGTTTGATTGGGGTTGTTGTTCTGGGGACACTCTCGGCTATAGTGACCCGGCTCTCCACACTTGAAGCATGCAACCACATTGGGGCGTGGAGCAGCATTAGCAGCGGGGCCACCATAGGGCTTGGGTGGTGCAAATTGCTGGTTGGGACGAGGCGCCTCAAAGGATGGCCTCGGGATTAACCTGGCTGGCAGTGCCGTGCTTGGGATCCACACCCGGCGCTTCTGAGCTCCAGAGCCGGCTGAAGAGCCAAAATCACGGGAGTGCTTGCGTGAAGCGTCATAATCAGTCTGGCCTGTCTCAGCGCTGATGGCTTTATTGACCAGCTTTTGTAAGGATGTGCACTCGTGCAGACGGAGATCGCGGCGAAGCTCAGGGCTAAGTCCCTTGCGGAACCTTGCCTGCTTCTTAGCGTTAGTAGAAACCTCTTCAGGGGCATAGCGTGCCAGATTCCCAAATTCACGACTATATGCATCCACAGTCAGTCTTCCTTGGGTGAAGTTGCAGAACTCCTCCCTCTTGTGATCCATGAGACCTTCCGGAATGTGATGCTCACGGAAAGCCTCACTGAATTCAGCCCAAGTAGTGATTTGGCCGACCGGGCGCATAGCTTCAAAGTTTTCCCACCAAAGGCTAGCAGGGCCTTCGGGGTGATAGGCAACATAAGTAACCTTATCGTCTTCGGCTACGTTGGCAGAACGTAGCTTGTGGGTGATGCTGCGAAGCCAGTCATCTGTGTCGAGGGGCTCGACGGAGTGGTTAAACTTTGGTGGGTATAGCTTGATAAAGTCATTGATTGACATCAAGTCATTTCGTGGGTGGCGTGTAGTGTTCTGCTCAATCCGCTCCAGCAGGCGGTTGGTCTCACGCTTGTTTCTTTTCGCCTCCAGCATTACTTCGGCCAGAGAAGGCGGGTGAGGCAGATTTTCACCCCTAGCTGCACTGGCTTCCCCCTGCTCCGAGGCAGCAGGGTTGCTGCGGGTGTTGACCATCCTAGGAGAAAAACAAGACAACGGTTTAGACAAGGATGGCTCAAACTTAGCAAGGAAGTGCAGAATGTAATGGATAGCACGGAATGCAGAGATGTTCATCCGTATGTCATGGTAATATAAAACTGCCATATATATACCAACGGTCATACACATCATACATAGTTTAGTACAAGCCCAGGCTACAGTACAACTATGATGAAAGACATTACATCTCATCGAAGGCATTCCAAGCTCCTATACATTATTTGTCTACACCTCCGAATTTGATTACACACAAAGTCATATTCCACAAGTCTCGCAGGACAGTGGAGATACAACTACTACAAAACTAATGTTACTACTACTAACTCAGACAACTCCGTAGTAGTTCTCATAGAAGTCACCTCCATAGCCTGGAAGTTCAACGTGACCATCCGGAAACAGACAGTCCTGAGGAGCCTGTGGACCATAGGGGCTAGGATGAGGTCTTGGACCAACAAACGATGGCCTGCGGGGACCACGGGGTGGGGTGATTCCTCCCACATCACGCCAATCCACCATGCCTGGTAGAGCTGATCTCACAGGATACAGATCCCTTGTATCCATACATCCATCTTGCACCGTAGGTGCAAACCGAGTCAATGTGGCCCAATGATCAGCACGGGTATTGAAAAGCTCCAGCCTCAAGGCCCGATTCTCTCGGTCCTTATCTTCAAGCATCTCGGCAGTGGTACGAGTTAATGAGTCCTCCTGAGTGGAGTCAACATAGATAGCCTGAAGGTACCCTTGCGCTCCCGGAAGTGAAGCTGGCATGTAACGGAAGTCGGTGTTCCGAAGCAGGCCAGTCCGGACTCGCAAGATGGTCATCATGGAATAGGCAGCATCCTGCACAGCCATCTCAACAGTAACCCCAAGTCCATAGGAATAGTGAAGGGGCTCGGTAGATCCAGGATAAGAAGGAAATATCCTGACGGTGCAGAGATATTGGCTTTGATTAAAGTCGCGGAACTGCTCTTCGACGGTGTATTCGGGATACCAATGGTAGCCCGTCTCGATCATGACCCGGACTAACATAGCAGTATGACCAGGCACGTCGAGGCACCGGGTCAGGCGAACCACTTGGTTTGGAACACGGTTGGCCATCTGAAAGCACAACCACAATGTAAAGACATCAGAATTTCTAGGGAAAATTGGACAGCATAATAGCTGTAAATGCTCCAAAAAAGATTTGAGACATCCCCAACAGTTCGCAATACCACTCAACAACATCATATCAAGGTTCTGATCCAATTAGCAACATACTAAGAATAGTAGAAACTGAACTGGGACTGGTAACAACAATCCTATAAGCTACTACAGGTTAGTAACACATGAACCCGATAGAAGAAGAGAGCCTAGTCCTTAACCCACATTGAATGAGAAGAGAACGACTCAGATTAGAGGCATAGGGTAAAGGAGTAAAAGAGACTTACGTTCCCTTCCACAATCAATTCCCCTACATATAACTAAAGCATTTCTAGACTCGACATCGACCAGTTTGGCTCAACGAACCTACAGGCAGTCCGACTCTGATGCCAACGCTGTCAGGACCCCGATTCCAAGTCACATCGATCTAGCTGGTAACACCTCATATCACTTTGCGGCCTCACGCACGGTATCCCACGGGTGTCGCCTTACCATGGCCGGGACCGTTTGCGCCTTTTGGCTCACGTATATGATAGTGTCGCTAGCATCCATATGACAGAGAACCCGGGCCGACATGGCTAGTCGTGAACCCAAAGCAGCACAGACCTATGGAGACAGGCATACATGAATCACATCGAGCATGTTGGTCATCAACGAGTGATTCCGGGCTGTAGCACTGGGCTAACAGGACTCCGGGGAACCCGGGCTGTAGCAGGCTAGGCAGGACTCCGGATATCATCGCGTGACATTTCCCCGAAGGGACAGACATAGGAACAAAGTGAAACACATGCCGGCTAGTCAAGTGTCCTGAACAGTAGTGCTGGGCTAGCAGGACTCCGGTGAACTGGGCTGTAGCGGACTACTATGGCTCGAGGAACACTAGACTACATTTCCCCATAAGAAAAGCTTCCAAGGACAAACAACTAGATTGTCGGATCCCACTTATACCAAGCATTTCAATCATACACACAATATGCCCGATATGAGTACATACAACATGGCATCACAACAAAACTCTACAACTCAAGTACTTTAATTAAAGGTTCCAGAGAGCCATACATAACATGTTCATACAGATAGGGGTCACATGACCCGACACTCGAGTCATACAAACATACAAGCACATGCGGAAGGAACTAGTCTGAGTACAGACTCTAGAAAGTAAGAAGGCTTCTCGAAGCCTGACTATCTACATAGGGCCCTCCATGGCCGGGATCACCACCTGGGTGGCTAGTCACTCATCGATGTCAAGGTCTACATAAAACACATCGGAGTGGGCGGTGTCGTCTGAAATAGTAATTAAGCAAACATGAGTACAAAGGTACCCAGCAAGTCTTACATCAGAACCTACTATACATGCTTATTCTCAAGAAGGTGGTGGGGTTGATGCAGCAAGCCAACTTTGACTCTTGGCTAAGCTATCCTACGGAACCTCTCTAGTAAAATAGTTTTCACACACGAGTCCACTACTCACCAACACAATACTCCACCGGGGATCCTCCCTCGTCATCCTACGTGAGGGCCATCCTCGGTACTCACACTTATCTTGAGTCTTTTAGTAGTATCCATTAATTGGAGGCAGGGGTGTACTTCTTCATACACACTTTCACCACTTACCGCCGCTTACACGACATGTACTCAGCAACCTTCAAGCGGAAGCCCAGCGAGGGTGTTGGCCACGGCCTACCTAAACACTTAAGTCTCTAGTCCAGGTTTATCGCCTATCCAGGTTCCATCCGCAGGGAGTCCGGCCGAGGTTTCCACATACGGCCCCGAACGATGTGAACAGGGTCCCGAGACGCCAAACGGGCGCCCGGCATACCCGGCCATGGTGTATCTACCACAACATAGCCCACCCCTAGGGTCAGCGCTACGCACGGCCGCCAACACATAACCTACAAACACCAGAAACTATTTGCAACTCCTGGACAGAGTACTAGGGTGATTAAGAATCCGAGAGGGTCAATTAAGGATCCCAATGCATGGTAGTAGCTGAATCTTGAAATCACACATACAGATCTCAATTCTTATGGACGGCCTCAATGAAACAACCCACCATGTACTCCTACATGGCCTCTCATCAATACCTTTACCAAAACATGTTCAACACATCCCTCACATTACCGACATAAGCATTTCACTCTAGCCCATCACCCATATGAACCAGACCTGACACAACTCTAAGCATAGCAGGCATAGCAAGGTAGGAATCACATACATGGCTCAATCAACTCCTACACATGCTAGTGGGTTTCATCTAGTTACTGTGGCAATGACAGGTCATGCAAAGGATAAGGGTTCAACTACCGTAGCACACAGCAGTTTGAATCGCGTTGTCTTATTGCAGTAAACAAGAGCAGAAGCGAGAACATGGGTTTGTATCGGAATGATCAATGGTTGCTTGCCTGATGGAGTGGTAGCGGGATACTGCCCTTCAGTTGGATACTTGTGAATATCCTCGGAGGCAGAACCTACCACGGGGAACACATCGGAACACAATCAACACATGACGATATGCAACAATATTATGCATGCTATGACATGGCAATATGAATGTGTTTTGGCCTAATGCAAGCTAGAATAGAAAGGGATGAACTCATTTGAATCAAAGATTCAAATATTAGCTCATTAAACATGGTCTTAATAGTGCATTTCCTTATTATGCTTAACCAGCAAGGTAAACTTGTTTTGTCATGCATGAAACCATTACAGATGGATAGATTGAATTTTTCTGATAATTTTTCATATATAAATTATTTCATTTGGAGTTACGGTTGAGATTCTATGATTTTTAGAAGTTTTAAACATTTTCTGGAATTTCCTGAATAAAAAAACTAAATCCAGAAAATGCATTACTGCGTCAGCATTGCGTCATGCTGACCTCAGCAGGTCAAAGGCGCCAGCCCAGGTCAAACCTGACTGGTGGGCCCCTTCTGTCAGCCTCTCAGCTAATTAGCAAGATTAGATTAACATTAATTAGTTGTCAGTGGGGCCTGGGCCCACATGTCAGAAACTGATTTAATTAAAATTAATGAAAACTAAACATAAATTAGTTAACAGACCGGCCCCACCTGTCATAGACTCAGGGGGGGTCTACCTGGGCCCACCTAGGGGTCAAACTGGGTCAACTCGCCGGCGGCACGGCTTGGAAAATGCCCTCCGGCGACCAAATCGACGCCGGAGACCACCCGTGCGAAGCCCAGGCTCTCGCGCATCCAATGGAGCAAGTGTGAGGAGCTGGGGTGGAGCGAGCTCACCGGAATCGAGCTCGTGGCGGCGGCCGGAGTTCGGGCGAGGTCGGTTTCGACGCTACGGTGCACGGGAGGGAGAACTGGGGGTGGCTACGGGTTCCTGGTGCTGCACTGAGCACGGTGAGGCGCTCCGTTGTGGGCTTGCACGGCTGTGGCCACGGCTGCGCCATGGCCGGGGGCGGGGATCTCTTGGGTGCGGTGGAAACGACGGCTACAGGGGCCAAACGAGCACAGGAGCTAGGGGAAGAGGAAGAGGAGCTCACAGCGGAGTCGGAGAGGGGGTCAGCGAGCTCGGGGAAGTCCTGGCGGCGGCGAATCGACCGGAGATGGCTCGGGTGCCCAAGGTTGAAGACGAGGGTGAAGGCGGTGTTGCAGGGCCTCCGGCAAAGTGTAGCTCGGTGGGGAGGACGAGGGAGTCGAGGCGGAGCTGAGGGGCTCGTCGGAGGGGCGAGGGGAGGTCTCTGGCGGCGACTACGGCGATCGGCAGCGAGGGACGCGCTCGGCCATTGCGGGAGAGGATGAGGGGACAAGGGGGGGGGGGGAAGGAGAGAGGATGAGAGGGAGACGTGGGGGTCGCGTGGCGTCCTCTGGGCATCTCCCGGCGTCGGCAGAAGCAGGAGGTGGCCGGCGCGTGGCCGGCGCGCGGCAAGCACGCGCCCCGCGTCCTTCTGGCACGAGGAGGACGACGACTGGCAGCGCCAGCAGGCTAGGCCGAGCCAGGTGGCTGGGCTAGCACAGGTAAGGCCCAGGTGGGCTTCTTTCTCCTCTTTTTTTATTTATTTAGTTTTTGTTTTCTATTTAACTGCAACTATTGGGCTTTAAATAAAATACTAAAATGTTTCCAAAAATCCTGAAAATAAATGTGGCCTCTGTTTAGATTATTTCCAACAGGAAACATTTATTCCCAGAATTATTTTAGCACTTAGATTATTTTATAGCATTTAAATGCCCAAATTCAAATACTTATGATTTAATTCAATGACCTTCTGTTGACCTAGAAAATTGTGCACCAATTTTGCCAGAGGTTCTAACCTAAGACAAAGAGGGTGAACTTTTTAGAAGGGCATTTCAGGTTCATTGAAAATAATTTTAGTAAACCCTAGTTGTTTCCAGGGGGGTGTTGGGGGTTCTGTCTTCCCTAATTCAAATTTAAGAAGAATTTAAACATGATGCACATTCTAATGCTTGAACTAGCTAGGGTGTGACACCTATTAGGCATTATGAGAAGGAAGAAAAGGTGCTGCCTCGTGTTTATTTAGATTATAAAATTATGGTAGCACATGACTTTATTGTTAAGAATAGGGAAGGAGAGCTTAAATATCAATTGTTCTTAAATAAACATCATCCCGAGACTATTACCTTGCCTGCTCCTTCTTTGTTTAATTTGACTGTAGGCACGTACCTTGTTCCGTTGACGGCTATCCACGCCCTCTGGAACCCTGCACCAGCCGACGAGCCAGAGCCGGAACCACAATTTGATCCTTCACGACAGTCTAATTATCAGTGGGATCCGGAGATGATTGTCAACAAGTGGCAATCAGAGTCTTCCTCTTTGACACCACAGTATGACCCCAACTATTATTATGGATATCCGCCAGGCCAGCCGTGGCCATAGACCAACTTAGGCCAAAAGCCTAAGCTTGGGGAGTACGTATTTCTCACCAACATTACATTTATGCTCATACACTCATTGCTAGATGTCGGTGCTCATACTTTTTCATTGTATCATCCATGCTAGTTTACCTTTCTTTTTATGCTTTATTCTTGTGTGTTTAATAAACCTTAAGAAAAACCCCAAAAAATTAGTTGTAGCTTTTAATTAATTTACTTTCCATGCTTGTAGTAATAATTAAAAAGAAAACCCAAAAAGATTTCCTGTTCTTCTTTTGCTTGTTGGGAGCTTTCCCGTGTAAATAGTTTTATTTCTTTTCTTTTCTTTGGGGGTCGATAGGAGAAGACCATGATTAATTGTTGAAGTGGCTCTTATATGCATTATTGTTGATCTGACAAAAGATGCCATATTGCCTTGTCTTCTCCTATTTATTGAATGCCTGCAGATTCCAGCTTAGTCCAATGCACGTGCACTATTATTATTATTCACATCGTTCGGTCATGCAAGTGAAGGGCAATTATGATGATATATGATGGACTGGCTGAGATGAGAAAAGCTGGTATGAACTCGACCTCTTTTGTTTTTGTAAATATGATTAGTTCATCGTTCCTGATTCAGCCTATTATGAATAAACATGTTTGCAATGACAACTAGAGATCATAGTTTCTTGTGCCATGCTTGATTAGCTATGAGTTATAATGGTTTACCTTGCGTGCCAACATGCTATTAAAATGGTTATGATGTGGTATGATAGGTGTTATCCTCCTCTGAATGATTTAAGTGACTTGACTTGGCACATGTTCACACATGTAGTTGAAACAAATTCAACATAGCCTTCACGATATTTATGTTCATGGTGGATTATATCCTACTCATGCTTGCATTCAGTGTTGATTAATTTTAATGCATGTTCATGACTGTTGTCGCTCTCTAGTTGGTCGCTTCCCAGTCTTTTGCTAGCCTTCACATGTACTAAGTGGGAATACTGCTTGTGTATCCAATCCCTTAAACCCCAAAGTTATTCCACATGAGTCCACTATACGTACCTACATATGGTATCTACCTGCCATTCCAAGTAAATTTGTATGTGCCAAACTCTAAACCTTCAAATAAATATCCTGTTTTGTATGCTCGAATAGCTCATGTAACAACTAGGGTTGTCTGTATCTTCCATGTTAGGCGGGTTATTCTCAAGAGGAGTGGACTCCGCTCCTCACTCACGAGATAAATGGCTGGTCACCGGGATGCCCAGTCCCATGCTTTATGAAAACTAAATCAAAATAATTGCAAACAAAACTCCCCCTGGGACTCTTGTTAGTTTGAGGCACTCGTTGTTTTGAGCAAGCCATGGATTGATGCTTGTGGTGGAAGGGGGAGTATAAACTTTACCATTCTGTTTGGGAACCGCCTATAATGGTCTAGCATGGAAGATATCACCATCTCTTGGTTGTTACATTGACAATGAAAGTATACCGCTCAAAATATTATTCACCTCTTTTTCAAAACCGAGCTCTGGCACCTCTACAAATCCCTTCTTCCCTCTGTGAAGGGCCTATCTATTTACTTTTATGCTGAGTCATCATCCTCTTATTAAAAAGCACCAGTTGGAGAGCACTGCTGTCATTTGCATTCATTATTGTTAGTTTACATTGAGTATAACTTGACTGGATCTCTTTTACCATGAATTACAATGTCTAGTCAGTCCTTGGTCTTTAAAGGTGCTCTGCATTTATGTTGCGGTCTCAGAAAGGGCTAGCGAGATACCATCCTGTTATATCATATTATGATTGTTTTGAGGAAGTGTTGTCATCCGAGTTTTATTATTATGGCTCGCTAGTTGATTATGCTATTGATATGAGTAAACTTGAGACCTATGTGTTATTGCAAATGTCGTTAGTTATAATCTTTGCTGAAAACTTGAATGTTGGCTTTACATATTTACAACAACAAGAGCAAACAGAGTTTGTAAAAGTTTTTCTTTATCACTTTCAGTTTGTCAACTGAATTGCTTGAGGACAAGCAAAGGTTTAAGCTTGGGGGAGTTGATACGTCTCCAACGTATCTACTTTTCTAAACACTTTTGCCCTTGTTTTGGACTCTAACTTGCATGATTTGAATGGAACTAACCCGGACTGATGCTGTTTTCAGAAGAATTACCATGGTGTTATTTATGTGTAGGAGCAAACGTTCTCGGAATGACCTGAAACTTCATGGAGACACTTTTCAGAAAATAAGAAAAATACCTACCAAAGTTGAAGGCCAGGGGCCCACCGTCTCTCCACGAGGGTGGGGGGCGCGCCCCCCTACCTCATGGGCCCCCTGTTACGTCTCCGACTCCAACTCCACCTCCATATATTGAGTTTCGATGAGAAAAAAAATCAAGGAGTAGAAATCATCGCGTTTTACGATACGGAGCCGCCGCCAAGCCTCGTGAAGCTGATCTGGAGTCTGTTCGGGGCTCGAGAGAGGGGAATCCGTCGCCATCGTCATCATCAACCATCCTCCATCACCAATTTCATGATTCTCACCGCCGCGCGTGAGTAATTCCATCGTAGGCTTGCTGGACGGTGATGGGTTGGATGGGATCTATCATGTAATCGAGTTAGTTTTGTTAGGGTTTGATCCCTAGTTTCCACTATGTTCTGAGATTGATGTTGCTATGACTTTGCTATGCTTAATGCTTGTCACACGGGCCCGAGTTTCCACTATCTTTTGCTATCATTACCACTACTATCATATTACTTTGCTACTAAACACTTTGCTACAGATATTAAGTTTCCAGGTGTGGTTGAATTGACAACTCAGCTGCTAATACTTGAGAATATTCTTCGGCTCCCCTTGTGTCGAATCAATAAATTTGGGTTGAATACTCTACCCTCAAAAACTGTTGCGATCCCCTATACTTGTGGGTTATCAGCCGGCGTCGCCGGCGTCAACCACGACGCCTTCATCTACCATGACCACTACCCCGTCGTCATCAGAAGTGAAGGCCCTGACCAACGCATCCACATTGTCTTCAACCCATCGCGCCAGATCGCCTCGGATGGCTTCCGGTATGGGAGAAATGGCGGCGTCAAAATCAAAGTTGGGGTCGATGTTCCGGAGGTGGCTGAAGACGCGGGAGAACGCGCGCCAGAGCAGACTGCGACTCCTCTCCTCAACAAGTTGGCGAGCCCTCTCGGAACGGTTTTTCAGGCGCGTCACCACATTGCCGAAGAAGTGGAGGTGGCTAGCGTAGTTGTTTGCATGTGTATGAGGAGCATTCTCACCGCAGATATGGCCCAGGGCAGTGTTGGCCCTGTTCCTGAGGTCCCCGAGCATGGGGGCATGCACACGCTCCAACGTCTGCCACTCAAGCACTTCGTCCCTGTTCTGCCGCACGACGGACTAGGCGTCGGCGACCCGCTGCCGAAGAGAGAGCAGCACGGCACGGGATCGCGCCCATTGCCTCTTGGAATAGCTCGTGACGAACAATGCTCTGCTCATGCTCAAACTCGAGAGCACGGCTCATCTCGCCCTCCGCTACAGGGGCTGTGGGTGACGCCTAACGCGGTACATCTCCTCTTAGCTGGGGGCAGGGGGCTTGCACTACCCCAGGCGCCGGCTGGGTCTCGCGAGGGGCCCAAACTAAACGGGGCCCGCTACATTAAGAGGACCCCAGGATCGAAGCTAGCCAGCCGCCGGCAGTGATCAGGGGAGGAGGCCTTGGCACACTTGCTGCGCTCTGAGCCAGGCCGCGAAGGAAGGACGGCGAAGGCGCAAGCTCAAGATGCCCTGATGACGGGCCAACTCCCGCGGTGGACCCCGTGCTGTGGGCGGCACATGAGCCTGCGACGCTCAAGCTTGGCGTGTGCAACGGGACGAGAGGGAGCTGCTTCTCAGGAGATTTTACGGCCTTGGCAGAAGGGGTCTTGAGGGGACGATCGTCAGGAAGGAAGGCGGCACACAAAAGATCACCAAGATAAGGTACTTACTCGTCAACGGCGATATATTTCCTCCGTTTCAACGGCCCGAAGGTTCCGCTACCGCAGCTTGGGGACCCCTTTCTCTTGCGGAGTTCTGCGAAGTCCACGCACAGCCGGCCGAAGCACTGGACATGGAGGCCGATGCGAGGCATGGCTGGAGAAGTGCTCGGAGGGGCAACCTCAGAAGCGCTAGGCTGAGGGGAGCTAGCCAGCTCTACCTCGAAGTGACTTGCCAAGGCCTCAAGAGCCCCGGCTGCGGGAGATGCGGGCTGCACCGCCCCTTCAACCGCCGCCCCAGGGCAAGAGTAACGGGACCCCGAGGTCGATGCTTCGGGAGCCCTGGGCGGCACCAGCATCTCGGCACCTTCACTATCGGCCCCCAGCGGTGCACACCCCCCTGCACCAACACTTGGGGCGAGCTCTACGCCAGCATCAAGGAAAGGAACCACGACGATGGGGTTCTCATGGGGCCCCATGAGGCCAACTGGGCGCAACCCCCACTCGTTGTAGGAAGGCATCTGCTCCGCGAAGGACATCTTGTTCGAGCAGCGGTACAAGACACAACTCTTCCTCGGCAAGTCGTCCAGCAATGGGACGCCCATCAGGACCTCAAACATCGTTCGCCACGCCTCATGTGGGAGCTTAGACTCCTGAAGTCTCATGTGGTCCTGGCTGCTAAGCAAGGCCCACATTGGCCGGGAGTGGCGCTGAAGCGGAGTAATTCAGCACCGGACGAACGCCCTCACCACCATAGGCGCAGTCACGCCAAGGTCTTTGAGCCATCTCAACCTCAGCCTGATGGGGACAAGGCAAGGATCGGCGAGCCTCCGGTGGCACCAGCCGGAGTTAGGAATGGCGGGCTTAGACTGAGAAGAGAGCAGGGGACTGTGGACTCCGGCATCAACAAACACCCACCGTGTCCGGAACCCTCTCGCGGATGGTGGAAGCTCGAAGTCAATCCCATCGCCAGTCGTCGCCGCCACAGCCTGAAAGCTCAGGCACCCGGAGCTCTGCCTAGGATCAATCAGGTGCAGCGAGAAGAAGTGGCAGAGAAGAGCCACGAAAGCAGCAATGCCGACCATGGCCTCGCAAACGAAGGCAAAGACGACAAGTAGGGTCACCCATTAGGGATCAAGGTGTAGCATGTGGATCTGGTAATGGGAAAGCACTATGTTGAGGAAGGAGGAGAAAGGAGGGACCAAGCCGGCCCAGAGGGCGTCGATGAAGAAGGGGACCTCAGTGGCCGTCCAGTCAATGCGAGCACGGGAAGCAGGCCAAGCCACCATCTCTCCCTGCTCGTTGAAGCTAGATGCGAGCATGGGACGCACCTTGCCCGTGGCCTCATCGTTGAGCACCCACGATCGGCCTACTGCGGGCTCAGTGGCCGGGGGCGCACTAGCCGAAGACAGAGGCTTCTTCCCTTTATCCGCTTTGCGTCGGCACCATGGCGATGGGGCAAGCGGAGCTAAGGTCAGATTGGAAAGAGGAGCAGAGTCTTGGGGAAGCAGAGGAATTGGAGGAGAATGGCGCAAGCGATGGAAGAATAACCGTGTACACCGCGGTGGCCGTTTAGCCAGGCGGGTATCAAGGCAGCATGGTGAAGCACAGACGCCCACGTCTAATCAACCGCCATGCGCCGACCGAGGCAGCAGGCTATTGGGGCCCGCGGTGCTCCACACTTGACCCTTGGCTTCGCCTTGAAGCCAAGCCTGAGCGCGCCTTGGGCCCAGGGGCTACTGTCGGTGTTCTGGGAACAGGGGTCCCCAGAGTTGCCTGCCTGCGGCCCACGGCGTGGCTTTGCTGGCAGGCCTGTATGTCCCATCTTCATCAACAAGGAATCAAGACCCTCATGAGGGGCCAAGCCTTGCGAGGCGGATGACACAAGACCTCCTCGGGAGCAGGCTCATCAGGACGGCTCGTGAGGGGCGGAGAGTTCAAGGTAGTGCAAACCTCGCGAGGTTCTCGTGACGCAAGCCATGACGATCGAGACCAGGCAGGCGCCAGCATGCACATCATCCATATTTCCTCTTTGGTGCTAAGGGGGCAAGCATAGGCGCGGATTACCGAGGCATCAAGCAAAGGTTTCCATATTGGTGCAACGAGACCAAGACCAGAAGGATGGCAAGACGAAGGTCACCATGGAGCCCAAGACGGCGTCACCGCCAGAATCTTTGGCAGGCGAAGACCACCTTTTGTCAGGATAGCTTGTACTAGCTGTCCCCTTCCAAATTGGCCATTGTTGGCTCCCTTCCCGCTCAATATTTGGGGAGAGGACCAGTGCCTCTATAAATAGGACTAGCCACCACCATAGGCGGGGAGAGAATCCAAGATCATCCTCAGCCACACAAGTGCACCAAACACAAGAACACCTCAACCTGATGAGGCTGTTCTTCCCTTTGTACTATTCATCCTCAGCCCAAGAGGCAATCCACCACCACCACACTTGAGTAGGGTATTACACCACAACGGTGGCCCAAACCAGTATAAATCTCATGTTCTTTGTGTTGCGAGTTTGTTGAGTTAGTTCGGGAGATCTAGGCTAAGTTAGGACGCAGATCGATAGTGGGGGAATCTTCGTGCGCACCCCAGTGTCCGAATCTTAAGGGTTGTGCCAGAACCCGTGATCTGATAGCCATGACTCTGTGTGCTGGAATTCCTCCATGCCACCTATGTAACAACTAGGGTTGTCTGTATCTTCCATGTTAGGCGGGTTATTCTCAAGAGGAGTGGACTCCGCTCCTCACTCACGAGATAAATGGCTGGTCACCGGGATGCCCAGTCCCATGCTTTATGCAAACTAAATCAAAATAATTGCAAACAAAACTCCCCCTGGGACTCTTGTTAGTTTGAGGCACTCGTTGTTTTGAGCAAGCCATGGATTGATGCTTGTGGTGGAAGGGGGAGTATAAACTTTACCATTCTGTTTGGGAACCACCTATAATGTGTCTAGCATGGAAGATATCACCATCTCTTGGTTGTTATGTTGACAATGAAAGTATACCGATCCAAATATTATTCATCTCTTTTTCAAAACCGAGCTCTGGCACCTCTACAAATCCGTTCTTCCCTCTGTGAAGGGCCTATCTATTTACTTTTATGCTGAGTCATCATCCTCTTATTAAAAAGCACCAGTTGGAGAGCACTGCTGTCATTTGCATTCATTATTGTTAGTTTACATTGAGTATGACTTGACTGGATCTCTTTTACCATGAATTACAATGTCTAGTCAGTCCTTGGTCTTTAAAGGTGCTCTGCATTGATGTTGCGGTCCTAGAAAGGGCTAGCGAGATACCATCCTGTTATATCATATTATGATTGTTTTGAGGAAGTGTTGTCATCCGAGTTTTATTATTATGGCTCGCTAGTTGATTATGCTATTGATATGAGTAAACTTGAGACCTATGTGTTATTGCAAATGTCATTACTTATAACCTTTGCTGAAAACTTGAATGTTGGCTTTACATATTTACAACAACAAGAGCAAACAGAGTTTGTAAAAGTTTTTCTTTATCACTTTTAGTTTGTCAACTGAATTGCTTGAGGACAAGCAAAGGTTTAAGCTTGGGGGAGTTGATACGTCTCCAACATATCTACTTTTCTAAACACTTTTGCCCTTGTTTTGGACTCTAACTTGCATGATTTGAATGGAACTAACCCGGACTGATGTTGTTTTCAGAAGAATTACCATGGTGTTATTTATGTGTAGGAGCAAACGTTCTCGGAATGACCTGAAACTTCACGGAGACACTTTTCAGAAAATAAGAAAAATACCTACCAAAGATGAAGGCCAGGGGCCCACCGTCTCTCCACGAGGGTGGGGGCGCGCCCCCCTACCTCGTGGGCCCCCTGTTACGTCTCCGACTCCAACTCCACCTCCATATATTGAGTTTCAATGAGAAAAAAATCAGAGAGTAGAAATCATCGCGTTTTACAATACGGAGCCGCCGCCAAGCCTCGTGAGGCTGATCTGGAGTCTGCTCGGGACTCGGGAGAGGGGAATCCGTCGCCATCGTCATCATCAACCATCCTCCATCACCAATTTCATGATTCTCACCGCCGCGCATGAGTAATTCCATCGTAGGCTTACTAGACGGTGATGGGTTGGATGGGATCTATCATGTAATCGAGTTAGTTTTGTTAGGGTTTGATCCCTAGTTTCCACTATGTTCTGAGATTGATGTTGCTATGACTTTGCTATGCTTAATGCTTGTCACTAGGGCCTGAGTTTCCACTATCTTTTGCTATCATTACCACTACTATCATATTACTTTGCTACTAAACACTTTGCTACAGATATTAAGTTTCCAGGTGTGGTTGAATTGACAACTCAGCTGCTAATACTTGAGAATATTCTTCGGCTCCCCTTGTGTCGAATCAATAAATTTGGGTTGAATACTCTACCCTCGAAAACTGGTGCGATCCCCTATACTTGTGGGTTATCAGCCAGCGTCGCCGGCGTCAACCACGACGCCTTCATCTACCACGACCACTACCCCGTCGTCATCAGAAGTGAAGGCCCTGACCAGCGCATCCACATTGTCTTCAACCCATCGCGCCAGATCACCTCGGATGGCTTCTGGTATGGGAGAAATGGCGGCGTCAAAATCAAAGTTGGGGTTGATGTTCCGGAGGTGGCTGAAGACGCGGGAGAACGCGCGCCAGAGCAGACTGCGACTCCTCTCCTCAACAAGTTGGCGAGCCCTCTCGGAACGGTTTTGCAGGCGCGTCACCACATTCCCGAAGAAGTGGAGGTGGTTGGCGTAGTTGTTTGCATGTGTATGAGGAGCATTCTCATTGCAGATATGGCCCAGGGCAGTGTTGGCCCTGTTCCTGAGGTCCTTGAGCATGGGGGCATCCACACGCTCCAACGTCTGCCACTCAAGCACTTCATCCCTGTTCTGCCGCACGATGGACTCGGCGTCGGCGACCCGCTGCCGAAGAGAGAGCAGCACGGCGTGGGATGAAACCAGCTCAGCCTGCGCTGAGGCCAGGGCTGATGAGGTGGCCTCCTCGCGCCGCTCCACCTCGACCAGCCGGGACTTGAGGGCAGCAGTCCTACCAGCGTCCCCATCTTCCACGAGATTCAGCTTCAGGTTGTGCCTGCTCTCGAGATCCGCGCGAGCCCTGGCCACACGGCGGTTGACCACCTCCTGGTCCCTGACCTCATGTGCGCCGACATCGTCCTCCGCATGAGCAACCAGGTGCTCCCTCGTCTCCAGCCATTCGAGTTCAAGGCTGCGCTCCATGGCTTCCAGCGCCAGCACCTCCTCGCACTTCCGGATCTCTTCCTCCTCGGCAGGTGACCCCCTCAATGACGCTAGAGCAGCCCTGCGTGCCTCCACCTGCTTCCACGTACGTTTCTCCGCGGCCTCGCGACGGTGGTCAGCTTCCCGAGCCTCCTCTAGAGCTCGGGAGCAGGCCTCAAGGGAGGCTGCAAGAGAAGCCTCGTCCTTCCTGTTGTCCAGCTCGCACTGGTGGCGCCTGAGGTTGATGGCCACCTTCAGCTTGTGCCACTCCTCCGCCAACCGAAGACCCTCGGACTCAAGGCGCGCGTCGACACCCTCAAGTTCTTCACCGAGTCGGTTCATCGCGCCCATCGCCTCTTGGAATAGCTCGTGACGAACAACGCTCCGCTCGTGCTCAAACTCGAGTGCACGGCTCATCTCGCCCTCCGCTACAGGGGCTGTGGGTGACGCCTAACGCGGTACATCCCCTCTTAGCTGGGGGTAGGGGGCTTGCGCTACCCCAGGCGCCGGCTGGGTCTCGTGAGGGGCCCAAACTAAACGGGGCCCGCTACTTGAAGAGGACCCCAGGATCGAAGCTAGCCAGCCGCCGGCAGTGATCAGGGGAGGAGGCCTTGGCACACTTGCCGCGCTCCGAGCCAGGCCGCGAAGGAAGGACGGCGAAGGCGCAAGCTCAAGATGCCCTGATGACGGGCCAACTCCCGCGGTGGACCCCGCGTCGTGGGCGGCACATGAGCCTGCGACGCTCAAGCTTGGCATGTGCAATAGGACGAGAGGGAGCTGCTTCTCAGGAGATTTTACGGCCTTGGCAGAAGGGGTCTTGAGGGGACGATCGTCAGGAAGGAAGGCGGCACACAAAAGATCACCAAGATAAGGTACTTACTCGTCAACGGCGATATATTTCCTCCGTTTCAACGGCCCGAAGGTTCCACTACCGCAGCTTGGGGACCCCTTTCTCTTGCGGAGTTCTGCGAAGTCCACGCACAGCCAGCCGAAGCACTGGACATGGAGGCCGATGCAAGGTGTGGCTGGAGAAGTGCTCGGAGGGGCAACCTCAGAAGCGCTAGGCTGAGGGGAGCTAGCCGGCTCTACCTCGAAGTGACTTGCCAAGCCCTCAGGAGCCCCGGCTGCGGGAGACGCGGGCTGCACCGCCCCTTCAACCGCCGCCCAAGGGCAAGAGTAACGGGATCCCGAGGTCGATGCTTCGGGAGCCTTGGGCGGCACCAGCATCTCGGCACCTTCACTATCGGCCCCCAGCGGTGCACGCCCCCCCTGCACCAACACTTGGGGTGAGCTCTGCGCCAGCATCGAGGAAAGGAACCACGACGATGGGGTTCTCATGGGGCCCCATGAGGCCAACTGGGCGCAACCCCCACTCGCCGTAGGAGGGCATCTGCTCCGCGAAGGACATCTTGTTCGAGCAGCGGTACAAGACACAACTCTTCCTCGGCAAGTCGTCTGGCAATGGGACGCCCGTCAGGACCTCAAACATCATTCGCCGCCCCTCATAGGGGAGCTTAGACTCCTGAAGTCTCATGTGGTCCTGGCTGCTAAGCAAGGCCCACATTGGCCGGGAGTGGCGTTGAAGCGGAGCAATTCAGCGCCGGATGAACGCCCTCACCACCATAGGCGCAGTCACGCCAAGGTCTTTGAGCCATCTCAACCTCAGCCTGACGGGGACAACGCAAGGATCAGCGAGCCTCCGGTGGCACCAGCCGGAGTTAGGAATGGCGGGCTCAGACTGAGAAGAGAGCAGGGGACTGAGCACTCCGGCATCAACAAACACACACCATGTCCGGAACCCTCTCGCGGATGGTGGAAGCTCGAAGTCAATCCCATCGCCAGCCGTCGCCACCACGACCTGAAAGCTCAGGCACCCGGAGCTCTGCCTAGGATCAATCAGGTGCAGCGAGAAGAAGTGGCAGAGAAGAGCCACGAAAGCAGCAATGCCGACCATGGCCTCGCAAACGAAGGCAAAGACGGCAAGTAGGGTCACGGATTAGGGATCAAGGTGTAGCATGTGGATCTGGTAATGGGAAAGCACTATGTTGAGGAAGGAGGAGAAAGGAGGGACCAAGCCGGCCCAGAGGGCGTCGATGAAGAAGGGGACCTCAGTGGCCGTCCAGTCAATGCGAGCACGGGAAGCAGGCCAAGCCACCATCTCTCCCTGCTCGTTGAAGCTAGATGCGAGCATGGGACACACCTTGCCCATGGCCTCATCGTTGAGCACCCACGATCGGCCTACTGCGGGCTCAGTGGCCGGGGGCGCACTAGCCAAAGACAGAGGCTTCTTCCCTTTATCCGCTTGCGTCGGCACCATGGCGATGGGGCAAGCAGAGCTAAGGTCAGATTGGAAAGAGGAGCAGAGTCTTGGGGAAGCAGAGGAATTGGAGGAGAATGGCGCAAGCGATGGAAGAATAACCGTGTACACCGCGGTGTCTGTTTAGCCAGGCGGGTATCAAGGCAGCATGGTGAAGCAGAGACGCCCGCGTCCAATCAACCGCCACGCGCCGACCGAGGCAGCAGGCTATTGGGGCCCGCGGTGCTCCGCACTTGACCCTTGGCTTCGCCTTGATGCCAAGCCTGAGCGCGCCTTGGGACCGGGGGCTACTGTCGGCGTTCCGGGAACAGGGGTCCCCAGAGTTACCTGCCTGCGGCCCACGGCGTGGCTTTGCTGGCAGGCCTGTATGTCCCATCTTCATCAACAAGGAATCAAGACCCTCATGAGGGGCCAAGCCTTGCGAGGCGGATGACACAAGACCTCCTCGGGAGCAGGCTCATCAGGATGGCTCGTGAGGAGCGGAGACTTCAAGGTAGGGCAAACCTCGCGAGGTTCTCGTGACGCAAGCCATGACGATCGAGACCAGGCAGGCGCCAGCATGCACATCATCCATATTTCCTCTTTGGTGCTAAGGGGGCAAGCATAGGCGCGGATTACCGAGGCATCAAGCAAAGGTTTCCATATTGGTGCAACGAGACCAAGACCAGAAGGATGGCAAGACGAAGGTCACCATGGAGCCCAAGACGGCGTCACCGCCACAACCTTTGGCAGGCGAAGACCACCTTTTGTTAGGATAGCTTGTACTAGTTGTCCCCTTTCAAATTGGCCATTGTTGGCTCCCTTCCCGCTCAATATTTGGGGAGAGGACCAGTGCCTCTATAAATAGGACTAGCCACCACCATAGGCGGGGAGAGAATCCAAGATCATCCTCAGCCACACAAGTGCACCAAGCACAAGAACACCTCAACTTGATGAGGCTGTTCTTCCCTTTGTACTGTTCATCCTCAGCCCAAGAGGCAATCCACCACCACCACACTGGAGTAGGGTATTACACCACAACGGTGGCCCGAACCAGTATAAATCTCGTGTTCTTTGTGTTGCGAGTTCATTGAGTTAGTTTGTGAGATCTAGGCTAAGTTAGGACGCAGATCGATAGTGGGGGAATCTTCGTGCGCACCCCAGTGTCCGAATCTTAAGGGTTGTGCCGGAACCCGTGATCTGATAGCCATGACTCTGTGTGCTGGACTAGCAGGCACTCTAAGGGAGCCTAATGTAGTGCACTGGAATTCCTCCATGGCACCTATGATTTTGTGTAATGTACTGCCTCTATTCCTAAATATATGTCTTTGTAGAGATTCCAGTATGGACCACATATAGATGTATATAGATGCATTTTCGAGTGTAGATTCACTCATTTTGCTCCGTATGTAGCCTATAGAGGAATCTCTAGAAAGACTTATATTTAGGAATGGAGGTATGAGGTAGTATCATGTATGACATCTACATATCTAATTTAGCAGCCAGTAGTAGAAATCATTGTCTGGACAAAGGGATTACTGGTCGAAAATCCTAGCAAAGCATGCTGCCAGGCACACAACAATACAAGAGAGAGAGAGACGCACTTACAAGATCATAGAAATGCCTGAGTCCAGGATCTTGGTTGGCCAAGCTGTTAGATCCAGAAGAAACACCGTCCTTGTAGTTTTTGCCAGCTGCATAAAGGTAACAACCACCTGTTAGTAGATTTGAAGTACACCGGGCAGGTGATAATGGACGGGTTTAAAGGTGACAAGTACCTAGGCTGTGGCGTGTGGTTGGCATCTTTCCAGATGGTAGGAATCAGGTTAGAAATGTCAAGGGTGATGACGCTGCGCTGGCTGTCGGGGTCCGGTAAGGAGATCTAGAACCATCGAGTAGGGTGTTTGTGGAGTGGCTCCGGTAGGGTGGACTACGGTGTGGGCGAAGCGGATCTGTGGCCATGGACAAGGGCGTCAGTGAAGTTGCTCCAGTGGTTGGGTTAAGGATGGTGTCGATGATAAGGATCTGTGGTCGTGGACGTGGCGTCAGAAGCTGCTTCGGTAGGTTGGATGAGGGTGCGATGAAGCGGATCTGTGGACGTGGACTTGTGAGTTGGCAAAGCGACCCCGGTAGGGTTGAGAATGGTATAGGTGAAGCTACTCCGGTAGGGTTGGCGATGGTGTCGGTGAAGCGGCTCCGGTAGGGTTGAGGAAGGTGTCGGTGAAGAGGATCAAAGGCCATCGGTGGGGTGGCTCGAGGGGGTGTGCACGAAGCTACAGATGCACTACGGTTGACAAGAGTACCGGCGAACCAGATCCGGTGCCGTGGACAAGGCCGGCACTGAATGGGCTGTGGTACAGTGGTGGATGAGCAATCTACTAGTTTCTAGTGGAGGTGGGAGGGGTATATGCGGCCGCAGAAGCAGATCCAGTGAGGTGGATGCCACTGGCAGTGAATGGGCTCTGGTACGCCGGTGGATGAGCAGTCTAGGGTTTCGAGAGGGGAGGGGTAGAAAGGCCGATGAAGTATGGACGACGTGATGTAAGATGCTCTGGTGCTGTGGAGTTAGTCGTTTTTTGCGGGAGGGGGAGAGGAAATGGGGTGCCGTTTGGTGGGGGGAACCGGAAGTTACCAAAGCAGCCCCGACCTATTATGTAGATGAGGGCAGTATTGTTACTGTTGTTCTCCGTGCACCAAGGAGAAAAGGGGAATTTCGCATGCTAAAGACTAGGTGGCGGAAATTTTAGAAGGAGGCGGGAGATTTTGCCGCCCGCGGGATCGTTCGTATCTAGTTTCAACTAATTTCGGACCGTGATAGCGGGAAGGTCATGCGAGACTGTGTACACGGGGCACGCGTCAGCAGTTAATAACTAGTGTGAAGTCCACACTAGAAAAAATGACAATAACTCGGGATGATGCATCGATAACTTGGACGTTCACACGGCCCCGGCCAATCGTACGGGTGTAGAGGCGTGTTCACAAAAAAGGGATCAAACGCTCAGCCTATGTATTTCTCGTGTAAATAGATAATTTAGTGCCATTGGTTATTTACTTGAAACATAATGCATTAACGTGTTAGTGTAGAGGCGCACAAAAAGAAATGGACATTGTAGTCCCACAAAAGAAATGGATATTGTAGTCCGCTACTTAAAAGTGTTACCTCATATGATTACATAGCCTCCATTCCGTAAATTGCGTACATGTTGAATTCATATATGAATATTACATATATTACTTCATAATAGAACCATAAATCATCCAAGACTAATGAATTTGAATGCAAGAGTAACAATGGTGCATGTACATGATAGCTACATTGGTTGTTTGAAGAAACATCACTGTAACTTTGGCATGCACAATTGAAAAGGTTTATTTCGATAGAAAAATGTGATATGTGAGTGTCCAATCTTTATAGCGTTGAATCGATATTGTACCTTTGGCCACGATACGAAGTAGATATTGATTTATGTTCAAGCGATGCACGTCCAAGATTGCTAGATAGTGATACGTGAATGAATTGTGCAATCTCTCTCACACGCATACATATCTCATTTCCTCGTGGGTATCGGAATCACACACGTGCACTTCGTGTATTTCTCTCCCTCCGTCAAGGTTATAATTCGTCTTTCTACCCCGTTCTACAAGTCTCTCACACAGAAACACACACGCTCTCTCTGTCGAACATGCCCACCCCTTTAATTCCACCCACCCACAACCACTAATATCTTAAAGGATAATTATGTCTCTCACACATATGCCTAAGGTTAACTCAAGTTCCGAAACCATATGAATACATAGAATGGGATTCCAGCAGAGCACCTTTTGTTTTGAGACCTCTCTCTCTCTATCTATCTCTCTCTATCTCTCTCTCACATGCGTGCTTAGACATTGTTTATCGCTTCATTTTTTCCGGCACTTGCATGCACACTGTTTGTTTATCTCCGTTATGCTTTAAGTATGCCTCGCACACATCCTATCTACCTATCCCTTAATATAGATATGGATCACACAAACTCCTTCTCCCTACTAGCAAGATGCCCATGCGTTGCACCGAACATCAAGATGAATTTTTATGATTAGTTTATCTTGTGGGAGAAAAATATGAACGAGGGAATGCCTTATTTGCAAATGTGGAGAGGGGTGTGGGTATCTTTTTGCAAAATTGCCATAGTTTCCTTCCTATCCGTCAAATATAAATCAGATGGCCTATATTGCAGGATGGCAGGAACACCATCGTCACCAACTCTGTTTTTATAAGAGTAGAGATATGTAAGTGTCACTGCCCCCCACCCACCCACCCACCCCCATACACACACTTCCCGACACTGAAGGAGTAGGGTGACACCTCAATCTTGATACTAATCTATCGACTGGGTTCTCTCTCAAACACACACACACACACACACTACCCGACACCGAAGGAGTAGGGTGGCACCTCGATCTTGATAGTAATCTATCTACTCCTCTTTCAAACACACACACACACTCGCTAGTTGTGCCTCTATGCCTACCATGCACACGCTCGATACGTCTTTCTCTCCCTCCCCTTCCCCACCCCCAACCCCAACAATGATAGCAGAAGGGTGACAACTCGATCTGGTCTTAATATGTCAATCAGTTTCTCTCTCAAACATTGTGTCTCTATGCCTCGCTCAAACACACGAGATACGTCTTTTTCTTCATAGCCCCCTCGATATTTATACTTCTTGTGCGCGCATAGCTGTAGTGACGATGACGCTGAACCCAATGTGCCTTGTTTTCACCGGCCTCATGTGATAGTCTTCACCCTGTTTTCTGTTAATAAACAAGACAACCTTTTCTTTGTTACTACTAGTGAATCTGAAATCATTCGGGGCAGACATATAATATATCACTTCAACCCAATTATCACAGTAACTATTTTAAAAGAAACTAGCTAGATGCTCGTGCGTTGCATGGAACATCAAGATGCATTTGTATGAGTAGTTTATCTTGTGAGAGACTAGCAAGATGCCCATGCATTGCACGGAACATCAAGATGCATTTATATGAGTATTTTATCTTGTGAGAGAAAAGGATGAACGAGGGAATGCCTTATTTGCATATGTGGAGAGGGGTGTGGGTATCTTTTTGCAATATTGCCATAGTTTCCTTCCTATCCGTCAGATATAAATCGGACAGCCTATATTGCAGGATGGCAGGCACACCATCATCACCAACTCTGTTTTTACCTCTAACTCCTATAAAAGACTCAGTTGGTGATGATGGTGTGTCTGCCATCCGTCATTTCTGACCATCAGATCTGCATCTAACGACTATGATGTAAGTCGTGGCATTTCTGCAACAAGACCCCACTTCTCTGCTCCAATTTGTAGAAACCCCTTAGTATCTTGAAACCAACCACATCCCTCCCCCACCTCATCAAAACAGCCACAAGGAATATATTTTGAGTGAAACCTAATACGCGTATATTTTTAGTGATATATACACCAAACTAGAGTGTTTTTCTTTCAAGTTTGTGAACATGTATTATTCTATTTTGGATCCATTGCAACGCAGGGGCACATTGCTATGAGAAGAGAAAAGAATCAACGAGGGAAGGCCTTATTTGCAAATGTGGAGAGGGGTGTGGGTATCTTTTTGCAAATTGCAATAGTTTCCTTCCTATCTGTTAGATCTAAATCTGACGGCCTATATTGCAGGATGGCACACACACCATCATCACCAACTATGTTTTCTACTCCCTCCATTCCTCAATATTTATCGTTTTAGAGATTTCAACAAGTGACTACATACGGTGCAAAATGAGTGAATCTACACTCTAAAATATGTCTACATACACATCTTATGAGGTACTCCATTTGAAATCTAAAAAAGACAAATATTTAGGAACGGATGGAGTATAAGAGTAGACATGGAGATATATCTCCAGCATGGTCTACAACAAAGATGTGCTAGACTGGTTAGTGCCGGATGCTCGCAACGCGATGACCTGAGTTCGAATTCTGTCTTTAACTTTAGATTTTTATATAATATATTACTTATTTAATATATACTTCTTTCGCTATTGTACTGACAGTGGAACCCATAGAGTACTTAGAATACAAGATTAAGGATGGACTTGTTTCTTTTTAGCTTTCTGTACGAAGTTGTAGCCACCCTGCAAGTCACATGCACACTATACATGCAATTAACTTTTTATAGAGGGAGAATCATACACATAATTAACTCAAATGGATTGGATGTGACTATTATTTCCAGCATAAGAGCATCTCCAATGGCATCCGACAAATTTCCTCCCGCTTCCTTCCGCGGAGGACGAAATCAAACGCCAGCGGCATACATTTTCACAGCTCTAACCAACCAGGTGAAATTCATGCAAATACGGACTGTTTTCATATAAGCATGTAGGATTTTGTATAAAAAAGCCGGATCTTCATATAAACATGATGGATTTCATTACATTTACATGAACTAAGCGGTGCTAATCCGGCTCTCTTGGTACAATTAATACTCCCTCCGTCCAGAAATACTTGTCCTAGAAATGGATGTATCTAGACTTATTTTAGTTATAGACATATCCAATTTATCCATTCTTATAACAAATATTTCCCGCCAGCAGGAGAGGGAGTACCTAATCTAAATGGCCGCCCACGGATCCCATTGTCTTCCTCATGTCCGGTAGACACTTACGGGGTCGACGAAGGTCCTCGGAAGAGACGAAGCAGCAAAGAAACCACCTGAATGCACAGTCGTCGCCTCGGCAGTGGCCTTCATGGGACCCAAGTGGCGGCGGCCACCCGTGTTCTACTTCTCCTCATTGATGGAGGTGGACACGAAGAAGCTGGCCACTGACTCGTCGCTCTCCACACAACCGGCTTCTGTCTCTGTCTGCATGGCGTTGCCGCAGGCACGGGAGGCGCGGCCGTAGGCATGGGAGGCGCGCCCACAAACAAGGAAGGTGCGGCCACCGTGGACACTGGTGGCGCGGTACGACGCGGCCGCAATGATGCCCGTACTGGCATGCTCACCGCCATGCAGGCATGGAGCAACTCACCACTCCTCATCCAGCTGAACTGGAGCGGCGAGTTGTGCTACCTCTTGAGCTTGCGTTGGTTTTCCCTTGAAGAGGAAAGGGTGATGCAGCACAATAGCGTAAGTATTTCCCTCAGTTTTCAGAACCAAGGTATCAATCCACTAGGAGGTAACACACAAGTCCCCTAGTACCTGCACAAACAAACAAGAACCTCACAACCAATGCGATAAAGGGGTTGTTAATCCCTTCACAGTCACTTATGCGATAAAGGCCCGTACTGTCGAGAAATTGATAGAAAAGCGCATAGTTATGAGAATATCTAGGCATGATCATGTATATAGGCATCACGTCCACGACAAGTAGACTGAAATGATTCTGCATCTACTACTATTACTCTAGACATCGACCGCTATCCAGCATGCATCTAGAGTATTAAGTTCATAAGAACAGAGTAACGCATTAGGGAAGATGACATGATGCAGAGGGATAAAATCAAGCAATATGATATAAACCCCATATTTTTATCCTCGATGGCAACATTAAAATACGTGCCTTGCTGCCCCTACTTTCACTAGGAAAGGACACCGCAAGATTGAACTCAAAGCTAAGCACTTCTCCCATTGCAAGAATGATCAATCTAGTAGGCCAAACCAAACTGATAATTCGAAGAGACTTGCAAAGATATTTAAATCACGCATAAGAGATTTCAGAGAAGAATCAAATATTGTTCATAGATAATCTTGATCATAAACCCACAATTCATCGGATCTTGACAAATACACCGCAAAAATAATTACATCAAATAGATCTCCAAGAGAACCAAGGAGAACTTTGTATTGAGATCCAAAGAGAGAGAAGAAGCCATCTAGCTAATAATTATGGACCCGAAGGTCTATGATAAACTACTCACACATCATCAGAGAGGCTATGGTGTTGATTTAGAAGCCCTCCGTGATCAATTCCCCCTCCGGCGGAGCGCCGGAAAAGGCCCCAAGATGGGATCTCACGGGTACAGAAGGTTGCGGTGGTGGAAATAGGGGTTCGTGGTGCTCCTGACTGTTTTCGGGGTATATGGGTATATATAGGAGGAAGAAGTATGTCGGTGGAGCTGCGAGGGGCCCACGAGGGTGGGGGCGCGTCTCCTTGCCTCGTGGCCTCCTCGCTTCTTTCTTGACCTAGAGTCCAAGTCTCCTGGATCACGTTTGTTCCAAAAATAACTCTCCCGAAGGTTTCATTCTGTTTGATATTCCTTTTCTGCGAAACACTGAAATAGGCAAAAAAAAATAGCAATTTGCACTGGGCCTTTTATTAGTAGGTTAGTATAACACCCTCGATGCGACTACATCTCCCACGTGTCGAGGCACGACTTAGAGGCATAATCGCATTGAAGGCATATGTCGCAAGTTAGGCAATCTTCACAACATCCCATGTAATATGATAATAAAAGGGGAGATAACATAATTGGCTTACACTCGCCACGTCAATCAAGTACATAAATAACATTACATCAACCAAACACTCATGGCCCGACTACGGCGCCAAAATAAAAGATAACCCAACATGTGACACGGTCCCGATCACCCCCAACAGGGCACCAGTACTGATCATCAGGAAAGGAAACATAGTAGCGTTGAGAATCCTCGTTGAACTACCACTTGAGCTCGAGCGCGTCACTTGGAGCGGAATCATCAGGCCCTACATCTGGTGTAATAGTAATCTGTGAGCCACAGGGACTTAGCAATCTCGCACCCTCGTGATCAAGACTATTTAAGCTTACATGTAAGGCAAGGTAAATATGAGTGGAGCTGCAACAAGAGACTAGCAAATATGGTGGCTATCCTGTTCGCAAAGAGAGCGGGAAGATGAGGCAAAGCGCGAGCGAGAAACTAGAGAGCAACCTGCGCAAGCATTACTCCAACACCGTGTCCACTTCCCGGGCTCCACCGAGAAGAGGCCATCACGGTAACACACTCAGTTGATTCATTTTAATTAAGTTAAGGTTCAAGTTATCTACAACCGGACATTAACAAATTCCCATCTGCCCATAACCGCTGGCACGGCTTACGAAAGTTCAAATCCCTGCAGGGGAGTCCCAACTTAGCCCATGACAAGCTCTCACGGTCAACAAAGGAATAGACCTCCTCCCAAGACGTTCCGATCAGACTCGGTATCTCGGTTCTTCAAGACACTTTGACAGGTTAAAACAAGACCAGCAACACCGCTCTAATGTGCCGACAAATCCTGATAGGAGCTGCACATATCTCTTTCTCAGGGCACAATCGGATAAGCAATCCATACAACTAAAACCAGCCCTTGAGTTTCCTCGAGGTGGCGCTGCAAGGGGCTCTAGGTTGGACCAACACTAAGAGGAGCACTGGCCCGGGGGGTTTAAAATAAGATGACCCTCGGGCTCCGGAAACCCAAGGGAAAAGAGGCTAGGTGGCAAAAGGTAAAACCAAGGTTGGGCATTACTGGAAAAGCTTTAATCAAGGCGAACTATCAAGGGGTTCCCATTATAACCCAACCGCATAAGGAACGCAAAAATCCGGGAACATAACACCGATATGACGGAAAACGAAGGCGGCAAGAGTGGAACAAAACACTAGGCGAGAGGCCGAGCCTTCCACCCTTTACCAAGTATATAGATGCATTAAGATAACAAGATAATATAATGATATCCCAACAAGTAAATATTGTTCCAGTGAGGAACGGCCTTCCATCTTCACCTGCAACTAGCAACGCTATAAGAGGGGTTGAGCAAAGCGGTAACATAGCCAATCAACGGTTTGCTAGGACAAGGTGGGTTAGAGGTTTGACATGGCAATTTGGGAGGCTTGAAAGCAAGTGGTAGGCATCATAGCATTGGCATAGCAAAAGAGCGAGCATCTAGCAAAGCAAGGATAGTAGTGATTTCGAGGGTATGATCATCTTGCCTGCAAAGTTGTCAGAGTTGACTGGATCCTCAAAAGCAAACTCAACGGGCTCCTCGTTAGCGAACTTGTCTCCCAGCTCTACCCAAACAAGAAAAACAAGAAACAAGGACACAATCAACCACGTGCAAGCTCGAACAAAATGATGCAAAGATGATATGCTATGCGGGATGCGATGCGGGATGCATATGCAACATGTGACAAGGAGTGCATGAAAATGACCTCAACTTGGGAATCCAAGTGTGCCACTGGAAATATGAGATGAAATCACTTGAAAACGATATAAAGAACGCCGGAATCGGAGTTATGGTTAGGAAATGGCAAGCGATTCAAATATGACAACAGTCTGCGATTTACAGCAAGTAGCCATCTAAATGCAACGAGATGAACGTGCTACAGCACCCAAACATGACAACAAAATACATGGCTGGGATGCATTCAAGATGCTTAACAAAAGTCTAGCACTGAGCTACGGCCAATTCATCCATTAACAGGTTCAAACAAGCATGGCAAAAATGCATATGGCAGACAGATCTCAGACTTAGTGAAATTAACACTTGTCTGGAATTTCAGATCAGGTAGCACTCTTCGGAGCAACAAAACTATATGCTACAGGACCTGAACATGGCAACGTAAAATATGGCATGGAGCTACTCAAAGAGCTTAACAAAAGTCCGTTAGTGACCTTGAGCCAAAAGGGATCAGAAAAAACAATTGCAAGCATGTGAACATGGCAAAAACATAATCAGTTCTCAGACTTAGTGAAAACTGGAGCATGTTGAAAACAGATATCAGGTAGGCATGTTCACGAGCTCGATGCACTCACTACGGAGCAAGTCATGACCAACTAAGCATACACGAATCAAGAATACACAAAATGAAAGCTAGACATGGCAAGGACAATAGCATAGCATGCACGGATCAACTACAACATCATCGGCAAAATCGCTAACAAGTAGACAATCTGCCCACATTCACAAAGTAGCAAAAGTAGAGCTCGATTGGCTCAAACTAGGGTGCTCCATAATTGCAAACAAAGACATGGATGGATAGAGCACTACAAGATTAACAAAACATCCTTACTGATCATCCTCAAAACAGGCACGGATCACTAGGAAACAACAAGAACATATGGCCATATGAAATAAACAGGTCAAGGACTTAGTGGAAATGCTAAGTCCCTGAAATCAGCATTACCAAGTGCACCACTTTGGAAGCTTGTGCTAGTCACCACACACATCACAAAAATACATGGGTTGCACCTCTGGAAAGATGGAAAAAACCCTTAACAAAACACATGTAGAGCTCATGGGCATATCATGCACACAATAAACCTGGCAAAAATGACAAATATCTAAATGGAGTAGCAGATCTGGCAATAATCTCAAGTAGCCCTATTCTAACAGCATTTCGGGCATCAAGATGAACTCAAATGAAAATGATGCAATGGAATGAAATGATGTACTCTCTGAGATGAACATTTTGATATGCTATATGCCAAAAACGGAGCTATGGATGCGGAGATACAATGCTATGAACAGGAGCACATGGATCTGGGATTTTAGGGACTTAGAAGAAAAAAAACAACCCCGAGATAAAAGCCAACGGTGCACGGAAGCCGAGGCGGTGGCAGATCTCGCCGGAACCGGCCGGGACTTCGCCAGAGAGGGGGCGGTCGGAGCCGACGCGGCGTTTGGCAGCGACAGACGAGGGCGGCAGTGTTGCTGCGGACTCCGGGCGGCGAGGCATGGCTCCGTCCGGCCGGCGTCGAGCGGCGCGCGGCGGCTCCGGT